>NC_051074.1:3274566-3574566 GCF_004664715.2 Peromyscus leucopus
TCTCTTCAGTCACGGACAGTGTGCAGACCTGCATTGGGGCCTACAGTGCCAATGCCGTGGGACGGACCGGTCCCCACAGGGTCCTTGATCCTTTTTCAGAGACACCATGACCCACGGTACCCATCGAGTGTGGACTGGTTCTTCTGGGTCCTCCCTGACTGTTAATACAGGACCCCTGGGAACCTTATCTGTATCTTTTCTGAAGGGGCCTGAAGTTGTAGTCTGTGATTTTGACTTGGTAGTAGTATAAATATGGATTTAAAAAGTCTCATCAAAAACATCAAAGAACCACTGACAACTAAGAACAGGACGTCTGCTTTGCAAGCCCTGCAGAAGGTGAAAATGGGCACAGCCACTCGTGCATGCGCGCGCGCGCGGGGGGGGGGGGGGGGGGGGGGGGGGGGGGGGGAGTTAAGTAAAAGAGAAAGAGAAATAAGGAGGCTTGAAAACAGATTCTCAAAGTTAAATGAGAAAGTCAGCCCAAGCCATGATGCCATGACAATAAATACGAACAATCAGGCCTCCTCAGTGAAAGCCCAAATTTCTCCAGTGATATGTGTTTTGTTTTGTTTTGTTTTGGTTTTGGTTTTCCGAGACAGGGTTTCTCTGTGTAGCTTTGCGCCTTTCCTGGAACTCTCTTTGTAGACCAGGCTGGCCTTGAACTCACAGAGATCCGCCTGGCTCTGCCTCCCCAGTGCTGGAATTAAAGGCGTGTGCCACCACCGCCCGGCGTATTTTGTCTAATACATTACAGATATGTTTAAAAAAGCACACAAAGAGGGAAAGAATTAAAGCTTGGATAAACTACCAAGCACAAATAAAAACAAAACAGGAGTGTGGTGCCCACCTGTAATCCTGGCACTCGGGAGGTGGAGGCAGGAAGATCAGTAGTTCAAGTGACGTTGTGAGTTTGAGGCCAGCCTGGGCTACATGAGACCCTGGATCAAGACAAAGAAACAACCACCTCCCGCCCCCAAACCAATGCCCCCCAAACCCTGACGAAATAAAACAAGGTAAACTGAAAGAGCAGGATGACCGTGGGGGGCAGAGGCAGGCGGATTGCTAGGAATTGGAGGCCAGTCTGGTCTACACATTCAGTTCCAGGCCAACCGAGGTTACATAACGAGACCTTCTCTCAAAACAATTATAAAGTAAGATAGACCTGACAATGTCCATATCAGGAAAAAAATCGAATTGAGAGTTAGGGTGAGGGAGAGTGAGGCTCAAAACAAAGGAATTCTCCCAGCAGTGACTGTCACCAGATCTGCAGAAACAAGACACAAATCTTGTTTAATTTTGGTGTTTGTTTTGTGTTTGGAGACAGAGGATTGCTATGGGTTTGAGGCTGGCTTTGAATTCACTTTGTAGATCAGGCTGGCCTTGAACATGCAGTAATCCTGCTTCAGTCTCTCAGGTTCTGAAATTACAGCTATGGACCAGCAGGTATGGTTGAAATCTTTGGTATCTTTCAGTCTGTGAGAATTGGGGATTGCTTGTTACCATACCATAACTTTATATATCTTTTCTAATACATGTGTTAATATCAAATATTCATTACTGACTATTAATATTAAAATACAAGTCTAGTATATAAAAACCCTAAAATTATAATTTATTTTCCCAACATCATTATTAGTCTTCAGAAAAATCAGAAATGGTGAAAAAGGATTAACATTTGTAATACAAAAGTCAAAATTCATCGGATATTTACAGAATTCTCATCCTATGTAAATATGCATTAATCTTATTTTCAAAGCATCCATGCACCTTTACACAATCGATTGAAAACAGAGAGATGGATGGTTTAGTGAGGTCAGAAGTGTGTAAGTACTGAGACCACACGCCGTAAACTTAACACCACAAACGAAGCCAAAGCGATCCCTGAGTAGATAGAGTGAGGTAGCAAGGCTGCCACAGGCCCAATTCTGGGGTGTGGATACAGCCTTCCTCAGAAATAAGTGTTCAACCACGCACATGGATTAAAATCGCAGAGACAGTACTAGGCGGGATGGTTCGTGCTGATTGTCAACCTGACAACCTAGGAGACGAGCACAGCTGTAAGGCTGTCTAGATTAGTGTGGCCTCTGGGTGTGCCTGTGAGGGATCATCTGAATGGAATTGGTTGGGGCAGGAAGACTCACCCTAATTGCCTGAACAGAGAGAAGGGGCGCTCATCGTTCACCACTCTCTGCTTCCTGTCTGTGGATCGATGCTTCCAGCTGCTTCAAGCGTTTGCCACCACGCTTTCCCTGCCGTGACGGACTGTGCGGGCAACTGTGAACCACAGCAGGCCCTTCCCCAAATCGCTTCTCTTAGTGACGTTATTGCAGCCTCGGTTTCTGATTCCTGGACCTGATGCCTCAGTGAGAACTTCCATTCCCTGAGAGAAGGAGGACGAGGCGAAGGAGGAGGCGGGGCAGAGGGAGGAGGAGGGGTGCGGAGGAAGGGGGAGGAGGGGGGGAGGAGGGGGAGGAGGAGGGAGGAAGAGGAGGAGGGGAGAGGAGGGAAGAGACTAAGGAGGAGGGGGAGGAGGGGGAGGGAAGAGACTAAGGAGGAGGGGGAGGAGGAGGGGGAGGGAAGAGACTAAGGAGGAGGGGGAGGAGGGGGAGGAGGGGAAGGGGGAGGACAGACACCAGTTAGCTTGCTTGCTGTCTCACCATATGGTTCCCTCTGTCATGTCACAGAAAAGCACGAAGGCCCCAGGCAGATGCCATTTCTATGTCCTCAGACTTTCCAGACCCTGGAACAATGAGCTAAATAAATTTCTACTCTTTATAAAGTAGAACTGTAGCATGAATCTTAAAAAGTTCTTATTAATAAACTCAAACCCGAGGCCAGTTATTGGGGTCAATGCTGGTAGATCAGAGAGACAGAACAAGCCACAGCTAACCTCACCTGGCCAACTTCTCAGCTGGTCTTGTTTCTCAGACTGGAAGCTTCTGTGTCCTCATCCCAATGGCTCTCAGCTAAACTGCTGCTCGAAAGCCTGAAGCTTAACCAGCCAAATGCTTAACCAGCCAAATGCTTCTAGTTTCTGGTCCTTATGCCTTATATAACTTTCTGCTTTCTATCACCACTCCCTGGGATTAAAGGCGTGATGAGTCACCATGCCTGTCTGTATCCTTGAACACATGGATTTCTGCCTCTGGAATGCTAGGATTAAAGGCTTGTGCTATCACTGCCTATCTTAAGTATCTAGTGACTTTTCTGTTCTCTGACCCCAGATAAGTTTATTAAGGTACACAATATTTTGGGTAACACAATACCACCACATAGAACTCTGCTTGATAAAGCAAAACACTGCTCAGGTGTTTTGATGTAATGATAGAAAATAGATTTATACACCCCGACCAATACTCCCTCCTAATATAATTTTCTCAAACTAGATGTGGGTACTCAGTCTGCCATCCTGCCTCTATCGCTTGGCTGGGGGCTCTCTTCAAGGCTCTGACTGTGTCTAGACACTGTGTCCTTGCTGGTCACCTCCATGGCCTCCTGGCCAGTGCAACCCCCTTTCCTACCACCTGTTCTCAGGGGTGTGCCTTGAGAAGGAAGCAAGCGCTGGGAACCACTCACTTGGCTGGGGACCTGGAAATGTCCGTCTCCAGCACCTCAGGCCTTCTATGCCTCGGTACCATGGAGCGCCACATTTTAGAATTACTCTTTCAAAACACTGGAATCTCAACAGATACAAAAACACTGGAATAGCCGGGCAGTGGTGGCGCACGCCTTTAATCCCAGCACTCGGGAAGCAGAGGCAGGCGGATCTCTGTGAGTTCGAGGCCAGCCTGGTCTCCAAAGCGAGTTCCAGGAAAGGCGCAAAGCTACACAGGGAAATCCTGTCTTGAAAAACCAAAAAAAAAAAACAAAAACAAAACATTGGAATAGAATTACACCTCCAAGAGGGTTTGACTGCCTGCGCCTCTCTTTCGGATATTTTGGGAGCCCAAGGTCAGATTCCTGGGCTTAGTCCTGCTTCTGCTGGGACCAGGGACCAGGGACCAGGGACCAGGGATCAGGGAGGCTTGGGAACTTCTCTATCATGAACCCTGACTCCCTTCATATCTGAGGGCTTCAATAAAGGGCATCCATAATTTGTTGAAACTTTGGTCTAGGTTTCTCTGCACTAGTGTGTGTGTGTGTGTGTGTGTGTGTGTGTGTGTGTGTGTACGTGTGTGTACGTGTGTGTACCTATGCATGTTCAGGGAGGCCATAGGATGTTAGGTGTCCCCATCTATCCTTATAAAGTTCATTGAGGGTCCTTCACGAACCTGGAGCTAGACTGGTAGTCCACAAGGCCCAGCGATCCTCCTGCTTCAGTTCCCCAGAGCTCGGAGTTACAAGTCTGAGTGAGGTCATGATTGGCTTTTTAGGTGGGTGCTGGGCTCTTTAACCCCGGCCCTGTGCCCTTTCTGGGGGAGGCCTTCCCCCAGCCCTGCAGACCGATTTGAAAGTCTATTCTGTGACTGTCTGTGGCATGTGTGAATGAACACCATACCTCGCTCGCCCTGTGCGTTCTCATCCCGAGAGCCTCTACAGAAGGTGTCCTCTGGCACACCAGGAGGCCTGAGGCCTTTTAGAACCGGAACTTCCTGTTTCTCTGCTGTACTTGGGGCCACCCTACCCAACTGGCCCTGCACAGGGGTGTCTCACACCGCCAAAGGTCCCTCCTTGTCCCAGAGGACCAGGACTCCAGCCGGCCCCATGACTGAGGCCATGTTCTCAGATACTGGCAGTTACTGTCTCCCGTGTGGAAGAGAAGCTGCAGGTCTCCAGGCAATATGAGGTGGAATGCTGGGAGCCAGGAAGGAGGCAAGACCTAAATGGGAAGCTTCGAGCGCTTGGGCTAGCCCACCAGGGAATACCTGTGCCTTCCCAACGTCTTCAGTTACTTAGCAAACACTTCTCAACCTGTCTCGGTTTCTCCCAGAATTCCCAGGCTGGAATGGCACGTCTCTGTTGCTACAAAGGGGGCAGACTCAGGACTCGAATTTCCTCCCTCCTTGCTCTGATAAAATGCCAGACAAAAGGACCTTGAGGAGAGAGAAGGATTTAATTTTGCCGTACAGAATGGAGGTGCAGTCCCTTGTGGAGGGGACGACGGGATGGCCTTAGGGAGCAGTCAGGAAGCCAAGGGAGATGAATGTGGGTGCTCAGCTCACTTTCCCCGTTACCATGTGTGAGTGCCTGAGGAGGCAGAGGGGTGTTGGATCCCCTGGAGCTGGAGTCACAGGAAGTAAGCCACCTGAGGTAGGTGCTGAGAATCAAACTCTGTGGGAATAATACACACTCATACCCAACGAGCCACCTTTCCAGCTCCCTTTCCGGTTTGATTCCGTCTGGAACCCCAGCCTGTGGGTTATCCCACCTCACTTACCTGGTCTAGAGACTCACAGAGGTTGATTTCCTAGGCAGTTCTATAACAGATCCTGTTGATACCAACCGTCATGGGATTGCGGTTGTCTAGTGGCATCTAGGACCCATGGCAGCAGGTTGAGGGTCTGGCCTCGCTGATGAGGGTTGGCATTGCCAACTGTGGGCCGTGCCTATTGTCTGGGGGGTGACACACGGAATGAGGACAGTATTGGTAGCAATGACTCACGCGTGCTGGTCAGTCCTCAGTTACCGGCTGTCCCCAGGGATTTTCGTTGGAAAGTCCCTTTCGTCTCCAGTGGTAATTCCCTGGATCGCAGAATTCCTGGCCCCTTCCGTCTGGGTTTGGAGAAGAAGCACCTGCACCATCACCACAGAAGCCAAAGTATGGCCACCTGCCTAGCTAGCTCTTGTCACCTCCGAGGCTCTGGCATACCCCTCTGCTTCCTCTAGGAAGAGGTGCCCACCTGCATGGCAAGCTGAGGCACTGGAGCGGCCTGGATGCTGCAGCCCTCACCCTGACTGACATCCATACTGGGTCTCACCACGGACGTGGGAGGAGGCAGCGACAGGAAGGCAGCCCCACCCATGATGGTCAGTTGGCCTCCAGGGAGGGATTGGGAATGTCCCCTAGGGTCCTGGAAATTGAGAGGATGGGAAGGGCTCCAGCCTTCTCCAGCTGGGCTGCATCTTACTGTGTTGGCCACCCAGATCCGTGAGAACCTGCTGCTGGAGGGCCACCTAGAGTGAAGGTCACAGACCTGGGTGGCCGCAGAAAGACCAGGTGTTACCAGGTACTCCCCCCAGTGACAGTTGTCTCCTGGAACTCTTTGGCTAAACCTGCTGAGGGCCACACACGTTCCCAATCCACCTGGTATCATGATGTCACCAAGAGGTTTTTATTTTTTATTCTTTCTCCCTAGGTCTTGTTCTGCAGGCCTGGCTGGCCTGGAGCTTATTCTGTACAGCAGGCCGCACTGGGCACACAGGAGTGTGCCACCCACCACACTCAGCTTGGAGAGGCTCGTATGGCCCTGCTTTCCTCTAATGGGTCAGACATGAGGGAAGTCGGCACAGCCGCGTCTTTGAACGGAGAATGTGGTGAGATTGCCACTGAATTATTTAAAGGTTTCCTGCTGATTTCAGGAAAAGAGATTCTAATCTAAATTATATTCATAAATTCCAAGTCATTATTCATAATTTCACACTCAAAGCTTAGGAGCTGTGATTGTTCGCAGGCTCCTCACCAAGCACACCCCACGGAGCACATGTGAAATCTGGCCATTCCTGCTCATTCTCAGAGGTGTGTGGCCTAAGGTACCAGCTGGCCACCACAGTCCTTATGGGGTTCTGGGGAGCTGCCCACCCGAGGCTTTGGAACCACATCTACAGAAGAGCTTGTAGATGGCAACTTGAAAATGCCATGAGGCACACAGAAACCTCACCCCCGAGAGAGGGCAAATTTGGTGCAGTTTCTTCTCACAGCAGAGAGAAGGTGGGATGGAACTGGGGACCCTAAAGCGGTTGAACCAACCTCAGCTACACTCCTGACATCAGCTTCCCAGTCGCAGGGGCAGAGCTGGCAGTTAGTCTGCGGGGCCCACATGGCCAGCCCAGTCCTGAGAAAGCAGCTTCAGCAGACAGAGGGTAGCTAGAGGAATAAATCCACATTTTACCAGCTTCACTGAGGGATTCCGACACAGCAACCCGGAGTTGGGGACCTGACTGGCAGCTCTATTTGGAGGCAAACGCCCTGACTTCACTTTCTCCCTCTGCTCAGCCTAATTTTGAAATGAAAAGCAGTGAATAAATAAAGACAGTTTTCAAGATGTTCATGGAATGGCTTTTTTTTTTTTTTTTACATTTTTTCAACTAGTTAGGACAAAACATTACAATGGTTGCCTTCTTTCATTTAGTTACATAAATAACATTTTATAAATATCTCTTTATAAACAATATAAATAGCTTTACAACATAAATACATTTATGCATGACGTGAATTTACAACAGCAATGTTTTACAGCTGGTTTTGTCAGTCACTTTAAAAACTGTCCCTTGTCATCAAGTCGGTGTAGGAGCGTGTGTTTCATGTATATAATATATATATAATATATAACTTTTTATTTTTCATTTTCAAAAAAAAAAACCCCAAACAATAAAATCATGCCCTCCCCTCCCCAAATAATAATAAAACAGCTGGTGTTGTGTATTGCCAGTACCAGGAGGAAAAAATAAAAAGAAATGTAAAAGCCACATTGCGTTGGAGGTGTTTCCAGATGCTGGAGGCGGATGACCAAGGATGACCTCAGCGCACAGAGCAGTTCCCAATCCTGAAACACAAAGTGGATACAGGACACTCAGTTCTGGCCTCTTAACTGAAAAGGTCCTACAGGATAGTTCTAGAACCCTCCCCCATTTCTTACAGTGGCATGAAGCAAAGCACCTGTGCTTTTGATCTACAAATCCTTGATTGGCACTGGCTGGCTCAGCACAGGTGCAACCATGATGTCTTCCAGACTCACCCCCACCCCGCCCCCGCCCACCAGTCACCCCAAGCTCTAACCATAGGCTTTGCTCTCGGCAATGGGTGAGACACACTGAGAATCGTGGGGCCCTTTTCCAGCTCATTTTTGCTATAACATAAAGCCTCAGGCAGTTGCTTTCATCTGGCTTTGTGTCTGCTTGGCCATGTAAGGGCAGAGGAAAGAATATCTCAAGGAGGGTGATGGTTGTCCTATTCTGGGCTCAAATCCTTGCTTGGATTTGACTTCCTGATGGCCCTGAGTAGCTTTGAGCTCACCCATAAAATGGATAATAGCCACCTCTTAGAGCTGGCGCTGGGATTCTACAAAGGGCTACATATTAAGCATCTGCAGTGTCTGGGTCACAGCTACTAAGCTGTGCAAAGAGCACTTCCTTTCCTAGCTGGTTTTGTCTTGGAAACTGGTTGCCTCGAGGTCCCCTTCGACAACAGCAGGTGAGCTGGTGTCTAAGCAGCCCAGGCCAATGAACAGCCATGCTGGGCTGGCGGGTTTGAAGGGTGAGACCAAGGTGATGAGCACTGTCCTCAGGCTCCACTAGCGGTTATGCAAGTACCCCATGTTCTGAGAAAAGGCAGACATTCAGGGCCCTCCTGAAGGACACCACTCACGAAGGAGCCTGGCTGTAATGGTCTGGGAAACTCTCTCTAACTGGCTTCTCTGTTTGTTTCAAGTGTGATGCTCCTGGGGCCCGGGGCAAAGTGTCCGTAGAGGTCTTGGCCACACCCGAGTCTCGTCAGTAGTATAATCAAAACCTATAACCACCAGCGACAGTCATTATGATGGTGCTTGGAGTCAAAGTCAACCTTGAACCTAGGCGCCCTCCACTGCTCAGTTCCACCAGGAGACTGCAGGGTTCAGAAGGGTGATCTCTCTGCCCTCTCACTGGGGATGGGATAGAGAAGGCCAAGAGAACTTGTCCGAGGCTGCTGACCTCCCCTGGTTATAGGGTGCAGAAGCCTTAATTGTCTCAATTTTCCTTCAGCATTTCTCACCACCCTGTGCCCACAGATGCCCAAGACTAAACCCAAGGCACCTTCAGGGAAGAACATCCCAGGCTCTCACCCAGAGGCTAACTAACTCTAAAGTCCATTCTTGGCACTTAAATCCCAAACTGAAAATCCAAGTCCTCAGACTCTATCTCTTAGGTATTCATACAGAGAAGGGCAAGAGGCATCCCAATGGCAGCTCCAAGGCTTGCCCATAAGTGCCAGAATCACTTCTGTCCCTGAGTAAAGGAGAGCAGAGTTCCCAACTCCCCGCAGAACTGGGGCCAAGCACGACCCTGGGTGCAGAGAGCAGAGAGCCAGCTGAGGTCTAGAGCCAGGGGCACTTGGTGGAGCTCTGAACTAGGGCATGTGTTTCTCTGGTCATTGGCCAATATTTCAAGATCCTTTCTGGGTATGATGTGTGTTCCCAAGGGCCTGTCCCTTAAGTTATTCACAAATTAATACGGGACACAGACCAGTTCATAAAGCGCTGTACCTTCTATGAAGGTCTCTCATGCTGGAAAAAGGCTCCTGTGACATGCTGAGGAGGTGTTCCTAGTCACTACGGGGAAAAGACCGGCCACTGGCCTCTGGGTTGAGGACAGTGGCCTCCTCACCCCTGGGCGAGACCAGCAATGGCAGCTGGTGAGCCAGAGCCAAATCTAGAAAGCAGTAGGGGCCTGCCTACCAAGCGGTTATCTAAGTGAGGCTCTGCCCTTTCACACCACCAGGGGTGGAGAGAAGGAAAAAATTCAGGAGATCTTTGTAGTAAGTCACGGGCAGGCGGGGGTTGGTGAGATAAAAGTTTCCGATCTGAGTGAAGGGTGAGAAGGCCAGAGACAGTT
Organism: Peromyscus leucopus; assembly: GCF_004664715.2. NCBI lineage: Eukaryota > Metazoa > Chordata > Mammalia > Rodentia > Cricetidae > Peromyscus > Peromyscus leucopus. The sequence continues at coordinate 3,284,314 of NC_051074.1, forward strand.
CAGAGCACCGTGTCGGCGGGGGCCAGCGGTGATGAAGAACTCATTTAGGGAACACCGAGTTTGAGGTTAGAGCAAGAAGTAAGATTTAGCTTGTTCCTTTGCCTCTTTTTGAAACAGGGTCACAAGCCCCAAGGTTCATCGCGAAAGCCCCAGGGCTGCAGTATCAGGACCCTGGATAGACCAGTTTGCCCACAGTCGGGTTTAGAGCAGGGTAAGATTCAGAATGCCCCGGGCAGAACGGTGTCCTGCTGCTGCCCACAAAGGCTCTTCTCTCCACCGTGAGGAGCGGGCATAGCTGCATGCCTGCCTCCTCACTTCAGGCTCAGAAAGGCGTCCTGGCACTTGACGGCCTGGCTGCGGGTCGAGCTGGCAGATAAACTTACTCTGGGTTGGTGGAACACCTTTCTCTCGCTTTTTCCAGGATCTCTCTAATAATTTCTCAGTTGTCTGAGTCGGGGCTAACCTTGCTAGCTGGCCCGTGGTCCAGAGTGGGGTTGGGGACTGGGCCTACGATAAGCCTGTTTCTGCTTTTCTAGAGGAAGCCAGATGGGGTCCTCCAAGGCCGAACCCAGTCTCTGACCTTGCCCATGGTCTCTGAGCACTTCATTTTCTTAATCTAAGATGGGGTAAGTAAGGCAGCAGGCAATGCCTAGCTTACACTTGATCCCAAGCCAGGATAGGTTGGGGGAAGGTCACAGAGCACAAGGACCCGGAGGAAACCGAACAGCCTGATAGGGCTCGGTTCTCCCCGGTGCAGAGCTAGGCGAGCTGGGAGCGTCCCTTGGTGTTACTCACCGCCGCCAGGGGTCGCTGCACTAACATCCCAGACCGCTCATGGAGCCGATCCGGTCCAGCTTGAGGCCAAAGCAGCCTTTGGACAAGCCCTTCTTGTTGCCGCCTTTGTATTTGCGCGCGTTGGGGTGCTCGTGCAGAAGGCGGGCCCAAGCAGCCCGGGACTTGGTGTCCACGCGCAGGTCCCGGAGCAGTCGCGATCGGTCTCCTTTGAGATTGGCGCCCCCGCCGCCTGGGGTCTTCTCACCCTTTTTCTGATTGCCACCAGCTGCCTGGGGCTCCGCCAGCTCCTCCCCTGGAGGGGTTCTCGGGACCTGTCGGAGAAAAGAGTGGGCAGGTGAAAGAGTGCACGGATGTAGCGCAGGTGACTTTTTGCGGGCCCCAGAGTGGCGTGGCCCCCCCCAGCCGTGAGCGCGCCTCCACCGATGTGGGACAGCTGAGTCCGGCATCCACCTGCCACGCAGCCCTTGCTCCTGCTCCTTCGGGGAGCCCCTTGCCCTTCCCATGCCGCTGGTCCCGCGGGGCACATTGGGGCACCGGAGATGTGCATGACATTCTCCCGAAGCTGAGGAATGAATCAGAGAAGTCCTAGCTTTGAGTGCACAAGTCTGAGAGATCTGCCTTTCCGGGCTCTCTGCTGCCTCCTGCGCGTCGCATCCTCCCACGTCCCTCACAACCCCAGGGTCCCCGCAACAGCACCCACCTTCGGTGGCGTCCCTGGCTTGGCTTCGGAGGACCGGAGTGAGAGTAGCGTGAGCAGCAGGGCACAGGCGATCAGCTGGGAGAGGTGCATGGTGCCGATGGGGCCGAGGGGTGCAGACGGTCTGCAGCCCGGACGGCCGGTGAGCAGTCCGACAGGCGGATGCGGGGTAGGCTGGCTAGGCGAGCGCAGGTCCCACTGCTGCTCGGCGCCGGCTGGGTGCGCTCTGAGTCCGTGGCTCGGCTGGTGCCTTTATAATCCAACCTGCCGCTGATGTCATCTTCCCGCCCACCGGACAGCCAGGGCCAATGGCACAGCACACGCAGCCGAATCGACGGCCGGGAGGGGGCTGCGGGGGCTCTCCCTTCTGCCCCCACCCACGTCCCACCTCCAAAGGATCCCGCGGCTGGACCGGCTGCGCTCAGAGCCACAAAGCGGCGCGCACAAGGGAACTCCATTTGTAGAACGCACTCGCTCTAGTACTCAGACTTCTAGGCGTCCAGGGCGCTGTGTGCTGGCTGGGTCCTCACTGCCTGCACTGTTCTTGGTATGCGGCTGTACTCCTCTTGCAGGTGCAAAGGCTTAGAAGAAACGTCCCTTATGCAAAATTATGCAGGTAGAAAGTTGGTGCAACCCGAAATCCAAGTAGATCGCCCTGCTTCCAAACTCTTCATTAACGCCTGACACGTGCTAGCCAGGGTGGAAACGCTGACCCCCTCGCCCCCATGCCCTTACATTGAGGAGGCAGAGGATGGGGTCTAGAGATTCCCAGTGGGAAAGCTTGCCTGTTGTAGCTGTAAAAGGGAGGCGTAAGCCTCCAGTACCAACACTACTCACGAGTGCAAGGATGCCATCAATCCATGTGTATGAGCCAGGAATGGGTGTGTGTGTGTGGGGGGCGTTGGGAGGCTAGAAAGCAGGTGGCCTTCCTTCAGTGGTGTGCTGACCCTACCTCCAGGTGGGGATGGATGCCTACTTTAGTGTCCTGAACACCACAAGAAACTATAGCAGTACTGGGGCTTTGCCCGGCCCCCAGTCTTAACAAGCCACCGTCCCTGCCACCGTCCCTACAGTTTGGGGCTGCAGAGAATTGTTTCCTGGCTAGGGAGACCAGGCCATTACCCCTGCTGCACACACTTTCTCTCCTTGGCCTGGACTCTTGATCTCGCAGGCTATGGGGAGCCCTGTAACTTAGAAGCTGCTGGAGAGTTTGTAGTCCTTTCTACTGAACAGGACTCAAGCTTGAGAGAGGAAAATGAACATTCACAGGGTCCCTGCCGTCTCTGGAAGGGAAGAACCCTGGGGAGGGAGTTAGGAGGCAAGAGTCAGAGTTAGTGTCTTACAGAGAGAGAGAGATGGAGGACCGTGGGAAGACCACTGGGCTCACCACCTTCTGGAGGACCAAATGTTCTGGAAGGTACAGAGCAAGTGAGGGCATAGTAACTGACTGCACTGTCCGCCTCCGTCTTCCTTGTCCCTTCCCACCGAGGCACCCCAGAGCCCCCAAATGAGGACCACAAGCTCCTTCCAGGCTTTCGTTTACAAAATGACTCACGGTGAAGCCTGATTTGGGTCAACATATCACCTGGAGAAAGAACTGGACATCAACTTCAAGTCCTTTGAAGTCCTGTGTCAGCTCTGGAAGATCGGCTGCCACCTGCAAGCTCCCCCGACACGTCCTTTCTGTGTTAATACTCAGGAAATGACCGCCCTGTTGTATTTGAGGAGGAAAGGGAAGCCAGGAGGGTGAGGGTAGGATCTTCAGCTGGCCTGTGGGACTGCTCTGGCCTAAGGGGCAGGAGGGTCCCATCCAAACTTGGAGACAGCAGTTATGTCTTATACGGTCCCATATTAAGGGTAGGTTGGGGGCTTTCAGTCCTGATAGTTACCTCTTTCCTAATGTCAACAGAGGTTTTTTTTTTTCCTGTCTTGTATGTCCTGGGCCTATTTGGCGATGGCCTTGTAAGTAGGAAATCTTAGTAAAACTGACACCCTCAGTCCCATGCCGGACTATATCCTACCTTCCACTCTCCATCTCTTCAAGGGAAAATCTTTTTTAAATTTTTTTGTTTTTGTGTGTGTGTGTGTGTGTGTAGGCATGTGTGTACTGTGGTGTCCGTGTGGAGGTCAGAGGCCAGCCTATAGGAGTCAGTTCTCTGCTTTCATCTTGTGAGGCCTGGAGATGGAACTCAGGCTTCTGGGAGGCAAGCACCTTCACACATTAAGCCATCTCACTGACCCTGCAGGCAACTCTTGATGACCTGCGGCTCTTGATTCCTGAGCTGTGGTCATGTAGGGTAGATCCTGGATGAGTTAACCTTGGGCTAGGCTTCCCCGTAGTCTCCATTGCTACTACTGTAGTTTCTATTTTGCTGGGACAGGAACTGGGTGAACAGGAAGTCCAGGGCTAGTCTGCGGGGGACTTTGGGGCAGGGTGGTAATGAGTACGTAAGTGCTTAGGGACCAAAGGTTTCCTGCTCCTCATGGCTTCCCTCCTGGGCCTAGGTTTGGGATCTTAGCTCCCTTTCTCTGGGAAGTCTACTTTTTTCGGCCTTTGGCTCCAGGGACCTGGTGGGATGAGGGTGGGGGCTGACCCACCAAGCAGCTGAAATGAACCGATCAGGTACAGTACTGACTGTTCAGTGTTAAAAATTTCCCAGGGGGTTGGAGAGATAACCCAGCAGTTAAGACCATGAATTGCTCTTGCAGAGAACCTGAGGTTGGTCCCTAGCACATGGTTGTGTGTGGGGGACCCCTACAACCACTTGTAACTCTAGCTCCAGGGGATCCAATACCTTCTTCTGTCCTCTACAGGCAATTGTGCTCATGTACACATATCACCACTCATACACATAATTAAAAAGTAAAAATAAATCTAAAAATCCCCACAACAAACCAAAGTCCTCAATTCCTCCTGACTCTAAGGAGGGAGAAAAGACCCTTGGGGTTCCAGGGATTGGCAGTTTTGTAGGGCATCTGATCATTCCTCATTTATGACTGTCTCAAATACCTGCAGGGCTATCCTTCAGCCTGCTCAGCAGTCACTGAGTTCCATCTTAGCAAAGCAGAGGACACAAAATAGACTGGCTTCCTCAGCGGGCAGACACGATGATGGAGAGGAGGCCATGGCTTCTTTCTCGATCTCAGCCAACAGGCTCCCCGGAGAAGAGGGCTGAACTAAGCAGGTCACACAGGAAAAAAGGGAGATAGAGTGACCTCCTTAGGTTACCTGGAAGACTAGGGCTTAGAAGTACTATGAACAACAACAGAAACCAATCAGATGAGAAGCTTTGAAAGGACAGCCCCGTGACGCTGAGAGAGTCAGGAGGCTAATGATGGTGAAGGAGCCCAGAGTGACGAGGGAGGGGAGGAGGCCTTGGGTAGGGTGCCCAGAGGAAAGGCAGTTCTGGGATTCAAAGGAGTGACTTGCAAGATGTGACAGGGTTGTCTCCATAAGGTCACTGTGTACTTGGGGTGGGGGAGTCAATGAGTCTGGGGGTACAAGAGCGTTCAGGCAGAGAGAGCGGCCAGTCGTGGGACAGGGCAGGTGGAGAGGGAACGGCAACAGTCAGATAAACGCTGAGCTGTGCCAAGCCTCAAACCTCAGGCACTGAGTATGGTGTGGCCAAGACCCTCCTCTCTCTCCTGGCCCTTTGAAGGGCAGAGACAGAAGGTGAAGACTCCGTCCTCATGACCCTGCTCCCCCCTTTTTCTTTCCAAGAAGGAGAAGGGGGAGTGTGCCCGTTACAGAGGACTTTCCTGGGAGAGTTGCTGTCCAGTCCAGAATGGATGGAAAGCTCAAAAGCTCTGTCCCATTGTGAAGATATGTAAAGCTCCTGGGAAGCTGGGAGGGCAGGACCACTGTGATGGGACTGTCCCCTCATGAACAGGAGGTGGGCAGGAGCTACTACTGGCAGCGATGCCCCCTCCTGCCCCTGGGGTAACGGGTGGGTTCTCAGGCCCTCAGAGGACGGAGGATTGCTGAGAAGCCCATCTGTTTTCTCTGCAATTATTTCATCCTGGGGCCCCTTTCCAGCTGCATAACTTCTCAGAGAGGACACTAAACAGGCTGTGAGCTGTTGCTGGGGAGGCCAGGCAGGGAAATTGTAGCAGGATCCTGGCCAAATCTCATCATCATGCCGGGCCTTCGGTTTCACCACCTGTAATTGGGAAAAGGCTGTCCTTGCCTCCTGGACGGGGGCAGAGTGAATCTGGCCGGCGTGGCAGGAAGCAGCTGAGGCAGATGGGGGATCTGAATGTTACCGCTCACACGTACACACTCTTCCAGGCGGCAGGGCCCAACGTGATGAATGGGACTGTTTGATAGTGTGCAGCCGGAGGGGACAGAGCGGCTTGGCCGGGTCTCCTTGAACCTGGCACCTCCCCCGAGAGGCCTGTACCTACGGGCCTGGCCTTTAGGAGAGGAGTGGGAGGCCAAGAAAATGTCATCAGGCATCCTTTGTAGGCCAGAAATTCCAGGAAAGATTGGAGTCTTTTCCTGACCCTAGGACACCCCCACCTGACAAGGCAGCTGCCCTCCTCCCCCTTTTCCCAGAGGCCCTGCCAGCACCTGCTCCAGATGGCCTCCAACCCCACTGTCCTACGCAGGCCCATGACGTCAGAGTTTGTCCCTCCCGCCCATCTTCTCTTTTCCTTGTAAAAAGAAAGATAGGTCCCTTACAGATAGGCTCAGTTCCTTTGGGGGGACAAGCGCTCCTCGTTTGGCTGTCAGCAGGCAGGTGAGGGGGGCAGGGCTGAGGCTTAACCCCTGAGAAAAAGACCAGAGTGAGGAGATGGACTTCCGGGAAGAACCAGGCTCAGCACCCCAACATCCATGTGAAGCCTGCACCAGATGTTTGGGTCTGCTGCCAGGCCGTTGCCCTGGGGACGAGGTCTTGCCTTGGCTGGGCTCTGGTAAAATGCTGGTTCTGCACAGCTTTCCAAGCAGTGAGCCACACTCTTCGGCTGCTGTGAGGGCCTTTGCCTCAGGCCCCCTCTTAGTTTGGACCCACAGGAAGGCTTATGTTATCTGATCTTAGAGACGATTTTCGGATTTGCTGGAGGCCACTGTCTTCCAGGGGGTTACTTTTGGAGGACATAAGGGACTCCAAGTGTCTTACAGAAACCCCTTGAATTGGCCTCTTCACAGATAGGATCATGAGATGAGCTGGCCAGGACTTGGGCCACAGTTAGTTTGAGGGAACCGTTCTGCAGGTTTTCTAATCCAGAAAGTTCTCTGCAGACATTTGCCCCATGTGATCATGCACTGCCCCCTGGCGAGTGGTCAGTTTCTAGAACTAGCATTGACCAGAGACACATGACCATGTTAAGTGCTCAAGACAGTTGGAAGGAACATGCCACTTGCAATCTTGGCTACACAGTGATTGGAAAATACTTCAAAATCGGAAATGCATAAATTGCTTGAAAAACCACCACAGTGACTGTGTGAATTGTCTTTGGGTCGAATGCGCAACATTCCTGCCCCTGCCTCATGTCACAGTGTGGGCTTGGCAAGGAGAAGTGGCCTTCCCCGATGTCAGTAGCCTCCTTTGCCATGAGAAATAATTCTAAAAGAAAGCCCTGGCCCAGTGGGCTGGGAACTTCCTGTCAAGCAGCTGATTGGGATCTTGGTCTCCATGGAGGTGGTGAAGGGTAGAGACAATTGGGTGGATTGGATATCAGTCTTGGCTGCCTGGGATCTTGGCCCACTGGAGAAGCTGGAATGCCAAGCCGGAGTTTTCTCAGGTGTCCTTGAAGACTACGCTTAGGTGTGTAACCTGGAAGAGGACCGTCTCATCCATAGTTTCCAATTAGCTGCTGTGTTATTAAAGGAGCCATGGGGAATGTCTGTCACACTGCCAGAACAGTTCCTGGGGCAGAGGGGACATGTCAGGAGCATCTGCTCTCTTGTGTTAAGGTTGTCATCAATGCAAATATTCTCATAAATATTGTGACTAATGGCTACATAGTGGTTCTCCTTGGGCCCACTCTGTGGGTTGCATTGTGGACTAACTGTGGGTGGGCCATTTCCAAGTTCTCCTGATTGTGCAATACCTTTTCAACAGGTCTTTTTCCTATTTCCTTTTTCTTTTGTTCGCTTGCTTACGCACTTTTTTCTAGTTCACTCCCAAGATAAGTTTCATAGCCCCACAGTCCCCAAGGGCCCAATACCTTCAGCCTCACAGTTCCCCTTTGAGATAATACATCTGCTGGAGTCCTTGTTCATACATGGCCTCTCAGGTAAAGGTGAAGACTCCTGGAAGCACTCCGGGTAAAGGTGATGATGATACACAGAGACACAAAGTTAGGTGGACTTTGTGGCTTCTTCCTAGAACCTGCAGAGTGAATTATGTGGACAGTGGTCAGGAACAGGGCTGTTATGCCATTTTTTTTTTAAAGATTATGTTTTGAATTATGGCCAAGGAATGACTGGAGGAAATGTGTTGTCTCCAGAATGAGATGCTTCCTGAACTGGTTCCTGTTGAGTTGGGCTCAATGAATTTGACATATACTCACAGATGTGATTCAACGAAGCAAATATTTCCAACTTCAGAACTCTCCTAAACTGTCAGATTGATCCCAGAGAAACATCAAGACAAGTGAGGCACTCCAAGGACATCCAGAAGCTGGCAGTGGCTGAGGCAGTAGAGACAGTGGGAGTACTTTGAACCTACAAGTGGAGTTGGTCTTATCCCTTTCAGCAGTCGGGAGGAAATGTGGACTCCGAGCGGCCAAGCGCCATCCCCTTGACCCGGCCCCAGACTGAGTTTCCCATCTGCCAGACTGAAGAGCAGAGGGCAGCAGAAAGTCTGGGGTGGCAGACGGGGCTGCTCTTGGAGAATCTTCCAGGTTAGCCTCTTGGAGGGGGAGCAGCCATTGGCTTTGGTTTCTGACCATGTCTGCAATGGGTGGGCTGGACAGGAATGGTCTTCTGCACCCCAAGGCTGTGCTCCCCTTGGAACCATGTCTGTTGGTTTCCACAGGCTCTCCCCTGCTGGAGAAATACATTTGTCCCCTGGTTAAGTACTCGCAGGAATGAGACACAGCTATCTGAGCATGCCATTGTCATACAGCCCAGTTACCACAGAGCCTTCCTTCTCTTACTCTGCCATCTTTTCAGGGGACCGCTACATCTACTTATTGCTACAGTAGGCACAGGTCCCCAAAATGGCTACCAGACTGTGTGTGTTTGGTAGACGCACAATGCTGTGCCTCGGGAGGGAAGAGGCGGCCTCTGCCCTCACAGCGGAAAAGCCTGGCAAAGCCACCAGCGGTCTGTTTTCCAGAAGGGGCTGAGAAGGTCCCAACCAATTTCCCAATCTTCCTTCAGTTGTGCTTGGGGCCTCGTTACTGTCTAGGCCTCGCTGGCAAGCTGGCTGATGTCCAGTTAATCATGGGGACAGGCTAGGGAACAAGGCTCCGTGCCCCTTCTAGAACATCTGCTGGAAGGACAGCTGTCTCCACCCTGTGCGGAGCAGCTCCAGTGGGAATGTGCTGTGTGGCCTGGCAGATCACAGGACACAGCTCCTCTACCGTCAGTGGCCATTTTTCCGGGAGAGGAACCTCAGGATTCTGGGGCCTTTGTCTCATCTGTCAGCAGCTGTTTCTCTGGGATTTGCTTTCCATTCTTTCTTTTTTTTTTTACTTCTGGGAGGTCTGGGAAGGACAGGGCCAGACTCTTTGGGAATGCTGTGGCCATAGAGGGCGTTAAGTTCTGGTTTCTGGTGTCAGGAGAGCAGCCTTCCACCTGTGGGTTACTGGGCATCAGGTCAGAGTCCTGGCACAGGAGATGGGCCAGAGTAAGGCTCTGAGACTATAAGGTCACAGGTGCCACTTCAGAAATGCTGGCCTTGGATTCCCAGTCAGGCATGCTGTGGGGTTCCTGGGCCTCAAAGCCACTGAAAGACCCAGCTTAGACCTACTTGAAGAAACCATTCTCAACACTGGCCATCGGAGGGCACGGCCTCTATCTCTACCTTGACAGGTGTCAAAGAAGCAGAGTCATAGTTCATCTCCATTCCCAATGCCTCCTTGGGCTGACACTCCCCTGGAGGAGAACTCTGGCTCAAAGCTGCCACAGAGTTTGGCACTGGATAAGACAGTGGCTTAGACAGGGCAGGACCTTAGGTCTGGAGGGTCTGCCTGGGCCCAGTGGCTGAGCAGCTTCCAGAAGAGGCAGGGTGGGGTCAGGGGACCTTCAAAGCCCCAAGATGGAGGATCACCTCGCACAGTTCTCTGGTATAAAACTCTAAGAGTGGGCATCAGCAGCCTTAGATCTCTTAGGTCCAGGACAGGACCAAGAGGCTGGGGAAGCAGCCGGCAGCTGACTCTCAGAGGACTTTCCCTGAAGCGGTGAGCTCATGGGCACAAGCACAGAGCTGGGTAGTGACGGGGGAGAAGGACAAGCCTTCGCCGGGGACCTAGACGCTTGGCCCTTTCACATGAGCTCACGCGATAAGACATGCTCAGGTTCTGCATGCCCAGAGCCTGGCACAACTGTGTCCCCCCCCACACACACACTCTAGCATGCTTGGACATTTGAAGTTGAGCCCAAGGAATCCAGCTTTGAGATGAAGTGGCCAATGTTGAACTTGGTTGGATGGAATGATGGGCATTCTTTATGAAGTTTGAAATGGATTTTATTTGTTTTTATTAGTACACATAGAGGGGTGTGTGCATGCCATGGCACCTGTGTGTATGTGAGAGGTCAACTTTCAGGAGTTGATACACTGATAATCAATCTCAATTTGTCAGGTATCTGAGGCAAATACTTTTACCCACTGATCCATCTTGCTGACTCTAACGTGAGTCTCTTTTGAGGATAGAGAATATTTTATCCAATATTGTAGTGCAAGATAGAGTGAAAGTTAACAGCAAAATATGCAAGTCCTCTACACTTTCATTCAAGGACTTTCTGGTTGAGGGTGTGGATGGCTGGAGACTCAGGTCTGGAAGTTACTAACAGCCCAGGGCCAATGGGTCTGACAGGTATCTAGTGACATCTTTTCTAACGCCTAAATACATTTCATTTGTGTTCAGCAGAGTTAAAGTTCAGGATTTAGGGCTCAGGATTTTGGTTAGAGCTAGAGCTAGAGATGTCTTCTGTGGTTTCAAAAGATTTCTTAAAATATTTTGAAAATCAGATTATAGTAGTTGTTGTTGTTATTATTATGTGGCTTTTTTCCAGACAGAGTCTCATACTGTAGCCCAGGCTGACATGGCACTCACTAAGTAGCTGAGGCTGGCCTCAGATTCTCAGATATTCTCTCCCTGTAGACTTCTGAGTGCTTGTATTACAAGATGCGAGCCAGTGTACCTGGCTCAGATTACTAATTTTTTTTAACTGATTAATTTTTTATTTAGAAAAAGTTTTTCACATAATGTATTTTTATTATAGTTTTTTCTCTCCCCCAAATCCTCCCAGATCCTTCCTACCTCCATACCTACGCAACTTCATGTCCTCTCTCTCTTTCTCTCTCTTACACACACACACACCCTCGATAACTATCGTTTCCATGGTTACAGTGACACATTCTTCCACCCCATTTTCCAAAAGTCAAATGTAGATTACATCCTCACACTTACTGTGCTTCCCCTTTGTTACTAGCGTGTGTGGTCACTTGGTTCACATCCGTCCCCAGAGGGCAGAGGTCTGTTCCATTCTGCTCCTATCTGTCCCTCAACTCCCGGCCTGGAAGGGTAAGTCCGCTACAGATACGCTAAGTGTGGGTCACGAAGTGGCCTCAATTTTGACGAGTCTGACATTTTTATTTAAATGGTACAGCGAGGAAACTAAGCCCAGAAATGTTTCAGATCTGAGTAAGCTTCTCAGGTGGGACCAAAACTCAGAGTCTGTCTATTCTGAGACTCTTGCTTTGTCCCCACACAAAAGTCTCCACAGGGTACGTGAGCATGCGGCTGCTGTATCCTTCTGTTGTGGTTTTACGAACATAGTTGTGTGAATGTGTGTACATGGATGTATTTAGCTCCAACCTGTCTGGAATGTTCTGTGGTAGGCAGAAAGTAAAGCTCTACCTGCTATTTCTACCCCTGCTACTCATTTCCCAGGTTGATGGAGTGGTAATTATTTCTCTCATCATTTAAGTTTTACTTGATTCATTAAATATTTAACTTAAAGGAACATGCTCACATGTGCTATGCAGTTGTTGTGTTTTAAATAGGATCTCATACAACCCCAACAGGCCTCAAACTGGCTATGTAGACCAGGATGACCCTGAGGTTTTGGTTCTCCAGATTTTAAGGCCTCCAGAGTCCTGGAACTACAGGTGTGTGCTACCACAGCTGGGTTTTACCATAAAGTTTTGACAATTGCTATTTATAGCCAATAGATTTTCAGGAATTTCCCCTGATTTTGCCCTAAGAATTTTCCTGAAAGCTGTTTTTCCATATAAATGCTATCACTTTATAAACTTTTATAGAATTAATTTTAATTAGTCATATTTTGTTTTCATTTAAACACTTATAATGGCTAGTTAATTTTATTGCCTGTGGTCAGAGACTATAACCTATACTGTTTGTATGATATGAACATTATTATCATTTTCTTTGTGCTTGAACACAGCCCTTGAAATAGTGACTGAAAGAAACCCAATTCTAGCTGTAAGGGACTTCATTGGTACCCAGGGCCTTCTGGGTGGTGGAAAATTCATCTCTGAGGCTTATGGGGAGGTTGGGCAAGGCTGAGTCTTAAGGAGATGCCTGGAGTGGGCAGTGAATTTCCCTAGGAATTTCGCAAATAAGTGATGGGGTGAGGGGTGGGGGGCTGAGGGGTGGGGGAGTGTCCAGACTCATACGGTGACCATAACTGCCCCTGCTGGCTGCTGTGTTCTGTATCTGCTCCATGGTCCTAGGAGCATTTGAGAGAACGTTCTTTGTTCTTCTAGGGGAACTGAGAAGAGGGACCAGTGCTTTGTTCTGGAGGAAAAGCCCAGGAGGCCTGGTGTGGTGATGCCCCTCATCCCCCAAACCTTGTGGGGTACCTAAACCTTTCTAGATGGATACATACTGACAGACTGCTCCCCTAGACAGTCTTGCCCCCCCCAGCAGCATGGGGCGCCCCTTCTTCACATTCTCGCTAACACTGGGTGTGACAATCCTTTCACATTTACTAATCTAGTAAAAAGCTTCCCACGGGTTTTGTGGAGGTGGTGGTAACACGTGTGTTTATTTTTCTTTCATTCTCCTTTTTAAAAAAATGTCCCCTCTACTGAAGGTACCAGGCTCTGCTGACTCCCTAGGGGAGGCCTTACTTGCTTGTAGGAGGGACTGGGGGGTGGGTTGGAGGGGGAGGCTGCAGGGTGGGAGGAGGGAGGAGAGGGAAGATTGGTATGTAAAATGAATAAAAAGAAAAAGAAAAAAATTTTCTTAATTAAAAAAAAAAATGTCCCCTGGTTTCCAGTGAGCATTCACATACTCTCCTCACTGGCCGTTTGTCAATTTTGACTGATAACCATTTTATACCTATTGCCCATTTTCCGCTGAAGTATATGTTTTTCTAACTGGTTTGTAAGGTTTATTCATCTATTAAGAACATTGTCTTCACGGGTTCTCACATGCCAAAATGCCCTCAGTTTCTGCTTTGGCTTTTAAATACATGTGAATGCCATATGGAAATTTCTATTTTTAATGTAGTCAAATCCATCACTTTTAAATGTTTTCTAGCTTCGGAGTCATTTTTAGAAAAAGCCTTCTTCTCACCCCTCAAAACTAAATAAACACACACTTACTTTTTCTAGCACTTTTCTGGAATAATTTTGTGCATGTCGATGTGTAATATATGTCTTTACTTCAAATCCATCTGGCATTTATTAGGTGTGAGGTAGGAATCCGGCTTTGGTTTTCACCGTGGAAAAGTGGAACACAGGTGCCCTTAATCACTGCCCCGCTCATTCTAAAAATCCAAGTAAAAAGTTGAACGCCCAGTTTTAGACAAGGAGGACTTCCTGGAAATCAAGGATAAAGTCAGACTCAGTGATTAAATGCTCAAGATTCACTCATTCATTCATTTAACTGAAGAAAGTTAAATACAGAAAGACTTATTTAAAAAAAAAAACAAACCCAAAAATTGCTTTTCAGTCATCTTTTCCTCACAGGGTTAGTGGCCTTGGCCATCTCCTGAGTCCTCTCATGTTCCTGGCAGGGAACGTGTCAGGGAATGCGCTTAGCAGCCAGTGCCTTTGGGTTGGAGTCAAGAGGGATGAGCATCTGGTCCATACAAAGGTGGGGTCCAGTTGCCACAGTGCAGTTCCAACAGAAGAAAGGATGGGATCCAACTGGTTCCCTCCATAGCAGACCAGTGGATTTTATGTGATCAATATCACAGGTTCTGAAATTTATAAACAAAAAAGGTTTATTTGGGTCTTTGGTCAGTATCTTGGAAGCCGAAGACTGAAAGGCTGATTATGAGGCTCTTTTGCTGTGATGATGGGAGAAGCAGGAAGGAGAGAGAGAAAGAGACAGAGAGACAGAGATGGAGAGAGACAGAGATGGAGAGAGACAGAGATGGAGAGAAACAGAGACAGAGAGGGGGCTGAGGGAAAAGGGGGTGAGGGGTGAGGGAGAGAACTAGTCTTTAGCCTTTTAAGAATTACGTTATCAGCCGGGCGTTGGTGGCGCACGCCTTTAATCCCAGCACTCGGGAGGCAGAGCCAGGTGGATCTCTGTGAGTTCGAGGCCAGCCTGGGCTACCAAGTGAGCTCCAGGAAAGGCGCAAAGCTACACAGAGAAACCCTGTCTCGAAAAACAAAAAAACAAAAAAACAAAAACAAAAAAAAAAGAATTACGTTATCCAACCCCCCACACTCAGGAGAGTACAGACACACGTACACAGATGAACATGTGCGCATGTATAAGTGCCAGAGCACTTGTGTGGAGGTCAGAGGGCAGCTTGCTGAATTTGGTCCTCTTCTGTTAGGTGGGTTAGGGGACTGAACCCTGGTGATTTGCCTTGGCAGCAAAGGCCATCACCACTGAGCTACCTCTGACGGCCTTCATTTAGCCCTTTGCTTATTGTTTTTGTATGACACCCTTTCCCCAGTGCTGGGGGCTGAACCCACTTTCTTGCACTTGTAACTGCCCTGTCGTGAAGCTAAATCCCTCGCCCTCACTGGCCGTTTGTAATGGCCGATAATCCACACATGAGGATGGAGCCCCATGACTCAACCATCTCCTGTTACGTCCCACCTCTCAACACAGTTGCACCAGACATTGCGTTTCTAGCACATGTTTTGGGGGAGCCCCCAAATCCCAGCAGGACCTAAGTATTCGCAGATCCAAAACTTGAATAGAGTCCAACTTAGCTCTGTAGCAATAAGGCATATGAAAGGTCACATGTTTCTATTTTTTTTCTAAGTCAGGTCAAATGTGGCTGAGCCTTTATCTGTCTTAGAATTGTTGTAGAATATTATTTTAAGGTGTGTTACTTTTGTTTATGGTGCATTTGTTTAACTCTGTGAAGTGGTGTTACTGTGCCTGTCTAAAACACTTGATGGTCAATAGCAAGGCAGGAGAAAGGGTAGGTGGGGCTGGCAGGCAGAGAGAATAAATAGGAGAAATGTGGAAAGAAAAAGAAGTAGCCAGAGAAGGAGAAGGACATCAGGGGCCAGCTACCCAGCTACACAGCCAGCAACAGAGTAAGGAAGAAAGGTCTGCAGGAATAGAAAAGGAAAAGCCCAGAAGCAAAAGATTGATGGGATAATTTAAAGTTAAGGAACTCTGGCTAGAAATAAGCCAAGCTAAGGCCAGGCATTTATAATTAAAAATAAACCTCCGTGTGTGATTAATTTGGGAGCTGGTTGGTGGGCCCCACAAAGAGTAAAGAGCAAAAACAAACAACATCATAGAATGATTGGTTTCACCTTTTTATTCCAAAGAAGGAGTTTTGAATTCAAGACTGAGGCAACTCAGAAGACTTAATTAGGGGAATTTAATGGCAGGATTTATTCCCATAGCAAGATAACTAAAAGGGGATGATGGCAGAAAGCTGAGAGTAAAGTAAAGGAGTTTCTGGACATGACCTTTATCCACTGAAAGCAGACTCTGACAGGGCATGGTCACGTAGGGCAGGGAATACATGAGAGGAGGTATGTGGAGAATAACCAATGCAGGGACTTGTGAGAGTCTTGAGAGGGCCTCCAGGCTGGGGTCAACACTGGGGTCTCTGTACCTCTGTCTAGAGGCCTCGGCTACCCTAGGGATTAGCCCACCTGTCTTGTGAACATGGAGCCAAGCTAGCCTAACTATATGGAGACTGGAAAGGTGGCTTTGCTTTCCAACCTGTGACCAGGTGAATGAAGGTGGCCTCCCCTTCCTCCTCTCTGAGACCACTGAGGGAGAAGTTAGTCTGCAGTGGGATTTAGATCAGTACCAACTGTTTCTTGAGTGGTCTCTGGAACTAGGCCCTTGTGGTTTGTACCAGGGTCAGCAGAGCAGGGAGACTAGGCAGTGTTGGACACCGGTGAAGCCAGTCAGTGAGTGTTAAGACAGGTGGCAGATGCCTAGAGACAGGTGGGTGCCTGGAGAGTGGGTATCTAGAGTGAGTGGGTGTCTAGGGAGTGTGTGCCTAGGGAGTGGGTGAGTTTCCCGAGGGTGGGTGCCTGAGCAGGGACTAAGTGTCTTGAGAATGGGGGAGCTTCCAGAGAGTGGGCTTCTGGAGAGTTCTGGGAGAGTGGATGAGTGTCCAGCAGTACCAAGTTGGGGATGAAGTCTTTGAAGGATATTTAAGATGTAAGATGCAACTATAGAGCTCATGGAGGGACTGGAAGCTAGAGGGAGTGAAGGGATCCCTTTTGCTTGATCACAACAACACTCTATCAAGAGCCTAGCAGAGTCACAGGAGAACTGTGTAAACCCAGTCTGAAGATGGAGCATCTGATGCCTCTTCTTAGGTCCCACCTATTAAAGCTCCCGACATTTCCTCGTGTTGTCCTGTAGGGACCAAGCTTCCTTTGGGGATGAACCACAAACAGCATCACACTGTGAACAGTATCAACATGGGATAACTAGTGAGGAGGAAAGTATGGGAAAATCAGAAGGGACAGTTGAATAAATGGATATTTAAAATATCCAAATAGTGCTTATTGTGTATTGGGTTGTTCTTGAAGTGTTTACCAAGCCACTTGTTATTAACTTACTTAATCCTAGTAGCTTTGTTTATTTTTTTCAGTGCTGAACCTTGCACCTGGTAGGCAGGCACTCTACCGCTGAGGAAACATGTCCAACCAATCCCGGTAGCTAGTTTTACCTCCAATTTATAAATGAAGAAACTGAGGCACACCACAGCTGAGGAACTTGCCCAGGATGGGTCACATACCTAGGCTTTATAGAACTTGGATTCAAACCCAGGAAATTCATTCTAGGGTTTGCATTCATTAATCAAACTTCTACATCATTTGCATTTGGGAGCTTGACGAAGATGTATCAAAATGTCTGCTATGTGAATTGGAGCTGCCTGGAAAACCAAACCTCCTCATAAAACTTCAAGAGGCAAGTCCCCAAGATCCCCCATACCTGCTGAAAGTCACACTGTGGTACCCGATGGTTCGGATTAGGTCTTCTCCCAAGACAGAGAGAGCAGCAGTGAGTCAGAGCACGCAGACAGAGCTGTCGTACACGCTGTCTTCTGTCTCTCGCCAAGTCCTGCCCGATACTTCTTGGGGCGGCTGGAGAACCACCAAGGGCACATCTCATGTACTCAGACATTCCATGTGCTGGGCATCTGTCGAAAGGAGGGAAGAGGAAGGACTAGCTCCCTTGACGTGTGCCTTCACCAGATCTTAAGGTATCCAAGTAAACAAAAGGTTCCCTTTTTTTTTTTTTTTTTTTTTTTTTTTTTTTTTTTTTATTCCAAGGTAGGGTTTCTCTGAGTAAGCCTGGTTGTCCTGGAACTCTGTAGGCCAGGCTGGCCTCAAACAGAGATCCGCCAGCCTCTGCCTCTCAAGTACTGGGATTAAAGGTGTGTGCCACCATGCCCTGCCCACAAAAAGTTCTTAATAGGGTTAAGTGTAGCCTGCCTCTGTCTCCTTAAGAGGGTTCCACAGAGTGCCTGTTTGGGGACGGAGGGTGGGGAGTGGGGACAGTAGGAGAGGGGTCCACCTCCAGATAGGAGGACAGGCACATCTGGCACCACAATGTCAGGAGTGCCCACCAGAGGTGTGCTACCACCCATAGTCATTTTTATCATCCCCAAAGAGGAGGAAATCATCACCACCCAGTGCATGTCACATTCTTAGCTTTGTGTCACAGGCCTGTTCAGCACTCTGGGCTTATGCCTAAATAAAGGCTTGGCCAGGTGTTAGCTATGAGGAGCAACCCATCTGCTTTTTGAAAGCTGTCCCAAAGCCAGGAAGTCTCATTCTCCAATAACACAAGATCATAAAAGCCCTTCTGACTCCAGTATGTTTTTCACTGTTACAGATATACATTTTTGACCTTCGAAGAATTTATTTTGGTTTAAAGTGAAAAACGCAGGTCAAATATAGTCACTTCAATACCGTGTATTGAGTTTTTCCCCTATGTACTTAGACCTTCACTTTTTCATGCTGCATCATCAAGTTTACCTTAAGAAACTGGGCCTTGGTCGTTGCTTCACCTCTTATTCCTGACCACACTGTTTGACTCATTGTGGCTTTAAAATATGTCTTACCGTCCAAGCTAATCCTTTTTTTTTTTCCTTCAGGATCTTTACTCTCTTTCCAGAAGAGCTTTAGAGTAAGTTTTCCAAGTTTTTCAAGTGTCATCTATGATTTTATCAACTTCATATATTAATAAGAAAATGTGATATCCTGTCAATATTGAGTTTTTCCTTTTAAGAAACAAAGCAGTTTTGAAATGTCACAGTATATATTCTGTGCATTTTTTGGGTGCCCGTGTGTGTGCTCATGTCTTATATGTGCATGTACATGGATATACCTGTGGAGACCAGGCACGGATGTCAGGCATCTGCTCTCTCTCTGCCTCATTCATTCAAGCCTGTCTCTCACTGAACTTGGAGCCAGGCTTGTAGCCAGCCCCGGTGATCCTCTGTCTCCACTCTTCAAAGCTCTAGGTTACAGGTGTACACCACTGTGCCTTTTTAAAAGATGTGGGTGCTGGAATCCACACTCAGGTCCTCAAGCTTGCAAAGCCAGTACTCTTACCCACTGAGCATCTCTCCATCCCGACATCGTAGCTTTGCGCCTTTCCTGGAACTCACTTGGTAGCCCAGGCTGGCCTCGAACTCACAGAGATCCGCCTGCCTCTGCCTCCCGAGTGCTGGGATTAAAGGCGTGCGCCACCACCGCCCGGCCGAGACAAGATCTTGTTATGAGGCTCTGACTGTCCTGGAACTCACTCTGTAGACCAGATTGGCCTTGAATTCAGAGATCTGCCTGCTTCCGCCTCCTGAGTGCTGGGATTAAAGGCATGCAACACTACATCTGGTTTATTCTTGGTTTTTTTAATGATCTCAAGATCTCAAAGCTATAATAAGTGAGATTTTGAAAATTGTACTTTCTTACTCATGGTTATTAAAAGTTACATTTTATAATTGATGGTTGCTAACACAAATAATGCTACTGATGTTTGAATAGTAATTTATATTTGAAGTGATAAATAAATATTCTTAATGAATTAGTATTTTTTTATTCTTTGGAGTGCTTTTTGATAAACAGTCAAATCATTAGCAGATAAGTATCATGTGGTCTGTTTACCAGTTCTTGTAACTGGGCATAATGAATGGCTATTTAGAGAAAAATTTCAAAGTAGTCATGTGCAAAGAAACATTTATAGAAGTAAAATGAGGGCCTACAAGATGGCTCATCAGGTAAGGCACTTGCTGCTAAGCCCGACACCTGAGTCCAGTGATGTGTCCACATAGAAGAAGAGAATGGGGGGGGGGATGGAGAGATGGCTCAGAGGTTAAGAGCACCGACTGCTCTTCCAAAGGTCCTGAGTTAAATTCCCAGCAACCACATGGTGGCTCACAACCATCTGTAATGAGATCTGGCACCCTCTTCTGTATACATAATAAATAAATAAATCTTTAAAAAAAAAAAAAGAAGGAGAGAATGGACTCTCTCAAATTGTCTGCTAACTTTATATGCTCATGCACACACCTGTACACAAATAAATAAATAACTTTTGTTTGTTTGATTTTTCAAGACAGGGTTTCTCTATGTAGTCCTGACTGTCTTTTTTTTTTAAACGATGTATTTAAAATCATGGGTGTAACAGTGATTTTTTTTTTTCCGAGCTGAGGTTCAAACCCAGGGCCTTGTGCTTGCTAGGCAAGTGCTCTACCACTGAGCTAAATCCCCAACCCCTCCTGGCTGTCTTGGAACTCACTCTGTAGACCAGGCTGGTCTCGAACTCAGAGACCCTCCTACCTCTGTACCCTGAGTGCTGGGATTAAAGGCACGTGCCACCACCAACAGGCCATCAATAAATATCTTAAAAGATAAAAGAATCCTTTTCCAGTGCTGGGGGGGGCAGGAGTGGGAGCAGAGACAGGTGGGCCCACCAGCTAGCCAGCCTACCCCACTCAGCAAGTTCCAGGCCAGTGAGGGGCCTTGCCTCCGCAAAAAGGCAGGTGGTATCTGATAGATGACTTTCAAAGTTGTTCTCTGACTTCCACGTGCATAAGCACACATGTGCACCTATACACACAAGGTCCTGTATACACACACACACACACACACACACACACACACACACACACACAGAATCTTATATGACAGTAACCCATCATTAAAAATAGAAAAAAAAAGTGGCATTAACAATAGCAATGTCAAAAATAAAACCACAAGGGCCGGAGAGATGGCTCAGCAGTTAAGAGCACTGGTTGCTCTTCCAGGTTTATTTCCTAGAATCTACACGGTGGCTCACAACTATCTGTAACTCTGGTCCCAGGGGATCTGATGCTCTCTTCTGGCTCCTGAAGACAACAGGCACACATGATGCCCAGACACACATGCAGGCAAAACACTTATATACATAAAATAAAAATGAAGAAATAAAAATTTTAAAAGACTGTTAAAAATGAAACCACAAGGAGATGTAAAGGAACATTTGACTCAACACAGAGCTGGGCCATGTGCCTCCCTTGGAAGGCTTAACCTTACAAAGATGCTAGCACTCCCTAAATCCTACATAAATTTAACAAAATCTCTACATCTTAATGACTCCTGAAAAAGGAAAACAACAACAACAACAACAACAAAAGACAACTGATCCTCGGTTCTCTTGGGAATGAGAAGTACATGTCAGTTAAAGAATTGTTAAGCTATTCACGTCCTTGGAGATATAAAAAACATGTTATCAAACTGACTTACAATGTTTACTGGTAAAGAAATAGATCAGAAAGATAGAGCAGGAGGTTTAGAGATGAATCAGGTTTGCAGAGTCAGGTCCCTGGGATTTGGATCATCTGGATTGGAGGATAGATTTAAAATAATAATAGAGCATTGTTTAGGTCGAGAGCAAACTCGCACATAGGAAGAAGGTGTTCTTTGTGTTGAGAAGTCAGGCTGCCTGCTCGTGGGTGCCTCCCCTGCCATATATGGCTCTCCCTGCCCACTGGCCACTGTCACCTGTCACAGGACCTGGTGGTGAAGATGTAGGAGATCCCTTTTTAGGACTTCCACAGCTCCTTCTGGAGAGAACCTGACCCCCTGGAAGCTCCTCTGGGGTGTCTTGGGTACCTGGACAGTGTACTTTGCAGACAGGCTTGCATTAGTTCTTAGCAGGGTTGCTTCCAGAGATCTGGCTAGTCCAGTTCATCTGACATGCCCAAACCCATCCTATGTCCAGTGAAGCGGTCTTTCTGCTCAAGGCTTTCTGAATCCCAAGATTTGGGCATAGGAGGAGGTTGTTAGAATTCAGCCTCCACCTGAAGCTGACATTTGGGGACAGCATTGCCTTTTGGTAGCAGGAACCAAAGACAGGGATATCGGAGACTGGTCTCTGGCTGTTGCTCACCCTTGGTCACCTCCTAGAACTCGTCTAGCCCTCAGAAGATGCCCTGTCAGTGTAGTGGGGATCTGTTCCAGCTTTGACCTGGAAGTGCTACCCCCAGTGAGGCTTCCAGTAACTGCCCCTGAGGCAGGGCCAAGATGGGGAGCCCTTAAGACCCAAGACCTGGATGTGCTGGTTCTCTTGGTTCCTGCTAATCCTGGATGTTGGATAGTAGAATTCTCTGAGCAGAATTCTCCAGAGAACACCGCTGGACTGCATTTCACTTCTCCCAGACCCTATAACCTTTACTGTACTTGTTGTAAGTTACCCCCAAATAAACCTCTCTTTTAACTATGGGGAGTTGCCTTAATACTTCCACCATTATCTGGCACCCAATGCGGGGCCTAAAACTTGAGAAAGCTTTAAAAAAAAAAACAAAGATTCTAAAACGGAGCTAAAAACAGCTTCCTAGTTGTCTTTCACAGACCAGCCACAGCCTATAGGCTTGAGCTATTCTATGGCAGGTTTTGGTGTGTAGGCTTGACCTGCAGCATGGCGGGAATCAGGCATCTCCAAGCTGCACAATATGCTGTGTGGTAGATTTAGCCTTTGCTAGTAAAAAAAAAAAAAAAAAAAAAGGAAAGGAAAGAAAGAAAAAAGAGAGGTTTCTGGGCTACATGCTGCTTTGATAGAGGCATAGACCCACTTCCTCCCCAGAGTCATCAGAAAATTATCTCTGCCATGTTGGGAAGCTGAGGTAGGCAGAGTCAGCAGCCAAAGCTGCCATTTCAATCCTGGTAATACTGTAGTTTAAAGCAATAGATTCACAATACAGATAATCAAACTTGTAGTCATGTTAATTTTCTAGTTATACATAGATATATTTCAGATAGATAGATAATCTTTAAACACTTCAAAGACCTACAGAATATGGTATTTAAAATGTTTTAAAAACTTAAACTTTCTGGACAGTGAGACACATCTGCTCCTGGCAGCACAGATTTACTTCAAAGAGAAAGATAGGCATTGACGACACTCTATATGGAGTTTATCTTCTTGGCAAAAGTAGCCATTTGGGCAAGAAACTGTTCTTGCCTGTATTACTTGACAAAATGTTGTATCGACTGGACATGCAGGACCCATAGGAAGGTGACCACTGAACTTTGTAAGGCAAGATGGTCATTCAGGTTCCTGCTTCACAGAAGAAACTGCCAGACATTCTAGAGGGCACAGAGATAAGAGACTGAGAGACTCTAGGTCTGTAGGCTGAAGATGGATGCCATAACACCACAGATAAACTTTGGTTGACTGTCCAGGTAGCCAGCTGTCTCTGTCATACTAGATTTTTGGAAATTGCTTACAATGCTGTTCCTGTTTACTTATGTCTTCGATGTAGTTGAAGACTAGATAGTTATAATTATGGTTTTCCTTGGTTATGATAAGAGATAAGGTAGATATGAAACTTTAGACTCACAAATATAGGATAGATAAAATATTTTCTTTAATTTTACAAAATACAAATGGACTGGATATTGTAACAGTAATTCTTGTCTGTTTTATGTAATTTTACTATGTTAAAGTTAAAACCTTCCTTCTTTTTTTTTTTTTTTTTTTTTTTTTTTTTTTTTTTTTTTTTTTTTGGTTTTTCGAGACAGGGTTTCTCTGTGTAGCTTTGCGCCTTTCCTGGAACTCACTTGGTAGCCCAGGCTGGCCTCGAACTCACAGAGATCCGCCTGCCTCTGCCTCCCGAGTGCTGGGATTAAAGGTGTGCGCCACCACTGCCCGGCCTAAAACCTTCCTTCTTAATTAAACAGTTTTAATTAATATAAGCCTCTGTGTGTTTACTTGGGTCTGAACGGCTGCTGGACTGTGGGTGAGAGATTTGTCCCAACTGCGGGCCAGGTGGGGACACAGAAAAACTTCCAGCTACATCTCAGTGTGCTGGCTAGCTAAGGAGAGTATTTTGTTAGGAAAGCTATGTGAGCTTGGACAGAAGTATTTTAGACAGAAAGTTTTCTCTTTTCTGCAAACAGGAGCATGGCTGGTGGGAAGATGTCACCCAATACTGTATTTTGAGTAGTTCACTGATTGAAAATGATGGCCTCTGAAAGAGGCCTGTGAGTTTATTGTCTTTGCTGCTCTCCCATGGCAGAAAGCCTATTACCCACAATGCTGAGGTGGTACCCACAATGCCAAGGGGGGCATCTACATTTTTACTGATTCTGACTCGATGACTTTGGGGAATGTGACATTAGAGTATTTGGTCAAAAATTCTCTGACAATTTGAGGCAATAGAAAGCACCTGTCTTCCACCTCAGGGTGACCTGAAGGGTTAGTTCTATGGATGTGTCTCTTTGTAGTAGGAGGAGATAAAATGGGACATTTTAGAATCTAGGACAACAGGAAAAGAAGAAGAAGAAGAAGAAGAAGAAGAAGAAGAAGAAGAAGAAGAAGAAGAAGAAGAAGAAAGAAGAAGAAGAAGAAGACAAAACAAGCTGTATCTAAAGCTTAAATGTGCAGAGAGGACCAAGATGCAGGTTCTAGAGAGACAGGTGACAGAGATCTTGAGGACAGGCTTTACTAGGTTGCTTCACCATAAGCACCATAACACTCTGGTATCTGCCAGTGACCTCGTGTACACCCAGTTGTTCGTAAGTCAACCGTCACCATTCCCACTTCACAGATAAGGAATCTGAGACTTGATTCAAGAGCATGGCTATCTGGGGTCAAGATGGGTTCAGACCTCTCTGAGCCACTGTACCTTGGAGCCGCACTGAGCAAACATCGAGAAAATGTTATTGGATGGATGGAGGATGATGAGATGGAGGAAACTGGTACTAGGGAGGGGCTGATTGTTGCCAGGCAGGGAGAGGAAATCCTTTAGTAACTGAGGAATCTGGCACCAAATGAATGCTACTTTTCAAACCAAATGTGTAACACAACAAAGAAGACAATATCCCTTAAGCTGAATAAAAGGTCACCTAAAACAAACAAAATAGTGCTCCCATGTATCTCAGGCTGGCCTGAAACCTCTGGTCCTCCGGCCTCTACCTTCTGAGTGCTGAAATTCCAAGGGTAAGCCACTACACTTTACTTCAATATGGTGCTGAGGACTGAACTCCAATTTTTTTTTACAATCAGTCTGCTATCAGAGCTGCATCTCTAGAATACCCCCTCTTCTTTAAACTGTTGAACTATTTGATTAGTTCTCAGGTGATTTTGTACACTGTGTTTTGATTGCCTTCACCCCCTTCCTTCACCTTGTCTGTGGTTCTGAAGGTCTAACCCAGGGCCTTGTTCACGGGAGGCTAAGCACCCCAACCCAGCTACAGCCCTGGACCTCACCTTCTCTCTTTCCTTTCTTCCACCCACTTCACTTCTCTTTCATGATGGGGTCTTACTATGCAGCCCAGGCTAACCTGGAATTAGAGATCCTTCTGTCTCTACCTGGTGAGTGCTGGGATTGCAGATCTGCAACCTTTGTATACCTCACACACAACCAAAGGTCACTTTTGAGTGTGTGTGTATGTGTGCGCGTGTGTGCATGTGTAGGCCACAGGTCAACCTTGGGGGTCCTTCCTTGGGAGCCATCCTCCTTGTATTTTCGGAGAAAGGGTCTCTCACTGGGACCTAGTGCTCACCAATATGGGGACTGGCCAGCAAGCTTCCTGTCTCTGCTTCCCCCTGGCTGGGATTACAAGTATGTGTCACCACATCTTGATTTTTTCCTGTGGATTCTGAGGAGCAAACTTAGATCCTCATGCATGTGCTAAGACTTTTACTGACTGAGCTATGTCCCAGCCCTGAAGGCTCCTTTTGAAGCACCCAAAACCTGGTTTTCATTTTTCAAAAGCAGTGTTCTACACACAGCCTGATTCTCTGGCTACCCTTCCCTTTCTGTGCATTAAAATCAAAATTAGCACAAAATGGGCAGGAAATTGATTACAGCAAGGGTGATGAAAGGTGGTTAATGTGGTACTTTATTTCATTTAAGATTTTAATTTTTAATTCAAAAATAAAAATTGCCTGTAACCTATGGTGTAATTGATGTTTTGAATAGTGTACACATTGTAGAAGGACTAAATCAAACTAACAAATATGTCTGTTGTTTGACATGCCTATTTTATGGTGAGATGGTCTGAAGTGTATTCTCCCAGCCATCTTCTACTCTGCAATCTGCTACCGACTGCTGTCATCGTGGTGGCCAGCAGGTCTCTGAAACTTAGTCTTCCTATCTATTGATTTTTTTTTGTCAAGACAGGGTCTCATTATAGCCCAGGCTGATCTGCAACTCACTCTGTAGCTGAAGGAGACCTTGAACCCCCGATTCTCCGCTTTAGCTTCCTCAGTGATGGCCTTACATCTTTCAGGTCTATAGAAATGTTGTTTCCCTTGAGAAAACATCTTTTCAATCCAATCACAACTCAGCCCCTGGTAACCACCACACATTTCTACTTCCGTTTCTTGGATGTGTGTGTAAGTGAGCCCAGGAGCTATTTGACTTTCAGGGCCTCTCTTACCTGGCATAATGCCCTTTCAGTGTCTGCGAGTTACTGCAAGCAACAGGATTCCCTTCTTTCTGAAAGTCTGCGTGGCAGCTCGTCACATCATTATGGTTTGGATGGGAAGTTGCCCGTCCCTGCAAAAGGCTCTTGTACTGAAGGCTCAATCCCCAATTCAGGTAGTGTTCAGAGCTAGAACTTTCAGGAAGGGCTTGAAAGGGCCTTCGACAATAGATTAATCCCTTGATGGATTCTTAATACAGTGGAATTATTGGGAGTCAGTGAAAGGCGGGAGATGGCGAAAGGTAGGAAGTGGGCCACTGGGGGTATGTCTAGAAAGGAAGACCGTATCTTCGGTCCCTTCTAAGTTCATTCATACTCCTGCCCCCCCCCACTAGTTCCTTTATGCATTTCTCAATGATAGACATTTATATTGGCTCCATATTTTGGCTGTTGTGGATAACGTTGCAGTTAACATGGGAAAGCAGATGTCTCCGACATACTGATTTCATTTCCTTTGGATAGATATGCAGAAGTGGAATTGCTGGATCATAGTGTAGATCAGTGTATAATTTCTTGAGAAAATTCCAGGTTTTCCACAATGGCTGAACTGATTTACATTCCCTCACTAATGTTTAAGGGCTTTCTTTTCTCCACATGCTCGCCAATCCTTTCTGCTTGCCTTTGTGCTAATCGGCATTGTAACAGCTATGAGGTAATCTTATTGTGGTTTTAATTTGCAACATGACCTTTTTTTTTTTTTTTTTGACAAGTTCTCATGTATCCCAGGTTGGTCTTGAACTCATTATGCAGCTGAGGATGACCTTGAGCTTCTGAGTCTCCTGCTTGCACCTCCCGAGTACTGAAGTTACAAGTGTTTGTCACCACGCCTGGCTGTAATATGACATTCTGGTAATAAAAGCCTTTAGGAATAAAGAGGATTGAAGACCTTAGAAGACAGCGGGGTATTAATAATGGAAAGAATAGATACAGTCAGGAGAAAATATTTGTCTAGTATGCAGATGTCAAAACATATGCAGTAACCATACAAATATAATTAAAGAGGCTTGAGAGCTGGCTCAGTGGTTAAGAACACTGGCTGCTCTCGCAGAGGGCCTGCGTTTGGTTCTCAGCTCTCACATGGCAGTTTACAATTACTGTTCCAGTTCCAGGGCATCTGACACATTCTTCTGGTCTCCGCAGGCACCAGACACACATGTGATGCACAGACATATGTGCAAGGCAAGATATACATGCACATAAAATAAAAATTAATCAAAAAATAAAAATAAACAAATGTAATTAAAGCATAACTTTTCATTCATTATTGAAAGACATTATTTTCAATCACTAAAGTAGTTTTTAAAAGTATAGTGCCTCATTTGGATAAAAATGTGGTGTTGTGTAGCAGTATTAAATTGGTGGAATGTATATTTGATACAGGTCAATGTCCATACAAATGTTTATATTCTGTGATTAACAAATTTCAGTTTGTCTATGCAAATAGTATATATGAAGTTTAATAAAATATACAGACATAATTGCCTCATCATCCATAGTGCTAAAACTGAATGTAATTACTATGTACAAGTTTATTTAACTACTGTACAATTTTGAAAAAAGGGATTATTTCTAAAGGAAATAATGTAATACTTGTGAAAGATTATTGCATGCATGTTCATTAAGTATTGTTTATGATAACAAAAGATGTGGAATAGCCTATATGTCTAATAGTGGGAAGGGAAGCCAAGCTACAGAGAAGCTTCTGGAAGAGGCTGAGAACAGAGTCACTTAGAAAGGACGCTCTCCAGCCTGCTGAGCTGCCAGCAGGCTGTGCAGTGTGCTCCAGGTCCCCAGCTTTTGCGAGCTTCACCCGTACTGGGGTGGGCTTTGGTGATGCAGCTGCCAGAGTCATTTCTGCTCCTGTAAGTCACCCACACCCATAGTCCTGTAGGTGACCCCAATAAAACTGCTTTGTTCCCAGCTGGACTTCGGTCTGTTGTGGGGAAGTTTTGTCACACAACAGTTGTGCATTTTAAATCGATGCTTTGGGATTGCACTGTTGAAGAGTAAATAAATGAATGAATGAATGAATAAATAAATAAATAAATAAATAAATAAATAAACGAACGAATGAATGGAATCATACTGTGGACATACAGGTGGAAATGTGTCAGGATTTTGAATCTGGAGATTATTTTTAAGGTCGTGAAGTATATCCCATTGGGAGACCCACGTCTCCATTTACACACTTACTGCAAGACTACTGCTGTCATGGCAGTGTGGTACTGGCTTAAGGGTGGACAGACAGAGTAGTTGGTCGAATGGAGAGACAGAAGAAACACATAACTCCATGGCCACATAGTATCAACAAGGGTACCAAGATCATAGGAAAAGAAACGTCTTTTTAATGTGCAGTGCTAGGTAACCAGATATCATGTAAAGACTGAAGATGGACCCTTAACCTCACAGCACCTTAAAAAAAGAAAAAGACAAAGAACAAAAATCTACCCAACTCTAAATCAAGAACCAAAATTGTGACATGACATGAAACTCGTAAAAGGAAACACTTGGGTATGGAGAGATCTTCATGACTTTGAATTTGGCAACAGATTCTCAGGTACAATATTGAAACACAAACAACACGCATCTGAAAGAGACAGGAAATAGGAAAAGTTGCAGACTCAGGTGGGCAGAGCCAGCTGAATGTCATGGCCACTCACAGGGACTGCACGAGGCAGCAGGAACTCCCTGTAACGAAGTGTTGTTGTTGTTTGCTTTTTGAGACAAGGTCTCACTATGCAGCTTGGTCTGTCTTGGAACTCACTATGGAGACCAGGCTGGTCTTGAACTCACAAAGATCTGCTTGCCTCTGCCTCCCAAGTGCTAGGATTTAAGGCATGTGCCACTGTGCTACTGCTGTCTGTAATGAAGTTTTAAATCTCATTTTGCATATTAAACCGTCTCTTTTCTAATCTGTTTGATTTTATATCTATTACTCTTCCTTTAAACTCGTCTCTTTAAGATGTAGATCCCATTGTTTTGTCCCTTTTTTCTTGTTACTATAGTATTTAAAGATATAAATATTTCTCCATTACAGCTTTAACTGTGTGCCTGCTATCATTTTTGTTTTTAAAATATGGATGTATGCATTGCAGCCTTGTAACTCGGGTGTCCACTTCTAGAGACTTTCTTCCACTTACATCTTGTCATGTGGAGACACATGGCATTCTGGTGTTCTCTTTAATTTTATTGTCTTGTAACTCTAATTGGGGTGTAGGTGAATGTTTCTGACTTGATACTGTCTAATAAGAATATCTTTGTTTTCAAAACGAATTAGTTTTTGTAATGGCATAATTGTTACTGAAATAATGATAGTTATTTTTGGGGAAAGCTCTCCTTTCCCAGCCTGTTCTCCTTTGGGATGGTCTCTCCCGTAGCTTTCTGCAGTGGAAGATGCCGAGGCCATGAGGTGTGGGAGCTTGCTGGTGATTCCTCAGCGGTGCTGGGGCAAAGCCTGCGTTTGAGGCTCATGAATGGAGTATTGTTGGAAACTGATGCCAGCATGCTCCAACAGCGCCCTTCCCCTGTTGGTGCTCCTTCTGCTGAAAACCCACAGGGCACGGCTGCCCTTGGCCAAACGGCGGACACTGTGAGCACCCCCTTTCTTCCAGTTCCCCGGCTGCACAAACACCAGGCGGCCTGTCGTCTTTGGTCCTCTTTCTGGCTTTGGATGAAGAAGAATTCTCCCCTGGGTGGAGCGTCTCATGCACATTGACCACTGTAGGATTCTCCCTCTGGTGTTCTGTGCATGCCGCTGCCGAGGTGTGCTGGAATCCTGGGGCGAAGACCGTCAAGCTGGCACACGCGAGGCTTGCTTTTGTATAAGTGTAGTTTATCTGAGCCAAGTTTCCACTTCTTCTCTCCCTTTTTGAAATACACATTTTATAAGATGCATAGATGTGAATTCTGTTTTTAAATTCAGTCTGTGTTTCTGCTTTTTTTTTTAAAGTAGGAGAATTTAGTCCATTTACATGTAATCTTATAATTGTTGTAATTGTGTTATCTGATATTTTCTCAGTTCATAAAATTCTTGGCTTTCGTTTAAACTTAACACAGGGGTTCTAATAGATGCTATTTTTGAGATTCATTTAGAGATCAAATGTAACATTTCTGAACCTAATTTCCTGGAGCTTTACTCACTGTCTTCAATTATCTAAACTAAAACATCCCGTGTTCACTCTCATACACGTTTTAACTAAAAAGCATTTTTTCTCTTATACATAGGTTCAAGTTTTTAAAAACTTACTTCTACAAATACCCCTCAATCAAATTACCTTGGTTTGCTAGGAAATTTTTTCTCAGCTAAAAAAAAAAAAATCAAAATTAGTTGTGTGTGTGTGTGTGTGTGTGTCTGTGTGTGTGTGTGTGTGTGCACGCATGTGCACATGAGCTCCCACGTGTGTCATGCATGTTAAAGGATACTGTGTGGAAAGTTTCTCTCCTTCCACCATGTGGGTCCTGAAGATCAAAGTCACGTTGTCAGGCCTGGGGGAAGTGCTTTCACCCCCTGAGGTGTCTCGCTGCTTCTCAGTGAGATATTTTAAAATATGGTCATTACTTCTTATTATGTCTGTACATTATATTCCTGCTCCTCACACTAAGATGGGTGTATCTGTGGAGAGGTCAGGCTATTCTGGATGAAGTCACCACTTCTTCCTACCTATGCTCCTTCTACAACCCCTACCCTGAGAATTCTCACATACACCCTCATTCTTAAAACATTATAGTCCCGAGTAGTGATAATACTACTGTGTGAGTTTTTTTCCCGGCTCAGCTGACCAGGCCTCTAACCCAATTCAGAGGCTGACTTCAGACAATCAAATGTTTCCTGTGTAGAATTCTAGAAGGCCAAGACATAGTCAGCATTGATGATTGCAAAGGGAGACTAATTCTTCATTTACATTTCCCTCTTTGCCACCATAACATATATGCTTGCTGGCACACACTTACCCCTGCTCCCAGCAAGGCTTCCTAGGTAAGTGATCACAAAACAGCTGGTGTTCCATTTGTTTGCGGTGCCAGAAGAGGTTTGGCAAACTATGTGGCCTGCTACAGCAATATAAACGCTACCCCTGTTGTTAGGACCGCCATTCATAAGACACATAGCCAGTTTACACTCCCAAGAGTGGCCACCGTTTAGAATAGCTTTGTATTAAATGCTAATAGTATATTTACTATGTGCCAGGCACCATTATACATGTTTACATCTATTAGCTCATTTAAATCTTCTATAGTAACAGTGTGAGATATTTTACTATGATCATCCACTTTCTACAGGGGAGGAAAACGGCGACTCAGAGATGTTGAGTAACTCGTCCAAGATGACACAGGGAGTAAGTAGCTCCCTGTGAGCAAACAGGGGAGTTGGATCTAACCCCGAGGCTTTGCTCCCCCTGCTTTGAGGGCTGTTACATCGTTTAGCTGTGCCAACGACTCTGCACCTCAACAGGCTCCTTTTGTTAAATTATCTCCAGATGGAGCCGGGATCTGGCAGTGGCAAAGAGCAGAAGAAAAGTAAAGTCTTGTTTAATGAAGCCTTTTCTCTGCAGCAAAGTCCCCGGCAGCAGTCTGGGTTTTGTGGATTTTATGTCATTCTTCTCTCTCTCAAGTGTAACAGTTATTAGGTGCCACTTGGAGCTGGTGAGACATGTCTGTGACTGAAAGAGAACATTCAGAAGCGAAAGAGATGCACTAGAGAGACAGGAGAGAGATAAAACAGGATGTTGAGAGAGAATAGAAATGAAGCCCTTTCTTTAGAGACTAGGTCTCGTGGTGTAGCTCAGGCTGGCCTCAGAAATCCATGTTTAAAGTATTGTGCATGAAACTAAAAAAGAAGTGGAGCACTAAGATGCTGTGGGATGGTCTGTATGTCAAATTGCTCTGATTGGTCAATAAATAAAACACTGACTGGCCAGTGACCAGGCAGGAAGTAGGTGGGACAAGGAGAGAGGAGAGTTCTGGGAAGCAGAAGGCTGAGGCGGAGAGACACAGCCAGCCACCGCCATGACAAGAAGCATGTGAAGACGCTGGTAAGCCACCAGCCACGTGGCAAGGTATAGATTTATGGAAATGGATTAATTTAAGCTATAAGAACAGTTAGCAAGAAGCCTGCCACGGCCATACAGTTTGTATGCAATATAAGTCTCTGTGTTTACTTGGTTGGGTCTGAGTGGCTGTGGGACTGGTGGGTGACAAAGATTTGTCCTGACTGTGGGCAAGGCAGGAAAACTCTAGCTACACTAAGAAGCACTAAAAACAAAACAAAACAACAAAAAACCGGTAAGAGACTTTCTAAAAAGAACAATATACTGAACAAATAATGAGAAAATTAGGTTCAGTTGGTAAAAGTTTTTGCTGTGCAAACCTGACCACTCGAGTTTTATCCCGGGAACCCATGTAAAAAGCCAGATGCAGAGATGCACATCTGTAATCCTAGTACTCCTGTGGTGAGATGGGAGGCGAGAAGGAGCACCAGCCAGCTCTTGGGCCAGCTAGCCTGGAGTATGGAGCATCATTCAAAAATAAGAGAACCTTGTTCCAACAAGGTGGGAGAAGAGAACCAGCTCCTGAAACTTTCCTCTTACACACACCACACACACAATTCAAAAATTAAAAATATGATAACTTGATAGTTAAAATAGTTAGAAGATGGCCACCACCCCAGCACTTGGGAGGCAGAGGCAGGCGGATCTCTGTGAGTTCGAGGCCAACCTGGGCTACAGAGTGAGTTCCAGGAAAGGCACCAAAGCTACAAAGAGAAACCCTGTCTCAAAAAACAAAAAAAAATAGTTAGAAGATGGAAATTATATTTATTTGTTTTTCATTTAATTTTTTTTTTTATCTTGTGTGTATGGGTATTTTGCCTGCATGTATATCAACACCATGTGCATGCAGTACCCACAGAGGTCAGAAGAGGGCGTTAGATCCACAGTGGGACTGGAGCTACAGACAGTTGGGAGACACACCCTGAGTGCTGAGAACTCTGGTCCTCTGGAAGAGCAGCCAGTGCTCTTAACAGCTGAGCTATCTTTCCAGCAAAATTTTAAATGGGAACTATAAGATAAAAAGAGAACATGATAGTAAAGCAATAAGACTCAATAATTTTTTTTTAAAAAGGAATGTTTTAGTAGGATTTATATTCTAAAAATTAAGGAAAAGAGAAACTCAATACTAGAAAGAAAAAACCAATCATGTAAATTTGAAGTAAAGCAAGAACAAAACCAGAATACAGAGTACGGCTTCCAGCTGGAAGCAGTGGTCTGGGTGGGTCTAGGTGCTGCTGTGAGGACGCTGGACCAGGTGGTGAGATGATGAGAACCTTCTTTATTGCTCTCCCATTATTCTTGGCCCAGGCACGCAGCCCACATATATGGTCTTCAGCATCTGAAGTCTCCCCAAATTCCTCCTGGCCAGCAAGCACTCCTCTACTTTGCTTCTTGGAATGTTTTCAGTTTTCACCCTAGTTCACACTCATTTCCTGATCCTTTACTTCCTGTGTGAGGAGATCAGCATGCACACAGCAGTGAAATCATATTGCCAAATGAACTTCTGCCTTATCTCTTTGAAGTTCTTGTGGTGTTTGTTTTGGTCACTGCACTGTTTTTCACACACTTACTCCCACACGTTCATACGCACACCCTGTCTTTATCACCTGGGTTCATCTTTGAGGTTGCAACACCCCCTCTTTTTTTTTTTTAAATTGAGCCCAAGTTGCTTAGTAACTGCTCTTTTCCCTGTCTTTGATGGCAATGGAATTGGGCGAGGAGAAAGAGACGTCTAGGACCACCTAATGGCAGGATGTTTAAGAATGTGGTGACAGGGGAAGTGTACTCAGGGACCCTCTACACCTGGGAGGATGTTAGCAGAGTCCTGGGCAGACGAAGTGGTGCTTAGGAACCAAGATTAAGTAGACTTGGGAAGCCCTGGGACAATAGCAGCTCTTTACAACTCCATAACTCATCAGTGAGTTGGGGATTAACAGCAGATTCGTGGGTTGCAGGTTTATGTCTTCCAAATTCATATTCTGAAAACCAGTCCCAGTATAACAGGAGGTGGGGCCTTTGGGAGGTGATTGGGTCACAAGGGCCTTTAAGAATGGGATTGGTATTTTTATGAGAAGCTAGAAAGTTAATTAGCTCTTTTCCTGTCTGATCAGGACAAGACTAGAAACAGGAAGTCAGTCCTGACCAGACAATCTGCCAGTGCCTTGATCTTGGTGTTCACAACTTTGGGAACTGTGTAAGTTTCTGTTGTTTAAGGTCCCCAGTCTATGGTACTTTTTCCCAGCAGACAAGACTAAGATGTAGACACAATGCCCCCTAAAGTCAAATTGGTGTGCTTTTAGAGGCTGTAGGTGGCACTTTACATATTCCAGCAAGGGATGGCCACTGTGGTCCTACTCTTGTGCTGGGTCTTGGGAGACATTTCTCAAGGCATTTTGCATTATTAATGGACTATCAGTCAACCAGAGACCAAACACGGATGAAGCTTATCATGTTGAAGTGCAGAATAAAATAGGCCTTTCATAACAACAGTAAGTTCCCATCTCTTTTGACACCACTGACATTCCACAGAAACCCAACTAAACGGAGCCCAGTGAATCACCTGGCCCTTCAGTAGAATACACTACAAGGTATATGCAAGATAGAATTCATCGACTCATGCATTCAGGCCTTCCCTTTTCTAGATCGTGAGTTGGCTTTATGCCTGTTATTCACCAAACAACCGATGTAGCTTACTTTTAAACCATAACTGGTCTTGATTTGGTCCTAGGCCTTTGCTACAGAATTCATGTCTGTTTCCGTCCCCATATCCCCAACACCTTGTATGATAGGAAGTATTAGGAGATGGAGTTATTGATAGGGGATTAGGTCACGGGGACCAGTCTTCATGGATGGGATAGTCTTGTAATAGACTTTAGAGAACTCCCTTGTCTTGTCTGTCTTGTGGGGACACATTGAGCAGATTGCTGGTTACCAATCAGGAAGTGGGTCTATGTGAGACACTGAAGAGGTTTCTACCTTGATTTTGGATTTCCCAGCCTCTAGGGAGGTCTGCTTATAGACTACTCAGTCTATAGTATTCTGTCACAGCAATCAGGATGGAGTAAGATAGTCCTCTTGACCATACCTTGTGGGTTCCCATATTCTTCAGCCACACACTTAAAAAAATTAATTGATTTACTTTCATAGAAAGTTGGTTAAATCAATCAGGAATAGAGTCACAGTTTCCCAGAGGAAACCATTATTTCTAAATCTTTCAGAAGAGCTTATGGACATGCTTGTTCTATGAGGAATGTCCATGGGCCAGAGATAGGCATGTGGAGCAAGCCTTTTAGTCCAGGTCCACTCCAAAGTGTGCTGTGCTCTTCACGAGGAAGCCAAGCTCACTCCACTTAAGAGGTCATGGTAGTATGTCCACCCTGTCACCTTTGCACCAGTTATCACACTTCTTGCCAGATGTTCAGTCAAAAGGAGGTCTTGGATAATCTAATGATCTTGGCTCTCCTTCCTTTGTTCTTGCCCTTGACATTCGATTCTTGGGTTTAGTTTTGGCTTTCTTAGCCTCACCTTCCATTTCTAGCACTCCCATCCCATATTTTACTGTTTCAATCCTGTGTTCTCTGTCTCTTCTGGGTTTTCCCATTCGCTGGCCTGCTTTCTATTCACTGAACCCCAAACCCCTGCTATCCAGTCTCTGCAGTTTAAATAGGCAAGTTTTGCCTACATGGCAGTTTGGCTGAGGGTTCTGGAAGGATCTGAGAGAAAGCTAAAAACAAAAAACAAAAACCAAAACACAACCCCCCCCCCAAAGGATCCCCTGGTTCATTCCTTAAGCAAACATGTAAGTTATATCAAAGTGGGGCTTTTTAAGAATTAAGAAATCCAGAAGTTTGCCATATCGCCTTTTCTTGATTCAACGTTAGAATAATGCAGCGGCCTCCTTCACCAGAAGTGGGCCCCATTCCAGCACCCTCTACTTCAACAGTATTATTTAGCTGTATTCTTGAACTTTGATTATTCTATGGGCACCGCTGGACACACGATCTCCACAGAGGTTGACAAGGATGACCAGTCCCTCACCAACAAACTTCCTTCTCTCATGCTTCTCTGGACGCTCCTTGGGGGTTCCTTCTCTTTGGTTCACAGAGTCGTCATGTTCTAGGCTCCCCCCTCCCCCTCCCCTCCCCTCCCCCTCCTCCTCCACCACCACCACTTGGTTGAGGTCTGTACGCTCTTCCCTTCTTGTGCCTAGGCAGGCCTTTCTCACGCAGGCTTTCACAGCTTCTTGGCTCATCTCAGTGAGCTGGACACCGTCACCTCCTTGGTCACCAGCCTGCGCATTCTAGGGTACAGACTGAGCCGGTGTTACACAGCTCTGTGCCCCACGTGCCAGCAATGCACGTAGCCCGGAACAGGTGTCCAGGGAAGGAGTGATAGGCCGTGGATGGACGAGTAAGAGTCGGTAACAAGGAAGGCGCTGGCGCTGTTCACCAGCGAGGACAGGAAGCCCAGGGCATCCTTAAGCCTGGTGGCACCGGCACAATGACATCGGCGAGGTGGTGGGTTCAGACCCTGCGAGAGGGACCCCGAGCAGAAAGTGGGCTCGGTTGCCGTCTCCCAGCCGTGAGCTGCCCACGCGGGCTGGTCCACGCACCGCCCCTCGCTCGATCTCACGGCCCTGCCCCGGCGACCACCGCCTCCACCGCCCACTCGCCCTGCGCTTCGCTCTTGGCCCCACCCGGCCACCGTCGCTCCCTGGAACGCTCGCTCGTGACCCGGAAGCGCATTCTCCCTAGCAACTGCGGGTCCGCGGCGGCGCCGGCCTCCGGGGAGCGACGGTGAGGCTCCTGCCCCCTCCCCCTGCGCACGCCCGGGCCGCCGGGCCTGGCCTTCCCGCCGCGCCGCGCTCCGCGGCCCGGGCCGTGCGCCCTCGCCTCCCCGGGCGCCCGAGCCAGGCGCCTCTGGTCGCCTGTCGACGGCTCCGGCCGGGCCGCGGGCCCCTCCGCCCCGCGGGTCCTTCCTTTTGTGGCGCCGTGCAGTGCGTGAGGAGGGAGGCGGGACTGGAGCCGCGGGCCGGGAGGACGCGGCCTCCCGAGGCTCGGGTCACCCGGGGACGCGGTCTCGCGGGTCCCGATGGAGACTGCCTGGCTCGGGAGGGAGGCTGAGCCGCAGCCCCGCGGGCCCGAGCTCTCCAAAGCCACAGATACACTTTGTCCATTCTCCGGGGACGTAGACTCCCGGAATTGTACACCCCGCACCGACGGTCCCCCGAGTTAGCTCTCCAGTTATCAATGAACTGTGCTTGGTTAGTGTATTGTATCGGAGATGTTGTCGCTTCCAGTTTTATACAGAAGGAACTTAACTAACCTTGAGAAAAAATTTCAGTAAAATTTACTAAGTTGGAGTAGGGGCTGGTGTTAATATATCTCTGACGTACACTTCAAAAGATACAGTGGCACCGAAAACCTCCTTTTGAGTCTGGACACGTGGTACTAAGAAAACTTGAGACCTTGTTGGTAACTCCTGACTGTACTTAATGATGGAGTGGAAACAGAGATGTGAATAGTTTGTGGAATTATTTAGGAGTAAAATGCAGGGACTTAATAAGATTCACCATTCAAAACTCTGTCATTTCACTTCAGTTAGTATTAAGCACCCGCAGCGTGACGAGATTGTACACATTGCCCCATTGGGAAGCAATAAGATGACATTTGGTTAAATGCAATGTGTGTGATAGGTATTAAGTGCTGTGTAGTAGGCTAGAAGCTGGAGAAATGAATGTAGGCTGGTATTTTCAGGAATATGTTTATGGATGAAATAATACTCGATTTGCCTCCAAAGTATAGATACGTTTTTTTTTTATTTGTTATTGGAGGGGACTGAACGAACTAAACAATTTCTCATATTCCTTAGGGTTTGGGAAATATTTCCATATGGTGTTCTTTAGTTCATTTTGAAAATTCTAAAGTCACTTGATTCTGATCCATTTCTTTCAAAACACACCACGCACAGATCTCTGGTGTTTTTCCTGAGATCTAAAACAGGGGCTTTGCCGTTAAAGATCTTTGCTTCTGCAGTCGGTTTTATGTTTATGTAAAACTCACCGGTTGAAGTAGAGTTACTGTTTAATGTGTACTTAAGAGGCTTGTGAAATTTTATTCTTTATTTGACTGATATTCTTGAGTGTTTCATATGTAGCAGGCACTGTGTCAGGAGACAATGAAAACAATGGTTACTCAGCAACCAGGTACTATGTTTTACCTGTGGTGTGCTCCGTGTGTGCCCGTGTGTGTGCCCATGTGCGTGTGTGTGTGTGTGTGTGTGTGTGTGTGTGTGTGTGTGTGTGTGTGTGTAGCTTATCAGTCTTTGATGATCAGCACTTGACTTAAGTCTTGGAAGGACATTAGCAGTTCAGATAAGGATTTTAGGCTATTTGCAGATCCACCAAAAATACAATTATGAAGATGAATAAACTTTTAAGACCTTTTAGGATGTTTTATTGCTTTCCTGTAGATATTATATTGTTTAATCTAGTTATTAAACAGATATCAGAATGTCCACCTGGTCCCAGGCATTGTGCTTGGCTGTGGAATTGAGATTGAATACAGACATAATCCTGTTTTTAGCAGATGACCATCCAGTAACCACACATGTTAAGCTGCAGTCGTGATGTGTTAAGAGAAGTCACACATGATATCTGTGAATGGAGATATTCAGGATGCATAGGAAAGGAAGTGCTTCAGTGAGATTGGTCAGCAGGGCAGAGACCCTGGGATGGCAGGGTGGGCAGGAGAGGACCAGGGACGCTAGGTACAGCTTTAGAAGGGAGCTGGAGGCATGTGGAACAATCTGGTAGGACAGAGGGCTGGAGTAGTGGAATGGGGCCAGATTGTGCTGGGCCTTGTAGGCAGCTGAATTTTTCTTTGTGCTTTGAATAAAGAGAAGCCTCTATGAAGGTTTTACTTAGGGACTTAGACTGTGTATAGCGTGGGGATGACACAGTATGCTTGTGTCTGAATAGTTTGCTTTGTGTTTCTGCCACCAGTTAGCATTCGAATTGTGTTCTCAGCCTTTGCTCTTCCAACTTGCTCCCTCTGCTTATTTAGTAAATTTTAATTAAAGAAAATCTAAATTTGAATTTATTTGTGTGTGTGTGTGTGTGTGTGTGTGTGTGTGTGTGTGTGTGTGTGTGTAGGTCTGTGGACAACATGTAGGAGTCTCCTCCTATCAGGTGGGCCCCGGGGGTTGACTCAGGTTGTCAGGCTTTGGGGCAAGTGCATTTACCTGCTAAGCCATCCCACTGCCCCCCCTCATGCTTTATTATAGTTGGAGAAGCTCCCATGGCCCACTAGAAATATGTACCCATTTTTCTTTTACTTAGGAATAAAAAAGAATTTTAGGGATTAAAATAGGCCATTGGGGCCAGTTGATGAGAAATATTTTGAATCAGTACTACTCGGGAATCAGTTTTTGTGCTTTTTTTTTTTTAAAAACTCCTTTGAAAAAAGTAGTAAAATGCATGGTGTAAAACTTACTGTCAGGATGGGAGAGTTAGCTTAGTTGGTAAAGTGTTTGCCGCACATGGGTACCACATCCCCAGCACTCCTGTAAAAAGTGGACTGGTGGCATGTGTTTGTCATAATAGTGCTGAGAAGACAGAAGGATCCTTGTGGCTTACTGGTCAAGCCTAATCTGTGAGCCCCGGGTCCCAGAGAGAGGCTATCTCAGAACAAAAGAAAACAACAACCAGTCCCTCCCAAGTGAAAACCAGGACAGTTTCTGAGCAATAACACCCGAGGATGACTTCCGACTTGCACGTGCTGGCATCCATCCATAGTTCTAGTCATTTCTGGTGTACAGTTGTTGAGTGGTGGTCACTGTTGAATGAAGTGTCACAGGTCTCTAGAGCAATTCATTCTCTTCTTCCTGTTGTTGGTAACCACCGTTTACTCTGCTGTTGGCATTTTAGCCATTCATAGATTTGAAGTGAGTGTTTCACATTTCTCTGTCTGTCCTTCCATTTCTCAGTTCAATGCTGTCAGTTCATAAACACCTAACTTTTCTTTCTAGTCTTTGGATTTTATTCACAGGGCCAGGGAAAAAGGGTTTTTTTAAAGTCTTCTTTTTATTTTGCTAGTAGTGTGGGGAGCCCTGATGCATTGGGAAATGGTCCCTTTCCTTCGTTTTCTGTTAGTTTGTATACAGTTGGTATTTTTTCCTACATGCTTTCAGTATTTATTAGTGTTTCTGTCTGGTCTAGTGTGGGAAGGTTTTTTTTTTTTTTTTTTTTTTGGACTAAAGTATTCATGATACCTGTTTCTTTTTGGTTGAACCTTGGTTATTCCTTTCGTTGACCTTGAATATTTTTCTTGTCTTTTCTTAATATGTTGGCTTTTCCTCTGGCTCATTAAGGACGTCGAGTGTAGTGTGAACAGCTGCAACTTGCATGCTCTTTGTTGTCCTTCCGAGGCACGTCCACTCTGTCTTTCCTTCACACTCCCTCTCCTGAACCCACAGCTGTGAATCAGTAAGGAGAGCACACTCGTGGTGATGACTTCCTCACTTCGTATGTTCAGGAGCTGGCGCTTAGGGAAAGTGGGTAGTTGGAGTTGGTCAGGGTCACATAGCTAATTGTTCAGATTTCAATTTAGGTTTTTTAGTTGTATAACTTGATTCTAGCAAGACAGATAAGTATAGGAGTAAAACAGGAGACAGAGTAGGGAAGGTCCCTCCTCAGAGAGGAGTTGGAAAGAGCACACAGGGTCATGCTGTTTACAAAAGACTTCCAAGGATGCAGGAAGTGTTTGGGATGAGCTTTGGAAGTCAGGAAGTTTTGCAGGCCTCTAGTTTGAGAGAAGCATCTGAGGGGGTGGGTGGGGTGTGTGGGGTGAAGGCGAGTGTGAACTGCAGTGTATGGACTTGGAAAAGTGGGCATGTATTTGATTGGGCGTGGCTGTGGGAAGCAGATGACAAGGGAGTTGGACTGAACTGTGGAAGGGTTTTTTTTTTTTTTTATTTCTGGCTTCAAAACAGTCTTTTGTATGTCTTTAGCTACTGTATGAGTCTGATCCCGGGCAGGCATCTTTTAAAATTTGCCTTCATTACTTAGTATAGTCTTGCACATAATTAATTCACAGGTTCATTGATTGATTGATAGCGTGTTTTCTTACTGTTACTTAGTTACTTTATTAGTGCTTGTGATTGAATTGTTTATTGTATGAGAAGTCTTGAATCTGTGTCCATAAAATTCCTTCCAAAGAAGTCAGCATACTTTATGCTAATTCATTTATTGATTATCTCAGCAGTCAATTTACTATACCCAAAGACGATCCCACTATCACAGGAACTTAGAGTCTGACTTCAACTATAGAGTCATTGGGTAGCTGGTTTTTTTTTTCCCATTAACAATTAAACATTTTTTATGTGTGTGGTTGTTTTTGCTGCTTATGTCTGTGTACCGTGTGTGCAGTGCCCTCAGAAACCAGAAGAGGGCACTGGATCCCTGGAATCCTGGTTACAGATAGTTGTGAGCTGCCATGGGGGTGCTGGGAATCGAACCCAGTTCCTCTGGAAGAGCAGCTAATTCTCCTATCTATGGAGACATCTCTTCAGCCCCAGTGTGTGGCCTTCTACTGTAATAATGAAGGAATGCTCAGTGTGGAGGACAGAGCTCAGGGGTTTTCCTCGTTCTGCTTGGTAGGAGGAGCACGAGCGGTGCTGTCTTTGACTTGGTAGGAGGAGGCGTCTTGACTGGTAGAGGAGCACGCGCGGTGCTGTCTTTGCACACAGCCATGTGCCCACCACCAGCAGAGCTGACATTGACACTGCAGGGATGGGGTAGACTCACTCTCATCTTGGATTGAGAGCTGAGGTTTCATTGACCTTTGGTCAGTTAAAAATAATCAATGAAAAACATTGTACTGTTAAAATCGCAGCATTCATGCAGTGCTTCTACTTGCTTTTACAGGTCTTTCTGTTGTGGTATATTCTGGCAAGCATTATCTTTGTTGGTGTCTGAGGTGATTGTCACCCGCTTGTGTTTGATCAGAGAGTACATTGCTCCTTGTTGTCTCCCAACACTGTCCCCATGGATCTGCAGGTGGCTCCTTAGAAGGACGTCACAGTAGTGAAAGACTGAGTCTCGAATTAAGACCATGAGTGTCATTGCATGTACAGTCTTGTTTGTTTTAAACTATGGGTTTATAACTGAGAAGTTACAAACAACAACAAAAACAACAACAACAACAAAAACAAACAAACAAACAAAAAAAACCAAACCCAAACATGTATAAGGTATCCCTGATGGCAGACAGATACTTTAAGAAATCACTGTAACTGAAGGCTCTTTGCCTCTCTTCTTAATGCCACCTCTTCCTTCTCCTTTGTGAGGTAACCTGAATTTTGTATTTTCTTTATACTTGGACCACATAGTCCATCACAATATAAGTATTTTTCCCTTTGGAGAATGGCTACTTAGTTTTGTGTGGTGGCTCACAACTGAAGTCTCAGCACTTAGGGGCTGAGAAAGGAGGACTGTCCTGTGTTTGAGACAAGCCCTTGATTCAAGGAAAGAAATGTAGACTTAACTACTTTTTAATTAGTTTTTCCCTTGTATTTGATCTTCAGTTTGAACTTTTCAGTTTCTATTTTTTTTAAAAGACGTGATTAGAACTGTGCACACTGACTTTCTTAGTATGACTAATTTGTCATCTGTTTCTTTTTAATGTTGAATCTTTTTGGTCAAGAGCAGAATTTGTTATTTTTTAGGTCATTTAAAAATGTTTTAGAAATTTCCAGGTAGTGGTGGTGTACACTTTTAATTCTAGCACTCAGGAGGCAGAGGCAGGAGGATCTCTGAGTTCCAAGTCAGCTTGGTCTGTAAGAGTGAGTTCCAGGACAGCCAAGGCTATGCAGAGAAATCTGTCTTGAAAACCAAAAAAAAAAAAAAAGTCTTAAAATTTAAATTACATTCTGACTTCAGTGATAATGCTGTATTTATGCCATTAAGTACTATGCTTACTGTTTTTGAAAGATATGTATTCTTAAGAGATTTGCTTATTTTTATGTTTATTTTATATGGATAATTGTTTGCCTGAGTGTATGTCTATGTACCAAGTGTGTGCAGTGCCTGTGGAGACTAGAAAATAGAGGATGTCTGATCCTCTATAGTTGGAGTTACAGATGGTTTTGTGACCCACCACATGGGTACTGAGAATGGAACGTAGATCCTTCAGAGGAGCAGCGAACTCTTTACTGCAGAGACATCTCTTCATCTCCTCTGCCTCATCTTTTGAGACAGGGTCTCTCACTGTTGGGGGGGGGGGTCCTTCCATCTCTTCCACCCTCACTAGGGTTAAGATGCATGTAG
Source organism: Peromyscus leucopus (assembly GCF_004664715.2). Lineage (NCBI taxonomy): Eukaryota > Metazoa > Chordata > Mammalia > Rodentia > Cricetidae > Peromyscus > Peromyscus leucopus. The sequence continues at coordinate 3,327,691 of NC_051074.1, forward strand.
CTGTATCCAGTTTTCTTTTGTTCCCCTCATGGGTCCTCGGGATTGGAACTCAGGTACCCATGCTTGTATGACAGACACTTACTAATAGAATATCTTCCTAGCCCCAAGTTTTTCATTTTCTTCTGTGCTTTGGAATAGTTTAACACAGGAAAAAGATATTTGCCTTTGTATTCGTTTATGGTAGACCATGTATTCAATACTTAGCTATTTTAAATATTTCAATATCTTGCAGTTAAAACTGTTGCTGTTCTTCCTGGTCACTTCTCTGGTTTGGTGGGAAGTAGGGAGTAGCTAAGAATCAGATTAATTTCTCTCACTTGTAGAGCTATTGTTTAGTATCATTTAGTGAGAAATCTATTATTTGTTGAAACACCACCTTCAGTACACATAAAAATGTGCATTTGTTTCTTTATTTTTGTTTAAGCACCTTCTAATAATGACCATAGGTAAGGTTACTTGAGAACTAATCCAAAAGAGATTTTTTTAAAACTATTTAGAGGGCCTGCTAATAGACTATTTTGAGTCCTAGGTATTTAGACTTTCTTTCTATTTTGGAAAAGTTGTTGAGATAGAGGTTTTCATTGGATCTCCTGAGCCTGATTATGGTGGTAGATTAATTTGCTGCTAACAGAATACATTTATAACAAAGTATAGTTGCCTCTCATTTTCTTTTCCATTCTAGATTATTGTGTGTGTGTGTGTGTGTGTGTGTGTGTGTGTGTGTGTGTGTTCACCACTTGCACACTTGATGTCCATGGAGTTCAGAAGAGGGTGATGGGTCTTCTAGAGCTGGAGTTATAGATTGTTGTGAGCCACTAGATGGGTGCTGGGAACTGAATTCTGCAAGAGCAACAGTGTTCTTAACTTCTGAGCCACTTTTCCATCCCTGTCTCAGTTTCTGTAGCTCCAGGAGCCTGGAGGTTTCTAATGATGCTAAAGTCTGTTATATGGAGCAGTGCATTTGCTTGTGACCTATGCATATCGTCTTTGAAATCACCTTTAGTTTAGTTATAATGTCAAGCAATCCTTATATTGTTTAAGGAATAATGACAAGGAAAAAAGTTTATGTATATTCAGCATATTTTTCTTGACTCTTTTCAGTCTGTGTTGGTTGAATCCACAAGGTAGAACCTGTGAGTATGGAGGGTCTAGTGCACCACTGAAGGCTTATACGACAGAAATTCACTGCTAAAGCTCTGGAAGCTAGAAGCCGATGTCCAGGTGTTGGCAGAGTTGACTCCTGAAGGCTGTGAAGAATCTGTTCCATCTCTCCCTCTCCTAGCTTCAGGAGGTTGCTGGTAATCTTTGACATTCTTTGGCTTTAGACACATCATTCTAGTGTTTGCCTTAATCTTCACATGATGTTATCTCTGGGAGTGTGTCTGTGTTCAGATTTTTCCTTTTTACAAAGTCAGCAATCATTGGGTATCCCCACTCTTTTTTTTTTTTTTTTTTTTTTTTTTTGAGACAGGGTTTCTTTGTGTAGCTTTGCACCTTTCCTGGAACTCGCTTTGTAGACCAGGCTGGCCTCGAACTCACAGAGATCCGCCTGGCTTTGCCTCCCAGTGCTAGGATTAAAGGCGTGTGCTACCACCGCTGCCGGGCAGGTATCCCCACTCTTATTTGACATCATCTTAACTAATTACTTCAGCAGAACCAAGTAAGGTTTAGGATTTAGGACTTCAACATCTATTATGTTAGTCTGCTGTCACTATAATAAAATATCTGAGATAACTAATTTATTTTGGCTTATAAATTTGGAGTTCCAGCCTATGAAGAACTAACCCTGTTGCTTTAGGACTGTGATGAGGTATCACGTCATGATGGGAACACATGGCAAACCTAAATTGCATATGCTGTGACCAGAGAGCAAAAGAAAGAAGGGGAAAGAGGATTCCATAACCTGGCCCTTTTCTGGGCTTCACTTCTTAAAGGTTCTGCTACTTCCCAATGCCTTTAACACATGGCTCTGTGGGAGATATTCAAGGTCATAATTATAGCACTTTCCTTGCTTCTGCAGACAGTGTATCTACCTGAAGGAACTGGGTGGGTCTAGGTGGCAGTGGTTTAGAAACCACTGTAGTTTGAAACTGGGGCTAATGTGGGAAACTCTTGACTAGGAATAAATAGATAAATGAGGTTCTGTTATACACTGATCTTCACTGACTGAGAACCTGAAATTTATCAGAGAGCGAAGCTTCACAAAGATAGATGTTTCTGGGGCCCAAGGAAGAATGCCCTGTTAGAATCTCTCAGAGTTGATGAAAAGGATTCTAAGCTCCAGGAAAAGAATAAAGATTTTGAGCTAAGGAAAAAATCTTAGCTCCTCACCTCTGAGAACTGGCTTATGTTTGTTTAAAGTACAATTGACCTTCGTATCCATGGGGTCTGTACATAATGATTCAACTGACAGAGATCGAAGTCATTAGATTTGAATCTGCACTGAACAGGAGTGCTCAGGATTTATACTGTATTGCAAATTTAATGAATATAAAGACAATTCTTTCACAAACATATATGCGTGTGTTTGTATGTATTTCTCTCTGTGTGCACATGTGCACATACATGCATGTTTGTATGGTGGCTAGACAACAGCCCCCAGTATCTTTCTCAGGGAGGCCATCCGTTTCCTTTGAGATAGAGACTCTTATTGGCCTGGAACTCAGCAATTAGGCTAGTCTGGCTGTTCAGTGAGCTTCAGGGATCCTGTCTGTGCCTCCGTGATGGGATTACAAATGCCAACTAGCATGCCTGGTGTTTTACTTGGGTTCTGAGGATTGCACTTAGGTTCTGTGCTTGTAAGGAAGTGCTCTATTGATTGAGCCATTCCTTCCCCTGTTAAGATAGTTTAACGTATATAGACAGATGGCCATAGATGTAGCTCTTATTCCATTTAATATAAGGGACTTGGTCATCTTTGGATTTTGGTATACATGGGGTCTTGGAACCAGTACCCCAAGTAGAAAGACTATGTTTAAGGCCTTGAGAGACTAGGAACCACTTTTGAATTTCCTTTCTAGAATCTTTAACTTCTCAAGTAAAGGGAGAAGTGGAGACTGAAAACTGAAATCAACGAAGAGTGAAGATGTCCTTCTGGGGGAGAACTGGAGAATGCTGTTTCAGAGACCCTTGCTAGAGACAGGCCTTACAGTCAGTGGAAACATGTTGTATGTGAGCTATGCAAGGATTTAAAAGGTAGAAAATACAAATGGAGTTCTTTATAGAGTTTTCTAAGCGGGGCGGTGGTGGCGCACGCCTTTAATCCCAGCACTCGGGAGGCAGAGGCAGGCGGATCTTTGTGAGTTCGAGGCCAGCCTGGGCTACCAAGTGAGTTCCAGGAAAGGCTCAAAGCTACACAGAGAAACCCTGTCTGGAAAAACAAAAAAAAAAAAAAAAAAAAAACCCAAAAAAAACCCAAAAACCAAAAAACAAAACAAAACAAAACAAAAAAACAACCAACTAAACAAACAAACAAACATAAATATTCATTTCTCTGGTTTAAATGCTCAAAGTGCACATGCATTTTGATTCTCTTGTGTTCAACAGTTACTTTGTTTCTGCTCTGTGTGCCTTTTCTCCCTGTAAATGCTGGGAGTAAACTGCATAAACCTTTACCTCCAAATATTTCAGTGAGTGTTTGCAAGAGTAAAGACATTTTCTTAGATATGCACAGACATTATCAGTTTAATTTAACATGGATACTACTTCTGCCAGATCCACTGTCTCCTACATTTTTATCACCTGATACTAAGGTCTCTTTTAGTATCTTTTTTCTCTTTCCATTTTAGTATAGTGTGTTATCTTATGGACTACTCAATACAGCTTTACCAGGCACATTTTATTCTTATTGACCTGTATGGGTGATGGAACCAAGGCGAAGAAAGGTGAGAGGCTTTGTCCAAGTCTCAGTTTTCCTAAGAGAAAAGAGACTAGATACAACTCGGGTGTTTTGACTCTCAGGGTCTCTTAACCGCTGAGCTGTGTAGTCTTCTATTAGCTCACGGTAGCAGTGTTTTAATTTTCTTATGTTGTTGGCATAAACAAGTGTTACTTTATTTGTTTGAGAGTATTCCATCTATTTTGTGATGATTAGATATTTATCTCTTTCAAATGGAGCTAACAGCCTATTTGCATCTGATTAGTGTTTATGTTACAGCAAGTAGTGATATTTGAAATGAAGCTGAGCATTTGAGAGTTGAGGAGACCCTAGTAAGATGCTGGTGTCTGCCCTTCAGGAGAAAGAAAGATTGTTCTTTCAGGATGTTCTTCAGTGCTCTGCTCAGTCTTTAATTCCTAAAAGAAAGAGTTTCCTCTCCCTGCAGTTTTATCTTTCTGTTTTTTAGGCTTCATTGAAGGCCATTCCTCACCTGCAGTATTATCAATAGTATGTATGCAGGTTTGTCAAGCTTGTAGTTGTTGTGGGAACTGTATCTCTGGCTTCTTCACATCTGCCTTCTGTGTGCCAGGCCTCTGTATGATTGCAGCTTTTGAATTTAACATACATCCAGAGGCAGCAAGATCTTAGTGATGTATTTTCTTCAGTGATAAGTTGAATACTTGCAACTTGAAAAGGTAAAATAATCATAGGAATTTCTGAGCATTTCTGTGGAACTGACTTGTGCTCTGACCTTCTGCTCATAAGAGTTGCATGACCACTGGCTCACTTCCCGGGTACCATGGCCATGGTTTATTTTGTCTCCCGTAGACATACAGATTCTAGGGGGGTCAGAGTTATACTTCAGTATTTTTGAAATTATTTCAGTTATTTGCTTTTCTTGGATTTTACTGTTTTTCTGTATGTACCTGACATTGTTAAGCACTGAATTCATGGGATGGCTCTTGTGAGTGATGGTGTTACCAATGAGCTGGTTTGGGTTATTTCTGACTCTGTCTGGGTAGGAATGTGAGTAGACAAAGAGTGGCTGTTTTAGTGTTGGTGGTTCTGGGCCCTTGAGAGCTAAGAGTCTATGAGTTAGACCAACAGACTTATCCCTCTGAATCCTGAGGAGCTTATGGCTCCTAGTTCTAGCTAGAGGCCAGAAACTTTCAGTCCTAGATGCTTAGGTTGGGGGTTTACTGTTCTGAGCATTAACTGATAGTGGTGCAACACTCTCAGCAGGCAACTACAGTGCATTGCAGTTGCTATGCCTTGATAGCAGCAACAGCTGCAGCAGATGGCCAGTTCTTAAGCCCCGAGAGCCTGGACCCATGACTTTCTAGGGAGTCTTCGTCCTTAGAGCTTGGCGGTTCCTGAATTCTTCTAATTCTCATCTTTATCTCATAGTCTTGGGTTTCAACTTCCTTTCATCTTCTGATATTGTCCTCTGCCATCTCAACTGCCTCACTCTCTGTAGAGTTTTAGTCCTCATTTGCTTCCTGTAAGTTATCTGCTTTCTTGCCAATGCCATCTCCTCTTTGTACTGTCAATTTAGCCTGATGTTTCTACTATAAAAGTCACAAGAAGAGACTGTTGGGAGAAGCCTTCTCAAAAGGTGTTTTAGTTGATTTTAGTTCTTAGTTGATTTCAAAGTAAGCTGTTCATATCCTGGTTATATAGTTGGGAGATTGTGTGTAGGAGGGCATGTGTGTAGCATGGAAACGAAAGATAGAGTTGGACCAATCATAGTGCTGTGTCCAGTTCCAGCAATCACAGGCCCTATATAGGGACCAGTCACCGGCTTTGCATAAGGACCAATCACAAGTTCCACATTGCATATTTACTTGCTTCTTGCTAAGTTACTGAGGAGTAACTTGAGTGAGAATAGCTTCAAGGTTATCTAAAGATTACGGAATCTTGCCTTGATTGGAATGTTGCCTTCCAAGGCCAGTGCAGGCTATCTAGAGCAGTTGTGACTGGAGCAGTACCTCCTGGAGCCAGAGTTGTGGCTTTAGCTGCAATGTTCCTGGCAGCTGGCATGTTCTCAGAGTGATAAAGTGTCTGAAGTAGCTGGGCTGCCTTGAGGTCAGTCTAGCCAGCTGTCAGAGCAGAGGCTGCTAGGCTGATAGTCCCTACTCCGCACTGCCAGAAACAAGTGTTGTCTATCTACCTCTGTTCAAAACCTTGAATAGTCCACTCCTCCAAGTCCCAGTGCTTTGCTCATTTACAGGAAAGAAAAATGGGACATTTATAATAGACTTAGAGCTTAACACAAAACCTGTGTTTATGGAATTATTTAGCAGTCCTTGAAAGCAGTTAGCAGACTTTGCCACCAGTCCCTGTCTCAGGGCTCTACAGAGTTGGGTCCCTTTGATCTCAGTGGTAGTTTTTATCTGGGAAATGTGGAAAAGCTGCAGACCTTAGGGTCACTGTCATCCAAACTCATGTTGAAAAGTGCAAATGTAGAAAGTAATTTCTTCACAGAAATAGGAGCTAGATCAGGGTTGGCTTTGCTGGGCCTCTCAGATCCATCACTACAAGCTGGACAGACCAGGTTGGCTTGGGGGCCATTGAGCTGCTCATACCTCACTGTATGTCTGAACTTAGTGCCTTAGGCCATTTACTGTTCAGAATTTTGTGTCCTGCATTCCCCTTTGATTCTTGAATGATACTAGATTTTTTTCTCTGACTTTGGGCATTTTGAGGTGTAGTTGTTTGTGACTTTGTATGTCTTCTTCTAGGAGTGCTGTCTAAGACATGATACAGACCTTATGTTGTAGACTAGAATGTGGCTGAGTCTGTAAGTAGGAATTTCCAGATGTTTGTAGTGTCAGCCCTGAGAGTGTTATACGTTATTATAGCAGCACTTTACCAAGGACAAAGTAATGATATGACTGATCTTAACAAAACCAACTTTTGTTGTTACTAACTCACAGAAGCCAGCTTGATAGTAATATTTTGTGTCAAATTTAAAGAAAGTTTTGACAAACACTGGCATTTTATTTGAAATGTTATGAACCTAGGAAAAGCTAGTTTCAATTCTTGTATATTTTAGTCATTTTGTTCAGCAGATTGTAGGTTATGAAAGTCACATATTTTTCAAATTGCAATGGTAAAATTGGCTGGGTAGGCAGGCTTCACAGTCCTCTTTCTTTCTGTCTTATTACTGTTTAGATGATGGCGGTGATTACTATTGAAATGATGCAGATGACTGGTAGATGAGTTTTTTTTCAGTTCTCATTAAGTACCTGTTTCTCTATCACACCATGAAATTTGGATTGTTCCTATAGTAGCCCTGCTTCATATAATTTGTAGTTTATGTACGTAAAGGCTTTAAGTAGTTTTTTTTCTTTTATGTGCACACATGTGCATGCGTGTGTGTGTGTGTGTGTGTGTGTGTGTGTGTGTGTGTGTGTGTAAATATGTATATGTATAGAAGCTGGAGGACCATTGCAGGTATCATCCTTGAGGATAGGGTCTTCTTGGTCTGGAGTTTACCAATTAGTCTAGACTGGTGACCAGTGAACCTCAGGGATCCTCCTGTTTTTGCCTCTGCATCACTGGGATTACCACGTGCTTCACCGTGTGTAGCAGGAATCTTAAAAGTTCTTATTAATAAAATCAAACCTGAGGCCAGGTATTGGGGTGAATGCTGGAAGATCAGAGAAGCAGAACAAGCCACAGCTACCCCACCTTGCCAGTTCCTCAGCTGATCCTGTTTCTTCAGACTGGAAGCCTCTGAGTCCTCATCCAGAATGAATCTCAGCTGAACTGCTGCTCGAAAGCCTGAAAGCTTAACCAGCCAAATGCTTCTAGTTTCTGGTCCTCACGCCTTATATACCCTTCTGCTTTCTACCAACACTCCCAGGGATTGAAGGCTCGCTTTCTGGCATTAAAGGCGTGAGTCACCATGCCTGGCTGTTTCCAATGTGGCCTTGAACTCACAGAGATCCAGAGGGATTTCTGCTTCTGGAATGCCAGGATTAAAGGCATGTACTACCACTGCCTATCCTCTATGTTTAAAATTGTGGCTATTCTCTTCTCTGACCCCAGATAAGTTTATTAGCGTGCACAATATTTTGGGGAACACAATACCAACATAACCATGCCCAACCTTTTTATATGGTTTGTGGGGATTGGACTCAGGGCTCTGTGTTACAGAACAAGTACTTTATAGATGACCCTCCCCTCCCCCTTCCACAGGCTTATAGCTGTAGTTGTTACTGAGTTGATTGCTAAATAGGATATTTTGACATTATGTCTGGGTCTGGTGGTATAGGCCTATAACACAAGCTACTCAGGAGACTGCAGAAGGAGAATTGCAGTTCAAGGCTAGCCATGGTGGATAACTTAGGGACACTCTCTATTAAAACACAAAAATTGAAGAAAAAAGAAAAAGGCCTGCTGATGTAGCTCAGTTGTCTAGCATGCATGAGGCTTTGAGTTAAATCTCTGGTACCATAAAGACAGACAGGCAGACAGTAAGAATTTTGGACTTTGTAACCCATAATTGAGAGTGTTTTTTTTTGTTTTTTTTTTTTTTTTAAAGAGATTAAAGAGTTTTTTCATTAATTTATTATAATTTAAGATGTGGGTTCTTGTTTCGGGGTAGATGAACATATTAGCTATTAATTCATAGTTGATGAACCTGATAGTGAACATATAGATGATCATCAAAATGTTTCCTACCCTCCCCATTTATTCTTGACCATAGCTCTCATTTTGTAGCCTAGGCTGTCTTGGAACTCACTATATAGCCCAGGTTGCCAAACTTATAGCTGTCTTCCTTACTCAGCCTCCCAAGTGTTGGGATTATGGGCATGAGCCACTATGCCTGGTGTGAATATGTATTTATTTTAAAAATTTAAATTATTGTTCTTGTGTATGTGTGGTATATTTGTTAGGATTTCTGCTGCTGTGATGAAACATCATGACCAAAAGTAACTCAAGGAGGAAGGGGTTTATTTTGCTTATACTTCCTATAAGTGTAAGAATTGCCACAGTTGTGGCAATTCTGATTTTTCTCAGGAAGAATGACTTGTATATCAGTATGTGACTATTTTGTGTTCTTATTTGCATGCTCACTGGATTTCAACTTTGCCTTAGGTATGTTAGCTGTCTGTATTAGAGTACAGGACCTGTCCATTGTAGACCAAACCCTTAAAGTTTGGCTAGGCTGAAGCAGTAAAGTTAGAGAAAGAAGGGGCGTCACCAGCTGTCAGCTGTAACATATATATATATATATATATATATATGTGTGTGTGTGTGTGTATGTATGTATGTATGTATGTATGTATATATGCAGGTTTTCAAACTTTTGTGAAAAAATTTATACACAGAGGTAGAGAGATAGTGTGTGGACCGCCCCTCCCCCCATTATAGATCCTCAAAAGTCAATACTTGGGGTATATTCCCCTTACCCACCTTTAAAATTTATCTTCCATTTGCTGACATACTACAATGCATACCTCTCCAACATCATTTAGAAACACCACACACACACACACACACACACACACACACACACACACACACACAGACACAATCTCATTCTGCAATGTGAATATTTTCCTATGTACACAGTGCTGTTGCTGTATCTAATACAAAGTTGGTTATTCTCTGCTGCTGTTGGTTATTTCTATCTAATATAGAAAGCATATTCATGAGTTTTTTAAGTTCTTTGAACGTGCAGAGTCTGTTCTCCTTTGGTCTCATGCCTTCTGAGGCTATGCTCTGAGGCATTCCCATAGTGGACTTAGCTCTAGTATAACTTTCTCTAAAGAGGTGTTTCTTAATAATCACCACAATTAAACCAGTGTCTTCTTTCCCTATCGTGTTCACTGGTCATGTGTGCAGTGTCTTATCATTCTAAACTAGAAGTACCATGACAAACAGGGGTGTGGTCATGCTTATTGCTTTCCATCCAGGGCCTGAAGAAGGCATAGCATGGAATGATAAATGTTCGTAAACTCGACATTAATAATAAGTGATTCCAAAATTTGCTTAGTATTTTGTAGCTATTATCTTTTCCTACTACTGACTTCTGTCCCAGAGCCTTGCTCCTCTCAAGATCTTCAGCAAACAGCTGTGCTAGTAGAAAGTGCTGGGTTGTTGTCCCTTTCAGGACATTTGGTCCTCAAAATCCTCAAAATATTTTGTAAAATATAAATGAGTAAAGATTGTGTTTTACTGACATAACTCTTGAGATCACTTTTATTTGGGCTTACAGCTAGTAAATCTGTTTTGGTTTATGTGAAACAGGATGGAATGATCTTTAGCCCACATATCCTTTAACTGATTATTTGAATAGTTTCATGCATTATGTATTCCATGCTGAGGTGCTTAAAATTGTTATATTGTCAGTTGTTGGGAATATTGTTTAGTGTGAGAAAAATGTAATTCACCAAAGCAGATACGACTCTAAAGATGGGTTCTTTAAAAAATGTCACAGATGGGCTGGAAACACGGCTCAGCAGCAAAGAACACCTGCTGCTTTTCCAGAGAACCTGGATTTGATTCTTAGCACCCATATGTCGGTTCACAACCACCTATAACTCTAGTCCCAGGGAATCTTCTGACATCATCTTCTGGTGTCTGCAAGTGCTAGGCATGCTCACGGTGTACAAACATACATGCAGACAAAGCACCCACATCCATAAAAAAAAAAATTAAAAGATGTATAATTACAAGGGCCTAGTGTATAATGGTCCTAGATTTGTTCTTCAGCACTAGGAAGGAAGGAAGGAAGGAAGGAAGGAAAGGAAGGAAGGAAGGAAGGAAGGAAGAATTAAGAATTGTAGGCCTACAGGAAAGATTTTAGATTAGGGGTTGGTGAGATGGTTCAGTGGCAAAAGCACTTTCTGCTAAGCCTGATGACCTGAGTTCAATCCCTAGGACCCATAAGGTAGAAGGAGAGAACTGACTTCTGTAAGTTTCCCTCTGATTTCTGCATGCCTGGTGTGATACAGGTGTAGACACACACACACACACACACACACACACACACACACACACACACACACACATGCACACACTAGATGAAAGAAGAATGTTACGAAGAGGAGGCAATCTTTTTACCACTGAAATTCAGCCTTATTCCCAGCCCCTGTCCATCATATTTGTGCTTCCTTACCCCAGTCTAGAATTGGCCGTATTTCCAAAAAGCTGTGGTTCCTGTTAATGTTAGATATTGCTGTTGGACCATCACTGACTCTAGGCTCTCAATAAATAGATGTGGTGGTTTGAATGAGAACGGCTCCCATAGGCTCATATGTTTGAACATTTGCTCCCCTGTTGGTAAATCTGTTCGGGAAGGATTAGAAGTTGTGGCCTTTTTGGAGGAGGTGTGTCACTGGCAGGCTTTGAGGGTTCAAAAGACTTGTGCCATTTCCAGTTGTGCTCTCTGCCTCTTGCATATGGATCAAGATGTGAGCTCCAGCTCACTGTCACTATGCGTTCACTCTGCCAGTGTAGACTGTAACCTCTAGAACCACAAACCTAGTGAGAATCTCTTTTATAAGTTGCTGTGGTCATGGTATCTTATTACAGCAATAGAAAATTAATTAATACAACAGAGGTAGGCAAGAATATATGTATATATACTTGTATGTATTTATGTATCTATAGACACATTTCTATTTTTATAACTATTTTTAAACCATTGAGTTATGCTATATCTAATTCCATTGCAGTTTTTAGCTTTTATACTTCCTATATTTGTAATTTCTTTCTTCAGCATTGACAAACCTGATTTTTTTTTTTTTTTTTTTTCGAGACAGGGTTTCTCTGTGTAGCTTTGCGCCTTTCCTGGAACTCACTTTGTAGACCAGGCTGGCCTCGAACTCACAGAGATCCACCTGGCTCTGCCTCCCAAGTGCTGGGATTAAAGGCGTGCGCCACCACCGCCCGGCCAGACCTGATTTTTATTATCCACAAGTTTTTACTTACTTGTTCAATCCTAGAATATAGAGACTGTCTTAGAATTGCTAATTTATTCCTTTGTTTTATACTAGTTGTGAAAAAAAAATCTAGAAACTGGAATTTAACTTTTATGTGTACTACTTTTTTTTTTTTTCATCCTTTGACTTTAGCTAAAGGTTGTGCTCAAAGCTTCTTGAAGCTGGGCAAGATGGGGCACACTTGTAATTTTAGCACTCTGGAGGCTGAGGCAGGAAGATTGCATGGTCCAGGTCTGCCTGGGTTATATGGTGAGACAGTTTCTTAAAAAACAAACAAAAATAAAAAGAGTACTTGAGTCAGTATGTAATCTAAACCCTGACTTCTCTCTGATGCCTCTTGGGAATTATTTTTTTAAATTGACAAATAAAAAATGTACATAATTTATGGTATAAATATGACATTTTGATATATGTATCCATTGTGGTATTACTGAATCAGCTGTGCACTACCTCACATACCTATTTTCTTGTGGATGAAATTGTCTAAAAATCACCAATTTTCAAGTAGACATGTTATTAGCATATAACAGAACTCTTTGTTTTGTATGAACTTTTTTTTTTAATACAAAAAAAGAAGAAGATATACAATTGGTTGGGTAGGGAATTTGGATAGATGTTGGAGGAGTTAGGGGAAGAAGGTAAATAGAATCAACACCCAGTGTTTGAAATTACCAAATAACTAATAAAATGTTAAAAATACACAGCATAAAATTCTCAAAGAATTATCAAAAACATCATATTAACAAAGATGCTGAATTTTTTGCAAATGGATAAAAAATTATGATATTTTAAACCTATGCAATGCTTTAAATCAGAAAAACATGTAAACTTTATGTAGCACATTCTTTTCATAATTGCATGAATTTTCATATCCTTTTAATACTGCTAAGTTTTTAAAAATATTTTTAGTGTCATGAAATATCATAAAATGAATTTTGTAACAGAACTCTTGAACTTACACCTTTGCTTTAACTGAAATCTTGTATCCTCTGACCATTATCTCCCCTGTACCTTCTGCTCCTCCGGTGACTGTGATTTGACTTGCTACTTTTAGGAGTTCAGCTGTTTTAGATTCCTTGTATAAGTGAGATACTGTGAAATTTATCTTTATGTACAGTTTTATATAGCACCTCTAGGTTCATCCACGTTATCACAGCTGACAGGTCCCCACCCCCTGCTTTACAGCCCTATAGCATTCCATTGTATACATACCACATTTTCTTTATTGTGTGTGTACTAACGGGTGCTTAGGCTGACCCCAGAGTTTGACTTTGGCAATAGTGCTGCAGTGGCCGTGGGAGTGCAGATGTCTTCCTATGTGGTGGCTTTACTTCCTGGGTATGTGTGTAAAAGTGGGATTGCTGGCTCATGGCACAGTACAGTTTTATCTTAACAATCTGAGAGACTTCCACTTTGCTTTCCTGAATAACTAATAATTAATGTTTCCACTAGTTGTGTAATTGTCTTTTCTTTTACCAACACTCGTTACTGTTTGTCATTCTGCTCACAGCCATTCTAACAGCTGTGGGATGGTTTCTCATGGCAGTTTTCACTTGTGTTTCCTTGTGACATTGGTGTTCAGATACCTGCTGGACAGCTCTGTGTCTGCCTTTGAAAAACGTCTGTTCAGAACCACGTGCTTTTTTCTGTGCTAGGAAGTTGATTCAGTTCCATGTGTATTTTGGATATTTATGCCTGATCAGGTGAACAGTTTGCAGATGCATCTTCCAGTTCCACAGCTGGAATCCTTAGACCCTGGGTTGCTTCCTTTGCTGTGCAGATTTGTTAGTTTGATGTAATACTGTCTGTAGTTTTGTTCTTTTGTTCTTGCTATCTGTCCTTTGGGGTTTGTAGCTCAAAAAGAGCAGCAGCAGAAGCCAAAACTTTGTCCCAGATCGGTGTCACAGTGTCTACCTCTTTCTTTCTACACATGGTATTACACTTTCAAGTCTTATATTTAAGTCTGTAATAATCTTGAATTGAGTTCTTTTATGTAATGGTGTAAGACAAGAGTCCTAACTTTATTCTTATGTACATAGGGTTCTAATTTTCCTAGTATTATTAGGGACCATCCTTTTCCTGTTGTGTTTTCTTGGCATTTTTGTTGAAGATCATTGGTTATAAATGTGGGTGTTTTTTTCTGAGCTCTTCTTTTTCATTGACCTGTGTGTTTCCATGACAGAACCACACTGCTTTGATTACTACAGCTTTGTGATATACTTTGATTTTTAATTTTATTATATTCATTTGTATGTGTGTACAGGCCCACATGTGCTCGTGTGTGTGTGTGTGTGTGTGTGTGTGTGTGTGTGTGTGTGTGTGTGTACCTGTGTGTGTGTGTACCTCTGTGTGTGTCATTGGGTTATGGTCCCATTATGCCAAGAACAGGAAGCAGCCCAAGCCAATTTAGGCATTGTGCTTTGGATTAGACAGGCATAGCTACTTGGGTAGCAGGCATTAGTGCCAACAGTCTTTCTCTTGACACTGCTGTAATGTAAACTGTTGCTTTCACTCATAGGATGTGCTCATGTCCACTGCATTGATGCTGTGTTGAGATCTCTTTTCTCTGTCATCACAGAAAATTCTATGTACTTCTTTAGTGCTGGATCCTCTCCATTGAATACCAGGTTACCAGCATTCTTAGTTAACTGTATCGTTTTGGTAGAACATATCCTTTAGCTTTGTAAGACTAAGAGGTCTTAAAGAAAAAAAAAAAAAGAATATGAGGTCTTTGAAGCCTGTGCTTCTAAAGATGTCTTTATTCTATCTCTATACTGCTGTGGATATCACTATATATGCTGTGAATGTGTTGCTCTGATTGGTTAATAAATAAAGTGCTGATTGGCCAGTAGCCAGGCAGGAAGTATAGGCAGGATAGAGAGAGAGGAGAGTTCTGGGAACAGAAAGGCTGAGTCAGGAGTCGCCAGCCAGACACAGAGGAAGCAAGATGTGAAGGCAGAACTGGGAAGTGGTACCAAGCCACATGGATAAGCATAAATAAGAATTATGGGTTAATTTAAGTGTAAGATCTAGCTAGCAAGAAGCCTGAGCCATTAGGCCAAACATTTTTAATGAATATAAGCGTCTGTGTGTTTATTTGGGTCTGAGCGGTTGCGGGCCCAGATGGGACTGGAGAAAACTCCAGCTACACTATACTTCATTAGTTTCATGAAGTATATGAATAATTGTAAGTTTGAATAATTTCCCATAACTATTGAGGTATAGTTTACATACACAAGATGGTTCTGGTGCTTATATTCCTTCCTAAAGGCCCATGTAACTTCTGTTGAGCTCACAGAGCTCCTGGTGGTGTTTCTTGGAGCAGTTTCTACTGGGGATGGACTTTCTCCCTTATCTCAAAGTGTTTTCTCGCTTGCCATTATTTGTGAAGGATTTTTACTGCCTATAGACTTCAAGGTTGATGGCTTTGTTTGTTTGTTTGTTTCAGGACTTTAAGTGCTCTGCTGTACAGCAGAGTTTCTTTTTCTTTTTTTCTTTTTTTTTTTTTTTAAGATTTATTTATTTATTATGTATACAGTGTTCTGTCTGCACATATCCCTGCAAGCCAGAAGAGGGCGCCGGATTTCATTACAGATGGTTGTGAGCTACCATGTGGTTGCTGGGAATTGAACTCAGGACCTTTGGAAGAACAAGCAGTGCTCTTAACCTCTGAGCCATCTCTTCAGCCCTGTTTCAGGACTTTAAAGATATTGTTCCATTGTCTTTAGCTGTTATGGAAGAAGATATTATAAAAATAGAGTAAATCTGCCATTCAAAGTGTTGTTCCCAAGTGCCTTGTGCTGCGTGTCATATGCCATGTGCCCTTTCCCTTTGCTTTGCAGGTGGCTCCTTTGACTGACAGCTTTTCAGCAGCTTGTTGATGGCAAGCTAGATGCAGTTTCATTGGAGACTTTATTTTTGGGAACCACTGATTTTCTTGAATCTGTATGTCTTTTGTCAAATCTGTTTTAAGTCACTATTCAATTTTGAGGGAATTTCCCCTCCACCTCTTGGAACTCCAGTTATCCTTATATTTGAGCTTTTGATGCTATCCAGAATCAATGAATTCATCTTTGTGGTTCAGTTTTATTTCTGTCTTTCAGTCTGTATGATTTCTGTCAGTGAAGGTTACAGATACTTTTATTCTTTTCTATTTTTCTGTCACACTCACCTACCAAATATTTTATTTCACATAGTATAGAAATTAGTTTTAAAATTTGTGTCATAATTTTTTTTTGTTGAGATCTCTTATCTTTATGGTCATTTCAAGTGTCTGTCTTTTACCTCAGTGAGCATAGTCATAGTTGACTTAAAGTTCTAATAATCGTAAGCTCTGAGTTATTTGAGAATGGATTGTGTTAATTTTTCCCCATTAGAATAGATCACATTTTCTGGGCTGTATATATTTCAGATATTTTGGGATTGTGGTGTTTTTATTATTTAGTTTTTAATTTTTTTAAAGAGACATCTTATTATTTTTCCCAGGCTGCCCTTGGACTTCTGTGTTGAAGGTATTCTTTCCTCCGTCTCCTAAGTCGCTGGGACTATAGGTACATGTGCCTTGTATTGTGTATTAAATATAGTTAATACTATCTTTTCAGTTCTTCTTGAGAGGCTTGGTGTTTTTTATTTTATTGGTAGTGTCTGAACACCCTGCCCCCCTGCTTTAGTTTCAGATTTCTTGTCTTCTGTAAGAGATGGCTCAAATCTTGGTTCCCATTTTTCAGTCTTTGTGATGCTACCTTGAGTTTTTCTTACATATACAAAGTTAAGGGTCCAGTGGAGGCTTAGGTGATGCTCCTAGTGATTAGAAGAGTCTTGTCTTCAGTTGTACTGTTCTGGAGAAGCCCCAGATGCTTCAGCAGATTGGTGCTGCCAGCCAGTCTGTCTCCGTCTGTTTATTCATTAGAATTTATGGGTAGTTGTTTCTGCCCCTGGCCCCCAGAGTTTGTATTTATAACCCAACTTACTTTAAAGTCACCTTTAGGCTTTGATGTCAAGTGTGAGCGAGTTCTTTCCTCAGGAGTTCACCTGGTGTGATATTGAAAAGCTCTTAGAGATGAGACTAGAAAGGGATGCTACGGTTCACAGTTGCAGCCAGGGAAGAAGCGTGCAGGTTTAGAACCCTTCCTCAAAGTAGCCTTTATGTTTTAGTTGAAACATGAGTTGTTGAAGAAGAGGTCAGTGGGTAAGAGATCTACTAAGAAACTTCTGTCATCTTGATGCCACATTACTGCAGTAACCTGAATTCAGACAGTTAAAATCAAGCTGGAAAGGAAGGAATCTATTTAGGAACATTGTGAAATTTGAATAGACAGAATTTGGTAATATGGTAACGGAGGGAAACAATGAGACGACTACTGTTTGCTGCTGAGGGATGGTAATGATGTCATTAAGCTGGACGCAGTACACAGGTGGAAAATTTAGTTTGAGAGAATAATAAATTGCATTAGAAACATGTCGCATTCCGAGTGCTTGCCAGGATTACTCAGCAGGAAGTTGGAAAGTTGAAGAGCTTTGGAGAGCAGGGTTAGAGACGGAGATTTAACACTCTAAAGAGAGAAGTGAGACGATCTTAAGACGAGAGAGCCTTGTGTGTGGTGGAAAGCTCAGAGGTAAAAGAAGGAAAAGGACCAGCAGGAAACTTGAGAGCGGGAGAGTCCAACTCAAGAGTCAGGAGATCGATGCCACTGGAGGCCAGGGTGAAGCATTTGTACTCAAAGGGTGATCTGCATTCACATTAAACAACAAAACCAAAACAAACAACAAAAAGCACTCTCAACCAACCCAAGACTAAAAATATTCTCCCAAAGCTTGAGTCTGTCTTAGCAGTTAAGTAATGAAGCCTTTCTTCCCTAGTAATTCCAACAGCTTTGATTTGTTATAGTGATGAATACAAAATCACGTTCCAACAGGGAGGAAAGACTATGTGAAGGGAGAAGCAGAGGTTGTGACTTAAGACTGCGTTGTTAACCTCCGAATGAGAGACATGGCATAGTTGCTTGCAGCTTGAAGTGGGCATACGGGAGCAGGCCCAAGCCCCTATTTTTAGGTGAGAGCTGTTGGAAAGGCAGCTATGGAGAGAGGTAGTTGTGGTAACTTTCTAGAGTAGACAGAGGATGAAGATGAACAAACAGGAAATTAGCATTTTGGCCACTAGTGTAGGAAAGCAAGGACAGCAGAGGTGTGGAGAAGAGTCTGTCTGTGTAGGAGGGTTGGGAGTTAAGATACCGAGAATGACAATTAAGAGCTTGATGGTCGCGCTTTCAGTTATGGCATAGAAAATGGAGACAAATCTTCCTTTAGACATCAACTAGAAAAGCCAGCCTTCCTACTCCTACATCTACTCAAAAGGTATTTGAGACATGACGGGAGAGGTTACCTAGGAGAGAAGAGAATAAAAACAGGAAAATGAGACTATTATTCGGGACTGTGTTACTCCAGTGAATATTTGCTGATTTTTAAGGATCAGCTGAAAAACCGAGCAGTGCATTTGACACCTTAGAGGACTAGGGATTAGCAGCTTACGTGATATGTGTGTGATCTTGTGAGCCACTCCTTTTTGGGATGGAGGCCCTGAAGGCCCTGTGATTTGTACATATGTAATACCATCCCACAGGATTGCCACTCTACCGTGAGCACAGTTATAATTTCTTTTTCTTAGATACTTGGCTAAAACAAATTCAAATCTTATTTGGAATATGATAACTTTATTATAGGCATCTAATTCTTATACCAAAATTTTTAAATA
Source organism: Peromyscus leucopus (assembly GCF_004664715.2). Classification (NCBI taxonomy): domain Eukaryota; kingdom Metazoa; phylum Chordata; class Mammalia; order Rodentia; family Cricetidae; genus Peromyscus; species Peromyscus leucopus. Next base: position 3,346,277 of record NC_051074.1, read on the forward strand.
TGTCCTGTTTAGAACATGATCAAAATGAAGTAGAAGCAACAGAACTTACTGTATACACAGGGACTTGTGGTATTGCAGTTTTTAGGAACTGACTTTGTGTGTCTGTGCTTACATTATTTGAAAAGATAAAAGACAGTATTCAATATTTTTAGCAGAGATGTTAAAATTTTAAAAAGTGGGGTAGGTGAGGTGGTTCAGTGGGTAAAGACAATTGGCGCCAAACCTGATAACCTAAGTTTGATCATCAGAACTTACATGGTGAAGGGAGAGAACTGACTCTGATGAGTTGTCCTCTGACCTCCATATAGTGCCACATTCTCATCCCTTCCATAAATAAACAAATAAATGTTTAAAAAAAAAAACCCTTTAAAATGAAGTGAAAATGCTAGTCTTAAAAACGCAATTCAAATTAGGATATTAATAAATGAGTTTAATAGAAGATTAGATAGAGCTGAAGGGAGAGTTAGTAAAGTGGTAAAAGTCAGAGAAGAGGATGGAGAACACAGAAGAGCTTGAGGGAGGCATAAGAGATAATGAGGATATCAGGTTTATAGTTGCAGTCCTATACAGGGTTGAGATGTACAGAAGTAAAATTTGAAAAGAGGGTAGTGAAAACCTTCCCAAACTGATGAAATTATGAAACAACAGATTCAAGAAATTTTATTGACCCCTCCCCATAGGATGAAAAGAAATGCATTCCTTGAATATGGTGGTAAGTCTGCAGAATACCAAAGATAAAAAGTTTCCAAAGTGCCAGGGATGGGGAACATCATACTTTCAAAAGAGTTAGAGACTAACAGCTAACTTCTTGACAAAAACACAGGGGTTAAGAAGATGACAGAATGACATTTTAAGCTCTGAATCTAGCTGAGAGTCTAGAATTCTGAATCCTGCCAAAAAATCTTAGGAGAACAAAGACTGCATACAAATGTTTCACACTTGTTCAAAAGACATGACTAGTGGCTGTCATGATGGACAACACAGATATGCAGATTTCCATCACTGCAGAAAACAGTGTTCTTAAAGATATTTTCAAATGAAGCAGCTGGGAGTGTAGCACAGTGGTACTTGTGTGACATGCACAGACCCTGAACTTTAGCCCCCACTCAGCACAGCAAAAAACCAGATAGCATGAGAGTATCTTGGATAGCATTCTGCCCTCATACAGATAAATTGCCAGATTCCTACAGAAAAATAAATACTGACCTAAGAATAAAGTTTTAAAACCCAAAACGGTTTTTTTTTTGTTTGTTTGTTTTTCAAGACGGTTTCTCTGTGTAGCTTTGGAGTCTGTCCTGGAACTCTCTCTGTAGGCCAGGCTTATTCCAACTCACAGAGATCTGCCTGCCTCAGCCTCACTAGTGCTGGGATTAAAGGTGTGTGCCACCACCGCCTGACTAAACCCAAACTATTTTATCTGTTGCAAGGATATATACATACATACATACATATATATATATAATATATATATACACACACACAACTATACATATAGTTTGTGTGTGTGTGTGTGTGTGTGTGTGTGTGTGTGTGTGTGTGTGTTTGGCTTTGGTTTTGGTATTGACTGCACAGAATGATATTTAAAATTTTTTTCTAGAAGTTTAAAAAATTGGTATGTTTTTTTCTTCCATTCAGTGTTTGATATACACCATTTTGTTCTTTGCTTTTCTTTATTGGAAGACTTTTAGTTATCAGTGGAGTTTCTTGTTATATACCCAGATTTACCATTTTTGAGTCAGTTTCAGTAGTCTGTATCTTTCTATTAATTTTCTACTCATGTAAGTTTTCTAATTGGCATCTAGTTATTTATATCTTTATATCCTAGTCCCTCATAATCCTTTTAATTTCTATAAGGTTTGTAGGGATGCCTCTGTTCTACTTTTGGACTGTGGCCACCCTGTGGAGACAGAATGGACCCTTTCTTAAGTAGCAGGTGGGGTTTCTGTATTGAAAATACCCCATAGTCCAAGAGAATCTGAGAGAAACCATTCCTCTCCGGGAGATTCCTGGAGACTGCAGAGTCAGCCCCAGCCGGTCTGTGCTGGCTTGAGTGAGGCTGCAGAACTATGGTTTGGCTTTTAGACTGGCTTAGGGGCCTGGGGAAAAGAGTCTGTGTGCTGCCTAGACTTGAGAAGTTTGAATTTCTTCCTGAGACCAAAGGGTGGACCACACATGGCCATTCTTATAGTTTGTTCAGTTGTTGGTCCAAAGGATATTAAGGGAGTTGAGGTTTAAAATAAGTCAATGGAGTGAAGTTCTGTTACAGGCTTCAGCTTTGGAATGAAATTATTTTTCTTCAGTTTTCTTTTCCAGGTTAGATAGTCTTAGTTGGTATATCTTTAGATTTAGTAAATTTCTTCTGTAAACAGAAGTCTGCTATGGGCTTCTCTAGTTCTTCATTTCAGTTATTGCATTTCCCACCTGGCAAGTGTCTTCTAATTCATTTAAAAATAGTTTATCTCTCCGTTGATATTCTGTCATTGTCCCTATACCTAAATTATGGTTTCTTTTGGTAGATTTGTAATAGCTGCTTTGATACCCTATTTGGATAAATTATAAACCTAGGATCCTCCATACTGTTAAGACTGTGAAATCTATTCCTTTCTCTGTTTAGTTTACTTTCCCAATTCTTTGCTTGTCTTGTGACTTTTGTTGATAGTATATTCTGTTCTCTGCTTACCTTTTCTCCTTCTCAAAGTTGGAGGTGGCTGCTCATCTTCCTTCCTTCCTTTTTTTTTTCTGACTTAGCTGAGTTAATTCCAGTGTCTCTTTCTCCTGAAGTGTGAGTTTTCAGATGTCTGCCTCCCCCTCAGCCTGATTTTATAGTGATTACTTTGGTCAGCATATCTTTTTTTCTCCTCTTTTTTTTCCTCTTTTATTCTTCTCTCGTACGTAATACCTTGACTGCAGCAGTTTCCCCTCCCTCTACTTCTCCCAGTCCCCCCCACCTCCCCTCTCCCCTAGATCCACTCCTCCGTTGTCTCCCAGTCCCCCACCTCCCATCTCCCCTAGATCCACTCCTCCGTTGTTTCCCCCCCCTCTCCCTCTCCCCTAGATCCACTCCTCCGTTGTCTCCCAGTCCCCTACCTCCCTCTCCCTAGATCCACTCCTCCGTTGTCTCCCAGTCCCCCCACCTCCCCTCTCCCCTAGATCCACTCCTCCGTTGTCTCCCCCCCACCTCCCCTCTCCCCTCAATCCACTCCTCCGTTGTCTCCCAGTCCCTCCCCCCCACCTCTCCTCTCCCCTAGATGCACTCCTCCGTTGTTTCCCTTCAAAAAAAGAGCAGGCCTTAGGTACAAGCCCTCATATCAAGCATGGATGAAGCCACCCAGGAGAAGGAAAAGGATCCCAAGAGCTGGCAAAAGAGTCAGAAACACTCCCATCTCCCACTGTTAGGAGTCCCAAGGAACACCCAGCTACACAACCTAACATATATGCAGAGGACCTAGCTCAGACCCATACAGGGTCCATGATTGTCAATTCAGTCTCTGCGATCCCCTCTGAGCCATGCTTAGTTTGTTCTGTGGGTTGTAATCTCATGGTGCCTTTGACCACTCTGGGCCCTACAATCCTTCATCCTCCTCTTCGGCAGGGTTCCCCTGGCTGTCTAGTATTTGGCTGTGGGTCTCTGCTGCATCTCCTTCCATCAGTGCTGATGACACCTCTCTGATGACAATTGGGCTAGGCACAGATCTAGGAGTACAGCAGAGTATCATCAGCAATCATTTCATTGATTTCCCCAGTGGTATTTGGTTCTATCTGGAGTCTCTGAGCTGTCCAGCCTCTGGTTCCTGGCCATCCAGGCAGTGTTAGGTGTGGGCTTTCTCTTGTGGCATGGGCCTATCTGGGAAGGGGAAATAGAATAGATGTTGTAGGTGAACTGGCATGAGTGGGGATGGGAATAGGAGGGGTCAGGCTGGGTTGGGGGAAGGATGGAGGGAGAGAGTACTGGGAGAGACAGCTGGAATTGGGAGGCATTTGGGGCTCAATGTGGAAGCCTAGTGCAGTGGAAGCTCTGGAATCTATGAGAGTGACCCTAGGGAAGACTATTCTTAGTAATGGGGGATATGGAGTCTGAACTAGCCATCTTCTATAACCAGGCAAGTCTTCTAGCAGTGGTACTGGGACGCCAATCCAGCTACCAAACCTTTAATCTAGAATCTGTGAGAGTGACCAACCAGTGATTGGTCAGCATATCTTAGTGGTTATTGTGTGACTGATTACAGGTTATGTTTTGATTCTTTGAAAGGAGGCTGCCACCCTTTGTAGGTTCTTCTGAGGCTTGGGAGTACATTTCCAAGTTGAGATGGTTTACTGCTCTGCAATGGGTTTTTCTTTCTGCATTTGTAAGGCTTCATATTCCTGAAGTGATTCCTTGTGGCATTTCCATATCCTTTCCTTCATGTTTGTGGTTATGTTTAGGGTTTTATGCATGCATAGACTTCTAGACCAGCAGGAGAAAGTTGATATTTTCTTTCTCTCTCTCATTTTCCTTTTCTCTTTTCATTTCTTTCTCTTCTTCCCCTCCTAATCTGTCTGTTCCCTTTCTCCTACTCTTCATTCCTTTTTGGTTTTCTAAAACAATGTCTCACCTCTGTAGACTTAGCTGGGCTCAACTTCTCAGCAATTTTCCTGCCTCAGCCTCCTGAGTACTGCTGTTGATTGCAGGCACGCATCACCCTGCCAGATTGCCTTCTAGCCTCCTGTCCTTGGATTGTAGGAGTGTGCCATCGCACCTACTCTCTCTTTAGTTTTTTTTTTTTTTTAAAGACATGGTTTCACGTGGGTCAGGCTGACTTGAACTTGTGTGAGGAGAACCTACCTTAAACTCAGATTCTTTTGACTCATCTTCCTGAGTGCTGGTGTCACAGGTGTGCACCACCCTCTATAGACCAGACTTAGGGACTTGTGGATGCTTCATCTCAGCCCCTGAGAAGTTCTGATTGCCTGTGTCATCCCTTTGTTGTCCCATGTTAAACTTCTGGTGTTGCAAACTTGAGTTAATTTTGCTGTTGGCCTCACCTGAATTCTTGACCCTGAAGTCACCGTTGTTTATTGCCCACCCCACCCCCCATGTATGGAATTGACTACATTCTTCTCCATGTGGACACAGTTTCCTCAGCAGTGTAACTGCAGCTGTCAGAGTGTGTCTCTTCAGTAGGAATCAGTAGGATTGGAGCAGCCGTGGGTGGTAAGAGCCTCCATCCGCAGCACTGCACACCACACACTTGTGCTGTTCTTACAAGGAACCAGCATTCCAGTTCGATGTGTGTTTTTAGTCAGTATTTAGATCTTTACATTATTCCAGTAGTTTTGTACAGTTTTACTGTTTTTGTTCTGGGGGATATTTGCCAAATTCCTTTTTCCACCATTTTGGTTCATTGTTTCTCTCTCCCTCTCTCATCTCTGTCTTTCTCATTTTAAACATACTTGATTCAAACTGAATTTTTCAGCATGTGCTATGAAATAGGAAGCCATTGGCTTTCTTAAGATGATGTTAAGTAGCTTACTGCTGCTTGTTGGTTATCCTATGTGTTTGTCAGAGATTAGTAATAGAATTGTTTTTTGTTTTTGCTCTCTCCTTTCCCAACTTTATTATTGCACTAGTTTTGCCCTCTTTTTACTTTTCCAGGTCTTGCTTCTTGTCAGCTCCTCAGCTCTGCAGAGTTTGGCCTGTCATCAATTAAGAGAGCACCTTTTGACTCTACTCCTTTCTTCCCTTCGTTGCGCAGCTTCACAAATGCATCTGTCCTTGCTGCTCCTGAGAGGTGAGACGAGGCTAACACGAGTGAGAAAGGACAAAAACTCAGGCTGTCTCAGCTCCTCAAGTGTGTCACTGGTACTTTGTGGGACCTTGCTTTTTCAAGTTTTGTCTGTAGGTACCTGGTTTGCCTTTGGCTCCTTTCTACTTCCCCTATTTCCTACCAGTATGTGTTGTTGTAATTTGTCTTCTGTTCTAATAGGCTGTGCTTTGTGTGTTGTGCCAGCTTTAGAGGCCAGAGGGTCTCAAGATACCACTTCATGTGCTCATGAGCTGTCTCCAGATTGACTTTCTCAAGTGTAGTGTCTTCTTTCCATTCCTTGTCATGCCCGCCTTTAGGTAGGTACCATGTTGGTACTGCTGGTTCATCCCAGCCCTAGCCAACTCTTTAAAGACTGGCCATGTCCATGGTGGGATCCCCTTTCTAGGCGTTGTTATCATTGTTTCTCATTCTGGAAATTGTCGTGTTCCTTTAGCTGTCAGGGGACTGTTGAGGGTTTCTCCAGGGTTCACGAGCCTTCACAACATGCTACAAGGAAGGTAAAGTTCTCTGGTTAGTTATCTTTTACTTTTGTTGCCTGAATCCTGTGTGTCTTCCTGCTCTCTGCAGACTTTTTAAAAACGTGGTTTCTCTGAATGATCCTGTTTCCCTTGCTGTTGTTGCTGATGTTCATGGAAACACACTCATCTGTTTATTTAAGAAATGGGACTGGTCAGGCCCATATTCTACGCACTGTGGGAGCCACTGAGATGCAATGGTGAACCCAACCAAACATGTTTGTGCTTCTGAGGTAGAAGTGACAGGAATCTGGTTTCCATAGTGAGGAGACTACAGATGCTGCTGATCTGGGGATATTCGAATTGGGCCTGTGTATCCCACTTTCTTTAACTGCTAGTATCTCTGCTGAATTTTGAATTCCTCACTGTGTCAGGATTGATATATAGGAGCCGGTTTTAGTGTTCTGTTGCTGTGAAGAGATACCATGACCCCGGCAACTTGTGTAATAGAAAGCATTTAAATGAGGGACTTGTTTACAGTTTCAGAGCTTTAGTTCATTGTCATCATGGCAAGTAGCATGGCGGTGGGCAGGCATATGCTGAAGCTGTTGCTGATCAGTAGGCAAAGAAAGAGAGAGAACTGGGCCTGGTGTGGGTTTTTGGAACTTCAAAGCCCACCCCAGTGACACACTTTCTCCAATAAGGCCACACCTGTTAATCCTTGTAATCCTATCAAAGAGTTCCACACCCTGGTAACAAAGCATTCAAATATATGGGCCATTCTTATTCAGATCACTACAGAGCCCATTCTTAGTTCTGGCTCTTGTTGTTTGATGCTGCTGTTGTGCTCAGACTTACTATGGGAACACATTCTGATCACGAATTTTTCTTTGGAAACCTTTTTCTTGTTTTCTTATTAACTGACTTTGTTAGCGCTTTTCTATGTATTTATTTATTTATTTATTTATTTATTTATTTATTTATTTATTTATATTTTTTGGTTTTTCGAGACAGGGTTTCTCTGTGTAGTTTTGGGTGCCTGTCCTGGAACTCCCTCTGTAGACCAGGCTGGCCTGGAACTCACAGAGATCTACCTGCCTCTGCCCTCCCGAGTGCTGGGATTAAAGGTGTGTGCCACTGCCACCTGGCTCTATGTCTTTATTTTTATATTTTTATTGTTGTTTGTTTTTGTTGTTGTTACTGTTATATTTTCTACTTCTTTGCATTTGTAATGCAGCTCTAACTGATTTATCAGGAGTGCTCAGTCCCTGCCCAGGGCCACAGGGCCTCTGTCTCTGCTTCATGGGAATGTAAAGGTTACTTGATTATCCTTCATTTTACTGCCTTCTCTGCTGCAGTGGACCCTTGTTATCCATCCTCATCTTTAGGTAATAGCTGGGTAATGTCTCCCTATAGATTATGTTCCACTTTTCTAGTATTTGTTGGATTATTCCACATGCACATGTAGTACCCCAAATAGAAATAACCATATTTTCTAACACTAGGGCAGCCCTAATGCTGAGCCTTATCACTAGGAACCTACTCAATTTCCATGCTGGTTGTGCTTCAGGTCCTCCTGGTTGCCAGGTGAGTCAGCCAGAGCTATGGAGGACCATGTCAGAGGCCTCTGTTGTCAGTGTCCACTTTTATCACTCCTGTCCTAGCCGTTCCTGTTGTCCTGCCTACGTTTCTCCACAAAGTGCAGGTGCTTGTCTCTATTCCATTGAGTTCGGCCTTTCTGTGCCAACATGGCTTTTCCTAAAACAGCATGCTCTATTGTTCTCTTTTGCTCATTCAAGCTTCAGAAACTCCCTAGTGCCTTTGAAAATCTCAGCTTGTTTTCTAGACCTTCCAACTTGTTTTAATTTCCTTGCCATTGCCTTCCTCCATATAGACAGGACTCTAGCCAAATAGAATTAATGTTGCAAGAATCTGCCTGTGTTTTTCTGTTTGCATGCTGGTTTTTGTTTCCTTATGCCAGAAGTATGCTTTCCTCACATCTTAATGTCTTAGCTCTTCCTCAAAAACTTTCCCAAGGTTCTCATGATGCTATCACTTCCTGATGTATATTGCTATGCCCATATGACTTTTTAATCCTAGTGACCAGTTATCTTTCATTTTGCTAACTATTGTGCATTGCACATGTTTGTTAAATTAATGAGGGAATGAGTACATTTCTGTAAGGACCCTCAGATAACCTAGATCCTCTCTGTTCTTTTCCTATCCCCCTTTTGTTACTGTGAGGATATCTCTTTTGTTTTCTTCCTTGTATTTGGATTAACTTTATCTTCCAATCAGTTCATGTGGCCCGAAGTGGACTGTTACCTTTATCTTTGTTTTGTCTCTTCTCTGAGTTAATAACAGTTTTAGTTTAAAGAAAACTTTGATCATTTGTAAGGATTGTCTGAGGGAAATTTGAGGAATAGAAGACATGGTTCAAAATGACATCGTGATCTATTTTGTGGAGAAGTGGCTGCTTAGCAGGATTAGGTAGTTTGCAAGTATAGATTTAACTCCAGGACTGGTGACCAGCCGTAGAGATGAAAAAGTAGTTGTGGTGGTGTGTTCATTGTCCAAGTGGTGGCCAGAGCTCAGCAACAGGGTCACATATTCTTAAGCTTTCATCCGGTACCTATTTCATTACAGCTTTTAGATTCCAGATCTTTTTTAAAATCATCTTTTAAAACCTTATTTCCTGTTTTTTGTTCATTTCACAAGCTATATAGTTGCCTAATTTCTTATTTTCTACTTCATTGCCCCATTAGTGGAAACTTTTTAGTTGAAGTGCTCCAGAGGAGCATTGTAGTGTACCTTTGAGGGTGAAGACCTTGGATAAATATGCAGCACAGGTGGTATAACTACCCAGAAGAGTGTGACACCAGGCCCCAGGAGAACACCATATTGCCGTTGCCATCTAAGTGCTAAATTTCCAAGGGGACAAAGGAAACCACAGGTAACTGCTCTCTAGTCATAGTTTCTTTTTTATTTTAGCTCGTGACAACTGAGCTGCTCAAGGCAGGAAGAACTCTGAGCTGAATAGTAGTGGGTTCCTGGATCTGGAGAGAAGAGGCCACCTTGGAACCAGTAATGAACCATCCTGACTACAAGCTGAACCTTCGGCCTCAGGGGACCCCCAGAGGTATTGACAAGAGAATGGAGCTTGCCTTGGCAACTGGAGACTTGAAATATAAATGGACTGGGTGTGGAGATGGAGGGAATTCTTTGTATTGAGGAAGACTAATTCTTTTAATGAACTGTTAAATATTCTCTGGTGTTATTTATCCTAGAATTAGGTGGTCTTGTTTCAGTTGATTGTTGTTCAGTCATTTCATTTCCTCCAGAAATGGGATAGTCTTTCAACATTTCCTTTTTTTAAAGGGTTTGTATCTAGAAATAGTAAAGCACACCAGACCCATTGTTCAGATTTTGTTCATGCACAGAGCAGTGCTCAGTTAGAACTAAGGTCTTTATTTATTTAATAAAGTCCATTTTATTTCTGCGGTCTTACCCATTCTTTCCTTTTTGTGACTGTTTGAAATCATCACTGGAAAGGTTCATTCTCTTGCTGGCCTTTATAGATAACAGGAGCAACAACAAGAATAGCGAAGGCATAAAGCTTCAGTTAAAAGAAATGGGGAGCTGGTTAACTGAGCACAGGGCTGATTGGTGCCTCATGTTTCCAGGTATGTCCTCTGTGGCTGGCCTGCATGGTGTTGGTGCTTCACCAGGTGACAAAAAGTCAAAGAACAAGTCCATGCGAGGGAAGAAAAAGAGCATATTTGAAACCTACATGTCCAAGGAGGATGTTTCAGAAGGCTTGAAGAGGGGAACACTTATCCAGGTGCTTAAACCTACAGGCTGTTTATCCCCTGAAAATATGGGATGGCAGCAGTCTTGTATATTAAACTTTTCCCTGTTCTATGCTGGGTACTTTCACATGGTGCAGGGTTTTTGCTTCTTAAACCTGCAGTATGTATCGAGCGGTAAGTACCATGAGATTCTTGTAGGCAAACCTCTGAGATGTGAGAAGAGAGAGCCTTTGTAGCTCATGTCAGTATTGCCTAGGAATTTTATTGGGAGAGAGCTATGTGAGCCATTCTTGGGGATTGGTGCAGTTGAGCAAATAAATATAAGAAAGTGAGCTTTCCAAATGAAATAACCAGTGTGAGCTGCTGAGACGGAAGTGGGAAGTGGGATTGGACTATACCAAACATTGAATTGTTCGTGTGCCTGAAGCACATGAGTACTGAATGACTGAGAAAAATGGGTAAAGTTGTAGAGGAAATGGTAAACAGTGTTTATTGAATGCTTTGTAGTTTGCCTAATCTGTTCACAGGCTGTTCATTGGTATGGCTGAACAGATGTTCATTGAACATCCATCTTTGAGCCAGGAACACTTCCTGTTAGGAGAGTGCTACAGGGAAGCTTGTGAAACAGTGTGGGACAAGGCAGCTTAGGTTTCCCTGGGCACAACATCCAAGGCAGCCAGTAGGTAACAAGACTGGAGAAGGAAGCCAGGCCAAAGCATGCCTTCTTTGAAGTAAGCCTTTTTTTTATAATTCTTGGATAGGAATACTGTCATGTGGTACCTGACTCTCTTAAAATTATTGAGTGAGGTCTGGGGAGATGCTTACCACACAAACATGAGGACCTGAATTGGATCCCTAGCACTCCTATGAAAGCTGGGAGGAGTGGTGTGTACCTGGGACTTGCTGGCTACCTGCCAGCTCCAAGTTTATTCAAAGACTGTTCTTGAAAAGCCAGGTGGAGAGTTATCAAGGAAGACACTCAATGTTGACTGCTGGCCTGCACACACATACACAAGGAAGACACAACAATGTTGACTGAGTCCCATATTTTCTCATTCTGAAAGCTCAAATTCAATTGTGTTTTGGGCTGAAGATTCATTCAAACAATAGATATAAGTTTCTCTGGATTTATTTCCTTTCCATAATTACCTGTGGTCCATAGCACATATAATTGATGTAGACATTACTAGTTTTTCACAAATCAATTGGACTTTTTGATTTAGGAATACCATTGGCTTTTTTTTCTTCTGGAGGTCTTTGAAAAGTCTCTCTTAGGAGAGGAGAAACCACATTTAGATACTTGTTCCTTCATTAATGTATTTGCTTGCTTTTCATGGTTTGGCATCCATATACTTCACTTTCCCTGCAAGTGTCCTGACTCTCCTTGTTCCTGTGTGAGGTCTTGGCATGTCTTTCTCATTGCTGGCTCCTGTCACCCCTTCCATGGATGTACTACATTCTCATTATCTTGGACTTGTAGATTTCCCTCTAAAACCTGTGCTTGCTTGGTGTAGTAGCTTCTGATACTTCAGGACTTGGGAAGCAGAAGCAGGCAGATTTTTGTGAGTTTGAGGCTAGCCTGATCTATATAGCAAGTTCCATAGTGAGATCCTGTTTCACAAAACAAAATCTAAACCACCACCACCACCACTGGCAACAACAACCAAACAAACAAAAGTGAAATTGAATGTAGGACTCCACCTAGACTTTGCCCTCGCTGTTCTGGTTTCTTCCTCCCACTAAGTGTGGTGTTCATGCTTGCCCTGCCAGTCCATGGTCAGTCTGTGCTTAAATGTCCCCCTCATTTCTCTAAGCTGAGTTGGTTACAGCCTTCATGAAGTCAGTTTTGTTGTCTACATGTTGAAACTATTACCTCTGTTTGGCTTTTATGTTTCCCCAAATAGCCTGTTCTTTTCCTTAGTGGTATGGTCATGCATATTCTACAGGTTAGCCTAGTGCATAGGACTTGGCTGAAGCTTAATAAACTTACTTTGAAAAAAAAATATATATGTATGTATGTATATATTTTACTGGCTGAATAAAGATCAAGAGACTACCTTTTGAAGAAAAGTGAAGAGAACTTCGGTTGTTAGAACTTGAAAGAAAAATAGCTTAGGATTTTGATTATAGATGTACACCTTTATGAGATAGGGTTAGAACAGTGTTCTGTAATAGTATTAGTTTTTGCTTCCTTTTAATTTTTGCATTTGAAGTGACTTTTTGCTGGCATTAACACAAAACAAAAGATCTGATCAATATAACAGCTCATATTCCCAGGAGTTTGTAAGTGATTCCTCCTGGCCTATGACATCATAAGCCAACATAGCCAGAGGCCTTCTCACCCTCCACCCCCCACATATGAGAACAGTTGTTCTCTGCAGATGGGATGAGGAATGGGTTCCAGATATGAGGTCACCATGAGAAATATACAACATTGTAAATAAGATTTTCATAGGCAGAGAAACAGAGTACATCTGCTTTTGGATACAAACTTTCTGTGTAGTTGTCTGGGTAAGGTAAAAAGCTAGACAAGAAGTGATATTTTAATGCCATTGGAGAAAATTAAGCATATCAGATATACTTAGAAATATCTGCCAACTTTTGTATTCAGATGTAAATATATCAGGACCTCCTTTTTCCCCATTAAAAGAAAATTATTTTATCGATAGTAGGGAACTTAAAAATTGGTACAGGTATTAGTTAATGCCATGACAAAAATTTGAGATCTCATTGTTTATAGGAAAGAGGAGACCACAGTGACCAAAGAAACCTCTTTTCTGTATTTGGAAATGAATTGCAATAAAACATGATTCTGTTCATGTAGTTTTCTTAATAAACAGTTCTCATGTCAGTGTGTTATTACTCTGTGCTTAGGTACAGTATTGGTTGGTTGTTATGGGAGATGCTGTGAGAGATGAGAGCATGGTGGCCATGCCTGGAAGGAGGTCTAGAGTAAGGGATAACCAAAGTGACTTGGGCAGGGAGATGGTAGAAAGGGTCTTTTAGAATCCAGATGATGCATTGACTAGTGGAAGTCCAGAATTAGCCCCCAGAGCTACTGGAGGCATGATGTCAGGATTCTTTCTGGAATAGAATATTGGTGAGATGTTGTGTTGGACTACTGAAAAGCCCTATTCTAGGAAGACAGAGGATATGGCGGTCTCATTTCTAGGAATTTCACTCCTTGTTAAGATTGAGGTCAAGGGCTAGAGAATTGGCTCAGTGGCTAGGAGCACTGGCTGCTCTTCCAGAGGATCCAGGTTCAATCCCAGCACCCATAGAGTGGCTTCCAACAGTCTGTAATTCCAGACTCAGAGGATCTGCCCTCTTTTGGCTTTTGAAGGCACAGCATGCCCATGGTGCACTGAAATGCAGTCAAAACACCCACGTGCACAAAGGGGAAAAGATTGAGGTCTGCTTGAGTGTGTATTAAAGTTGGGAGCAGTAGAGGTGACAGGATGGAAGGAATGCTTAAGAAGAGAGGCGGCATTCAGAGTTAGGATCCCAGGGACAAAGGGAGAACTTCAACTCTGCAGACATTAGCTAATTGATGAACTTAAGAACCATTTCTTAACAGCCTAGGTAATGTCAAGCATTCAGGAATGAGCACTAGAAAAGTCACTGGGGAGGTAGGCAAAAATAACTACATTAATGACAGAAATTATAGGCTGGGTCATTGTTCAGAGTGAAAGATGAGAGAGAATAGATAGAAGCCACTGTACATAGTGTGGTTAGGGAAGACTTCTGTGAGATTATCCTGTAGGTGAGACCTGAAGGGCAAGAACAAGACAGCCATTTTCAGCCTTCAAGAAAGATTATATAGATAGAGGGATCAGTGAGCGGAAGGACGGCAAGCTGAAGACTTGATGTTTTTGAGACATAAGGCACAAAGGGCGAGTGAAGCAGCAGCGAGGTCATTTAGGGTTCGAGACTGTGTTAGGAACTTGGATTTCATTCCGAGGACAGTGGGAAGTCACCAAAGGGTAGTAAGTAGGAGAACGCAGCCTGTTTCATGTGTTAAAACTGTCTCTGGCTATTGTGAGGTGAGTAGACTTGAATGGAAGCTGGAAGTTCACTTAGAAGGCCTTGAAGTCTACTAGCTAAGAAATGTGGAGACATGAAGAGAGAGAGAACAGGGTGGTGACCAGGAGGAGAGAAGTGGATGGCTGTGGACTAGAGCTGACACAACATGCTGAGGATTAGATGTGGATAGGGAGGCAGAGGGAGAAATCCAGGATGATTTCTAAGCACCTGAGTGCATCAGGTGAAGGCCTGATCTTGCTGTTGTTAGTCAAGCTAAGGAAGACAAATTGGAAATGTGCTGGTTTGGGGGATGTGTAAATGTGTGAGGAGGTTCTGGTGATGACTGTAGCCAAGAGGCAGTTGGGAGCCTGGATTCTGGAACCAGACTCTCCAGACTTACCTGCTCAGTGCTCAGTCACCTCATCTGTAACAAATGAAGAAAGTAGTATCCGTATCATAGTTGTGGGAGTTAAATTAGGTCATAGCTAATTTAATTTAAATTAATTCATTAGCTCTTAAAAGTGCATGGCCCATATTCTACCCATATAAGTAGTATTTGAGATTGTTTTTAATTACTGTCAGAGGAACATCTGTAATTCAGCTGAGGTGGTTGCTGTCCGGTGGAGACAGCTATCTGCAGTTGTATGTCTTAGGATTATTTTTCAAGAAAATCTGGAAACATTCCTTAGTTTTAAGTGTTTCAGGAATACTATAAGCCAGCTAAAATGTATTTGTGATTGCCAAGGTAGAATAATCAGACCATTTGTGTGTTAATTTTCTTCAGTGGCATTCTGGTCCTTGGGTATAGGCAAGGTGAAGACAAATAGTTGGGGTCACTTGAGAGATAGGCTTTTTTGATTGTGTATAAGAGGAAATGGGGACCCAAGGCCCAAGGTTTGTGAAGCTCAGGGGTAATGGCAAGTAAAGACTGCTGGCTAGCCAAGGAGGTGAGCAACCATAGTAGAGGGAGAGTGGCTGGTCAATTCTTTGGAGGTAGATTCATGGGCTGTGGCATGGAGGTCTTATGAAACTGGCCTTTTATTTGGAATTCCCATGGTAAGTGAGATGGAATTATAGAAGACTCCAACTGGACTTCTGTGTTTGAAGTAATTCGATAGTAGGGTACAGTCAGTGGAAATGGTCACTGGGATGAGTGGAGACAAAGGTGGCTTGAGTGGTTTGGTTATTGATATGGCTTCTGAATGTTTATAGGGATTGGGATAGGAGGGAAGGCAGTGGCACTTTCGTCAAAATACTAGTGAATTGGTGCCATGATCAGGAAGGTAGAAGCTGTACCGAGTCTATGGCGTGAACTTCAAAAGGGTTTTCAAGAAAGAATATAGGAACAAACTAATTTTAAATCCATTATGGGAAAACAGTCTTCACCATCCTTGAGACATTCTCTTTGACAGCACCTAAAGGAACCAGTGACATTAGAGCTGAGCCAGGTTCTGAACAGGTAAGAAGTTGCAGGAGCATTCAGAACAGGGTGGGAAGTACATGATCTTCTTGATCACTGGTCAAGCTCCAGACTTGGAAAAGTTTGAACAAAGGGAAAGATAGGAAATTGGGTGAGTTCTATAAAGACAGAAATGCAGGCCTCAGCCTCCTTTGGGTGAAACTTCCTCTGCTGGATGATTCTTTGAATTGGAAGACTATTTCTTGACAGGCTTTACTCTTACCTTCTTTCAGGCTATAGGAACAACTCTGGTCTGCTGAGGACCTGGTTGGAGGTGCCTGTTTCTACGTGTGATCTGTTCTCTCTGGAGTCTGTTCCTGACATCCAGTTCTTAAGTCAGATTTCCAAATGCAGATCTGAAGCTCTATGCTTTAATCTGTTGTGAGGTTTGGGATAGAGAATCAAGAATCAAGAGCTTTCTGGTGCTTTTAATATATTTTCTTTTAAGTGGAGCCTAAATGCAGATCTGAATAATGTGTGTCTTTCCCCCTGAGCCCAGCCTTGGCTTCTCTCAGTGTTCTGCAATTAAAGGCACACTCAAAATAAGAGGCTAACCCTTCACTGAACTGAGAGGGAGATGATAAAAGAATAGGAATTAAAAAAAAAAAAGGTTAGAAAAGGGCGTCTGAAAATGAAATGCTTGAAATCCTGTTTCAGTTCACGGAAGGCTTTCCCCCCAGACTGTCCATTATTCCCTATTGTAATCTCATCATGGTACATAGTGCCTGTCAAAGTAGTTGTCAGAAAATATTTGTTGAGTGTATGAGTATTTAGAAAAAATTGTTAAATTTTCTTCCTGAAGGAAACTTCAGGAAGAAACAATTGCTTTAGAAGTGAATTTGCTTCAGCACTTTTAACGAGGAAGCCTGGGGCAGCTTGTCAGCCATACCTCCTGGCCCTCCTTCTGTATCCATAAGCAGAGTTGGGCAGGATGGGGAAGAGGGACTGCTGGACCTCTTGCCTGCTCCTGCTAACACTGCACCTCTGGTGTCCTTCCCTCTGGCTTACCTGTTCCTTTGGCTTTTCTGTTAGGACTGTATACCATCTCCTGAGCCTTTCAGGGTGTCCTGGCTGAAAGTATGTTGTAGCTGTAACTTGAGAGCATTCCACACATTTTCTTTCTCAAGGGACCAAGCTTAATTATTATTCAGCACCCTATGTGGTCTGTTTCAGGTTTTGACCATAATCACTATTTGACAAATTGTTAAGGACTGAGTGATCATTTGTGATATTCTAATTGGTGTGTTAAGATGTGTACCATGGCATGAAAATTTGTAATTTAAACACCAGTGAAAGAAATAAATTATTTTCCATTTGCTTTTATGCCTTCACCTATCTTGTGAATTATGTGCCCTTGAGTCATTCATTTTAGTGGGAAATGTTATTTAAACACTTTCTCAAGTTATCCTTTGAGTCGTGTTGTTAGGAAAACAGCTTCTTCCTTCCACGTGTCCCAGTGGCCTGCCTGTGAGTGCAGCTGGAATCTAGGGAGGTTATGGTTTCCTGAAAAGATGCACAGCACTGAGCTGCTGTTGAGGACTGCCCCCAGCTGCACCCCTGTACAGAAGTAGACCTTGACTTGGTGCTGGAGTCATCTGAAGTTGAAGGCAGACCGGGCGGCCTAGCTGTGGAGCTAGCATTGCCGTTCGCACTAAGAGCTGGTTATGAACCGTTTTGAATTATTAACTCATTCGGCTCTGCAGAGGGACCATAGTAAAACATGTGCATCCAGTTCCTTGAGGCCAAGTATCCAGTTAGAAGCCAATTTGAAAAATAGCCGCAGAAACGTGCCATTGTGCAAAGGTCATGGAACTATGAGAGCAAAAGGACAGCTAATGTGAGGCCTAGTCTCCAGATAGCCTTATTCAAGTCAAGGTTTAATGTGAAGACAGTAGTTGTCATTTCCTGGTCTGCCAAGTGCTGTTCTGTCTTAAGCTTTGCCCATCACAGCAGGGTGTCAGTCTGAGCCTTCATTGTTTGAACCTGGTGTTTAACATACCAGCCCCAATCAGTTTTCATGCATTTAACCCATCGTTCTCATATATCTAACTTGTTTTCTGAATCAGATTGTTTAAGAATTTTTTATCAGAGAACAGCATACAGAGGAAAATCCTAACTATCCAGCGAGTTAGATTTTTCACGGTTTTGTTTTGTTTTGTTTTAAAGGGTGTATTGAGAATTAATCCAAAGAAGTTTCATGAAGCCTTCATTCCTTCTCCGGTAAGTTTTTAACTTTATAATAAACTTAATGTCATATTGAATATTTTAGATGTGCTCTGAACTTGAAATCATATACTTTAACTAAAAAGCAGAACAGTAAAACAAAATCGAGAATAGGCAAAGATTTGCTTCAAATTTAAATAAATAAAATTTGCCTTTGGTTCACTACCCCTTCTGCCAGTCTTAAAATCGAATGCCAAATGAGAGGGGTGGTATTTGTTCTGAGGCTGCAGAAAGCAGCTGGGCCCAGGCAGACTACCACCAGTTCATGTAATTGGATGCTCTTGGTTTATAGCTTAAAAGGATTTACAGGTTTTTCCACTGATTTAAGTTAATCTTTCCTAAACAAATATGCTATCTACTTTTGTTCTACTTCATGACCTAATCTGAACATTTGTCCAAAAATAGTGGGTAATGCTTTTTTGTCAGCTTCTCACTTCACCTTCATACAGGTGACAGGCCTTCAGATGGGGCTCTTTCCTTTTTGGTTTTGGGCTATTTCTTCTCTCTAGTTTAATTAAGTAGGTTCACACTGAGAAGTAGTTAGCAGCAGGTTTGTGCAGAAGGAGCCTTGATTGTACAAAGCTGAGTGAGCACTGTTCTTGAGTTCCTGGCCTAATTTTCCAGGATGTTGTAATAGATAACTGTAACTTTTTATTTACAGTGGAAGAGACCATAGGGGTGAACTTATAGGAGAGAAATATGACACAAATGCTTCAGTTAACATGTTTTGTTTGCTAAATGGCAAGTTTAATAATACTACCATGTTCTTATAGGTGATTCTGTTATTAGTATTGTTGTTATTATTACTATAGTGACCTTGTCATCTGTTCTCAAGTTCTACTCAGTTCCTTTTCTCCTTCCCACCAGAAACCAAGGACTCATATTTACATCCAAGTTCAAGGCTTGCTATTACATTAGGGAAAAGGCATCTCTGACACTTCACATTCTTTTCTCTGAATCATAGTCTCTTTCTTGGACAAACATACTTATATTCTGACTTGTACTTGAAAAGTGACAACCTTGAGGTGGTAGTTCATCTCGGGCACAGTTCTGTTGTGAAGTAGAATGTGGTTACATGGGTACTAAATTCTAGAGTTTGCTCATAAAATGAGCATGTACAAGAAGGTGCTATGTTAAGAGTCAAGACTAGCCATCTCTCAATAGGTTCTGTAGAAGCAACGTTTTTTTCACATTAGAAAGGGTGACTTTTATTGTTGTTGTAGGATTCCATTGGAGGAGTTTGATTAAATCAGCATTCCTTGTGTATGAAAAACAGTGATTTTTAAGCATGAAAAGCTCACTTAATGGAGTAAGGAATTCATTCCATAAGGTATCTATGAACTGAGCAGAGTTGAAACTTCTCGTCTACTCTGTGTATGGATGTTCACCCTCACTGGCTGGAATGATAAGGAGGACTGTAGCATTTTGAAAAATTTATTACTAGCTTTTATTTTTTGTAAGTGCCCAGTCTTGAGTTCCTCTAAGTTTAAATCTTCTTGAAGGGACAGAACCCCTCTAAGGGACAGAAGAGACACATGTTTCAAATATATAAAAAGTTTTGAATCAGGGGCTGGAGAGATGGCTCAGGAGTAAAGAGCTTGTGGTCCTCTTGCAGAGGACCCTGAGTTCAGTTCCTGGTGACTACATCTTAGGCTTTGTGAACACTACGGTTAGGTGCACATAGTAGTACCACACCCTATACTTAATTTAAAAATAATAAATATAAATCTCTAAATCAAACTAATAATCCATTAAGCAAAAATGTATTTCATGGGCCAAAGAGATTGCTCATAAGTAAGAGCACTTGCTACTCTTCCAGAGGACAGACGTTTGGATCCCAGCATCCATGCCAGTTACCCCACAAGCCCCTGTAACTCTAGCTCCAAGGGATCTGACTCCTTTTCCTGGCCTTGGTGAATACCTACATGCACATGCATATGCACCTTCACATGTACATAAATAAAAGTAATCTTAAAAGTATGTTTTATGACAATATGCCTCTATGTAGCCATGTTTGTTTGTGTGTAGAATTCATATTCCTCCGAGCTTCGGGCTGACTGAAATACAGAGTGTTCACCTGCATCCCGCCCCCTTTCTTTCTCAAGCCTGAGTCCTTGTCTCCTCTTGGTTCTTACAGTCCAGAAGGTTCTTGCACGTGCGCCCGCATCTATGCCTATCGAATCCTATAGGTTGGGGCACTGTACTCAGGGTTGTTTTTTTTTTTTTTTTTTTTTTTTTGGTTTTTCGAGACAGGGTTTCTCTGTGTAGCTTTGCGCCTTTCCTGGAGCTCACTTGGTAGCCCAGGCTGGCCTCGAACTCACAGAGATCCGCCTGCTCTGCTCCGAGTGCTGGGATTAAAGGCGTGCGCCACCACCGCCCGGCTGGTTGTTGTTTTTATTAGCAGCATTGTCCCTTGACTTGCATGAAGTGCAGGAGTGCCATCTAGGTGCTTGGGCCAATTTCAGGGGCTCACTCCTTTGGCTCTAGAATTTCTTGTCAGATGAGAAAGGCTGAGGAGCATGGTGAGGTTGCTACAAATTAAATTCATATTCTTTGTTTTGCAAGTGTTGTGTCTATACAGTTTGGTTTGTTAAAGAAAGCTGGGAAACAGAAGCAAAATGTGTAGTGATGTTTCAGAGGTTCTCAGTTGTTTTCATACTTGAAAGTGTTTTCCTGTCATGTTCTATTTAGAAAGATTCAGAGATATGAAGTATTAGGACTTTTTTTTTCTTTCTTATGCCTCATTTGTTCTTTTATCTAGAATCTAATGGCGTAGTTACATTCTTTCAGAAAGATAAAAGCTACCAAATTTACCTCTTTGGAAGATTGGCTGTAAAAGCTGTTCATCAAAGCCCAATTGTAGGTGAATATAAATAGTTTTGGATATTGGAGTTAATACTGCATTCTTGTTTTGGGGCTCTTTTGGACAGTTTTGGTTTTCAGAGGTGTTGTAGAAAGAAATTGACAAGGACAGTAGTAGATTTCAGTAGTGTGGATTTCTGGCTAAGTGTAGTTCATGTCCATATCAAGAACAAACTTCTAAGAACTCCAAAATCCTACAAGTAGACTAGAGAATGGGATGTTGGGGTTCGAATGTAAGTTAGAAGAGGGTATGAGAAGAGTCTCTGACCTGACCATAGGAAATAGAAAGATTTCCTTATTTGTAATATGAAGAGTTGATTAAATATCACCTGTTTATCATAACTTCAGAATTCTAAGGCCTTTGGAGAGAAAAAAAAAAAGGAGATTCGATTAAATTAGTTAGGTTTATTCTTATTCTAAAAATGATTACTTAGTGTTATTTGCCATGTGAAAACATCCACCTAAGCTAGTGGGCTAAGACTTTATCATCAGGTATAAAAGCATATTTTGTTTTGAGGGAACCTAACTTGGAGTCATTATAATTTCTATAGAAAGCAGATTTTTGTCTTCTTATGGCAGATCCCAAATGTATGGAATGAGTCACATATGTCTACCTGCCAGTATCTTGAAATTCTTGGCAAAAGTAAAATACAAAGTGAAAATAAAAGCAAATATCTTGTAAGAAAACTAAGATAAATGATAGTATTACAATATCTTTTTATCCTATTTGAGTTGAGATAAAGAAGAAAAATGGATCAGCTTTTTTGTTGTTTTTGTCCTGGATTATATTGGTCTAAGAAGCTCTGTAATTTGTATGTGCCTTGTCATGGGAGACACCTTTATCCAGCTGTGGAATTTATTTCTGGTCCAAAAGGATCTGTTCCACCAACAGAGGATACTCCGACCATTATGACATTCTTAGATTGTCCGTCCTCATTGTCTTTTTTGAGTTAGATTTTTCCACATTCCTTTTTTTAATGGATGTTCATCATTCAGTTACTGCCTCTGTCCTCATCTCCCTTTTCCCTCCTCTTTTAGATATTCTTTCTGATCTTCTTTTTAATGGATAAGGCAAGTCCTCTAGCACCCAAGTGAAGAGCTGACTTATGTGGATAATATTGAGCAGTTTCTAAGTCAAGTATCTTTAAAATAATAGACTTAGCTGTAGATAGAGTCTTCTGAGTGAATCAAAGACTGAATAGTGATGGAATAGCCAGAGGTGGTCTCAGGTTCTACTCATTCCCTCTTTTCTTGGTTCTTTGAGACAGGAATACCACAGTATGACCAATCTTTAATTTCTGAGCCACCAAAGTATTATTATAGCTGCTTGTTGAGGAGGCATTTCATTGCTGATGTTTTGATACATGAGAATGGGTTAAGGTGACCTCTGAACAGCTCTCTTCATTGGAGGGAGGTTCATAAGATCATGGTGCTTTAAATATATTGCAGAAGGCAACAATTAATGGTGATGGGTCACACTTGAGTTGTTCACATTCTGTTTACCAGTCATCTGTTTCTCTTAGAATCTCATCACAAGGTCAAACTGCTGTAATTCTTTGTGACTAACATGGTAGCTGTTCCATAGGGACTAGTGTGGGGTGGGGTCAGGTTTGGCAGAATGTAGGCCACAGCTGCCAGCCATCACTAGAGTGGAAATTGAACAGAATATCTGTTTTAAAATATCTCAAATTTGTTTGCAACTAGGAACTATAAAACATGCTGAGTGGCTAAAATCTCCCTCTCTCTCTCTCCTTTCCCTTGATGTGGGGTTGGTGATTTTGGAGTGACAGTTTTAACTAACTAGAATTTTATAGTACTCAGTTTTTGAATGTTAAATCTTATCAGTATAGAGTGTCTCTATTACAAAAAAGTGACTCTCCAGACACTTTTGCTGTCAGATCCTATAAGCAAAGCCAACATTTAACTTCTCTTTTATTCTCTGGAAAGGAACACATAAGTATGACCTGGAAGAGTAAAGAAGAGTACATGTTTGTTGATGAGACATTTTTCTCTAGTCCTCTGACCTCCAAAAGCTTGTTTTTCCTTAGCTGTTTCTTGCATTGAAGTGATTTTGCAGAGCAATCAGGCTTATCGAGAAGACTCTGGCACCCATTAGGCTTTGAAGTAGATGGCTGGGGGTCGGGGTGGTTCACTGGGCACCATACCACTTACAGTGGGGATTTCTGGCAGTGAGATGAGAAAGCTTAAGGTGTCGGCGATTCATGTGCATGGTCTAAAGCAGTGATGTTGCGACCCTTTAACACAGTTCCTCAGATTGTGGTGACCCCAACCATAAAGTTATTTTGTTGTTACTTCATAGCTGTAATTTTGCTACTGTTATGAATTATAATGTGAATATCTGATATGCAGGCTATCTGATATGTGACCCCCATGGGGATATTGACCCACAAGTTAAGAACCACTGATCTAGAGCTTACTATGTTCCAAAGTCAGGAACGAGGAGATTTGAAGATGCTTTATGAATCTTAAATTCTTAAATTTTTTTTTTTTAGAATTTCATATATGAGTATTGTATTTAAATTATTTCCCCTCCTTCTCATCCAGCTTCTCCTGAGTCTCCTCACTACTCATCAAATTCATAATTATATGTTTATGTGTATATATGTGCATGAATATACTCACATTTATGTACATATAAATATATAAATACATCTGTTGAGTCAGTTTGGTGTTGCTTATATGTGTGTATGTGTTTAGCATCTTGGGTAACCTATTAGGAGGTTCATCGGAGAGGAAGACTGATTCTCCTTCTCTCAGAAGTCATTAATTGCCTTTAGCTCTTCATCTAGGGTTGGGGTCTTGTGAGATTTCCCTCATCCACTTTGGCATGTCAACTGGAGTCATCATTGTGCAGGTTTTATTTATGTAACTGCATTGTTGAGATTTTATTGTGCAGCTTCCTTATCACAATATAGAAGACACTATCATTCGGCAGACATCTTGGTCCTTTGACCTTTACAGTCTTTGTGTTCCCTCTTCTGCCATGTTTCTTGAGCCTTAGGTTTGGGGCTTGTGCTGTAGATGTATCTTTTGAGGCTGGACCCCACCTCCCCAAGTCAGTTGTTCTCTGCCTTTTGACCAATTGTGAATTTCTGCAATGGTCTCTGTCTGCTGCAAAAAGAAGCTTCTATGATGAGAGATGAGAGGTGCACTTATATGTGGGTAGAAGGAGAAATATTTAGAATGCAGTTAGAAAATATACTGGTTTAGGAATATAGCAGTAGTAGACTCTCCTCTAGGGTCTATGGCCTCACCAGCCACCAATAGTTGGCTGGATTTATAGTATCAAGAATAAATTACTTTCTATTGAGTGGGTTTTAAGTTCAATTAGATGGCCGTTGGTTAACCCCAAGTTATGAGTACCACTTTCACACCTTTGGGGTTATCTTGCAGTTCTGGCCAATGTTGTGGTTCATAGGCATTACAGTTGGGTTGGAATATCAATTTTGCTTTTATCCCTAGCACCTTATAGTACTATGCAAGCTGGTTCTCAGGAAGAAGGCTTCCAGGTCAGATCCACAGCTCTCTTCCTCCAAGTCCTGTGTCCGAAGTATGTGGTGTCCTCAGCAATAGGGATTGAGCTTCAGTTTTGGGAGGCAACTTAGGACAACAGTAGTGGCATATGTTATTTCAAGAGTCTTTTGGACCCCTTGACCAACCCTTGAAAGGAGGGTTCCTGTGCCTGGCACAGGGGCTTTTAAAGGCCTTGTGGAATCATGTTATTTTTATGTTTACTTAAAATTACGTAGAGGTATAAGTGTTTACGTATACATCTGTTAAATTAATCTCAAGCGCTTGCTCTTTCCTTCTCTCTCTCTTTCTGTTTGGGTTTTTCTTTTTCCAATCTAAAGCTAAAAAGGATAACATCATCTTTCTTGTTTTAGTAATCAAAGTCTGCAGTCTTTTTTTTTTTCAAGACAGGATTTCTCTGTGTAGCTTTGCACCTTTCCTGGAACTCACTCTGTAGACCAGGCTGGCTGGCCTCGAACTCACAGAGATTTGCCTGGCTCTGCACCACCATGCCAGGCAAAGTCTACAGTCATTTTTTTTTTTTTTTTTTTTTTTTTTTTGAGACAGGGTTTCTCTGTGTAACAGCCCTAACTATCCTGGAACTCACTTTGTAGAGCAGGCTGGCTTCAAACTCACAGAGATTTGCCTGCCCCTCTCTCCCAAGTGCTGGGATTACAGGTGTGTGCGACCACACCTGGCCCATCTTTGTTTGTTTTCTTTACATGCTTTTCTTTGTTTTTGTCTGCCTTTAGTAGGTCTCTGCTAGTCTGTTCTCAGGTTTGCATTGCCGTTGTTTTTATCAGAAGAGACTTAGTTCTCTTGAGATTTGTTTGAGGCTATGGAGTAGTGTTCTTGCTAAGTTAGTAGACAGGTTTAGAGTCTAAACACTTTGAAGGAAATCAGTTGTGACTCCAGGTCTTAGTAAGTTGACGTTCCTTTATTTCTCCTTCCAATTTAGGATGGTGATCGGGACATTTTTATTGATGGAGTTGTTGCTCGTAATAGAGCTCTAAATGGGGACCTTGTGGTTGTAAAACTGCTTCCTGAAGACCAGTGGAAGGTGAGTTTAAATTTCCTTTTAGGCATCTTGTGTGTGTGTGTGTGTGTGTGTGTGTGTGTGTGTGTGTGTGTGTGTGTGTGTGTATGGTGGGCTACAGGCCCTTTGGGCCCCAAGGTAAAACCGAGTGTTGCTTCTGAATCATACTACTGAATGGGATTTGAAGCATCTTGTTCCCTCTCCAGTCCATATACCTTGTCAGATCCTTGCATGGATTTCTGATAGTCTTTTGGATAAGAAAAATGCTTATAGGGTCTTACGCTTGAAATCATTCATTACTTTCCTACACCCTATGCTGTGAGAGCTGGGACAACAAATCCACAGAAATGATGGTATTTCTTTATTGGTTTCTGTTGTCTGTACCGAAACACACTGCAATACATACTAGTGCTGAGATGAAAGGCATATACCAACAGGCCTGCATTTAGAGGTCTGATTTTGTAAATTCCCATGCTGCTAGAGCTAGCTGAGCAAGAAAGAGTTTGGCAAAATAGGTAGCATCCCTGAAGTCAGTACCGTTTAGACTTCATGGACAAAACTACTGTTTTTCTTTTACAGTTAGTATGTAAAAGTGGAAGAAATCAAACGAGAAATCATTCTGGCTGTTGTTTGAACACTGGACTCTAGTGGGGACACGTCTCGTGTTACAGAGAGCGAGTATGGAGAGAAGTGGGCGTGTGAAGGTAGAGCAGACAGGAACTGGAGGCAGGTTTGAGGAGGAGCCACAGACACATGTTAAGTCTTGTGTTTAAGCAAAGTGAGTGTAATGTCATTAGCTGAAATGAGGAAGAGCATGTTTTGCTTGATCTTATTAATATTTTCCTTTTGGATGGATATATTATTGAAAAACACTTCAATACCCTAGAGGGTCTCACTAGTAAACCACTAAACATTTAAAGAAGAAATAGTCCTTGTCTTATACAAGGAGTGACCCTTTTCTCTTCATTCTATGAGGCCACCATTATGAAATAGCAGCAGAGTGGGAAACAACATAAGAGATCTACAGATGAATACCTCTGATAAACACAGCTGAGCAAGCATCTAACAAAATATTAGCAAAGAGACTCTAGGAGCATGTGCATGAGAATAGAACGTGAGTATGTGGCACCTATCCTAGACTGCAAGGTTGACTTAATGTTTAAAAGCGGTCATTGTAGCTCATCATTTCAAACTAAATTTGACACCATATTTCAATCAAGTATCAGTCAGTAGACATAGAAAACACATTTGACAAAATTCCACAACTATTTCTGATAAAAATTTGCAGCAAACCAGGAATAGTGGTCATGTCATGACCCGAGAACATGTAGAAGATGTTAGAACAGTGTCATTCTTACTGCTGAAAAGCTGTGCCCTCAAAATTGAGGAAGAAGTGAGAAGGCCTTGTAGTTACATAGGGCAAAGTCTCACTGTGTAGTCCAGACTAGCACTGAACTCAGGACCCTCCTGCCCTATTCTCCTGAGTACTAGAACAGTGAGTTCTGGGATGTAGGCATCGGCCACCAAGCCTGCCTTTCCTACATTGTTTTGGAGATTCAAGGCAGTACAAAAAGGAACTAGGAAATGAATATTTTATTATCTTACTACATGATTTTCTATGTAGAAAGTCCTTTCTATTGAGTCTATTAAAAAAGGTACTAGAAGAAGTAAGTTATCAAGGTTGAAGAATAGAAGGTTTATATAAAAAAATCATTTGTACTTCTACATACTGGCAATGAAAAGCAGGAAATTAAAAAATTTCTGAAAATGCCATTTACAATTAGGAGAAAAATATGACATTATTAGGGAGAAACTTGACCAAAAATATAAGCAGTGTATACTAAAACTATAAAGCATTAGTGAGAGAAGTTAAGAACTCAGTAAATGGTTAGAAATATCATGTTTATGAAATAAAAGAGTCAATATTGTTAAGATTCCAGTTCTACTCAAATAGATCAAGATCAGACTGATCCAGTGCACTACACCCTCCAATATCAGCAGCCTCTTTATAGAGTTTATAGGTAGTTTTCAGATTTGTGCAGAAGGGTGGAACATCTATAAGAGCCAAAGAACAAAACTGGAGGACACAGCACCATCAAAAGAGACCATTGCTAAACTCCTGTAACCAAGGCAGGTGTGCTCGTAGCATTAAGATGGACACGCAAAGAAGCGGAACAAACTAGAGAACCCAGAAATAGACTCACACTGTTTGGCCATTTCTCTAGGTGTTGCTAAGGTAACTCAATGGGAAAGGGATCTTTTTTCCAACAAATGTTCTGTGCTAGTTTTATAGATATATACAAATAAATTAACTTTGCCCCTTAGTATATACAGGGATTAGAATAGGCGCAGCGGTGCTTTGGGAAGCTGAGGCAGGAGTATTGGAGGTTGGAGGCCTGACTGGACTACATAGTGAGTTCAAGGCCAGCCTGTCACAGGATGGAAATGAGAACACCAAGGGCTAAGGAAGGAGCTCAGCTGTAAGGAGTGTATCTGTAGTTGGCTCTAGGTTCAGTTTGAACCATAGCCAAAAGAGGGACCAGCAAATAGAAGGAAACAGTGGCTTGAAGTGAATCAGATCCCAGTGTTTGTGTAAAAATGCCAATTTTCTATAAGAAAACTAAGTAAAAAATATTTAGATTTTCAGATTTTAGACATCAGATTTGGCTAATATTTCTTTTTTTAAATTTTTTTTATATATATATTTTTGAGACAGGGTTTCTCCGTGTAGTTTTGGTACCTGTTCTGGAACTCACTCTGTAGACCAGGCTGGCCACGAACTCACAGAGATCTTCCTGGCTCTGCCTCCTGAGTGCTGGGATTAAAGGCATGCTCCACTTCTGCTTGGCCCCAATATTTCTTAAGTATAACCAAAGAAATTAAAATGTATAAGAAAAAAGTCAATACATTTGATTTTATCAAAATCATACACTTTGCTTTTCAATAGCTACTGTTTTAAAAATAAAAAGATGGGTCACAGATAAGGGGAAAGATTGCAAAAGACATCTGACTATGGGCTTTTATTTAAAATATAAAGAAATTAATTCAATAATAGCCTAGTTACAAAATGCACTAAAATTTGAACAGTTTTAGTAAAGATATGTCAAATATGGGAAAAGATATTCAACATTAGTCATTAAGGAAATACGAAGTAAAATCACAAGATACTACAGATCCATTAGAATAGCTAAAGTTAAAAAGATTGACCATGTGTTGGTGTGGGTATTGTTTAATAGTACTGTTGAAGGGGGAAAAATGGACAATCACTTTGGAAAGGAGTTTGATAGTTTCTTAAAAAGTTGAGCATATGACTCATATATGATCCAGCCATTGCATTCTTGGTTGTTTACCTTAGTGAAATGAAATTATTGCCACATTAAGTCTTACAAATGAATAAAGTTTTATACACAAATGTTCAGATTTAACTACAAAATGGAAACAAATATGCATCATTATGAATGAATGAACCTATTTTGGTATGTCCATTCAATGGAATACAATTCATCAGTAAAAAAAAAAAGAAAATGACTTATGTGTACCACAAGATAAATAGATCTCATAATAATTATGAAAGAAGATAGACAAAAAGAATACTCTGTGATTTGATTTGTTTAACAATCTATAAATGCAAAATAATTAATAGTGTTATTAATATTAAGACCAGTGGTTACTTAGGGTGGGAGTAGGAGTGGTGCATATGTTTATTAGATTTTGTGGGATTGTTGCTAATTGCATGCAACTTTCAGGACTCATCACTTTGTACTTTTAGTATACATAGTTTATTATATGTTAGCTTTCCCTCAAAAATGTTGTAAAAATAGTGAAAATAAAGATGTTTGTATAAATGACTTTGGAATTCCACAAAGAGGTAGAAATTAGACATGTATTTTGGGGAGTCATCAGCATACACATAGTGTTTACGGCAAAATTGGTGGGTGGGTGTATTATCTAGAGTCACAGCTAAGGAAGGGGGAACCCTGACTACTAAGTTCATGTGTGAGCTGCTGTTTAGAGGGTAGGTGAGGACAGTGTAGAGAGCCCTCATCTCTGTTGTATGGGGACAAAACTATGATGGCCAGGCTATGCCTGGTGTAGATAAGGGGCTGATGCAATGTGAGGATGTAGGGAACAGATGAACAGTGAAATGGAGTCATCAAATTCAGTGTCTTGTAGTCCATATGACTTGTTCAAAGAAGAGGGTATGCTTTCGTTGTCTGTGGTTTTTGAGAGAGTCTTTTTGTGTAGTCCAGCTTGACTTCAAAGTTGCTATCCTACCGCAGCCTTCTGAGTCCTAGGATTATAGGCATGTGCTTTTGGATGTACCTTGTTTTCTTTTACTAATCTCTCTTGGCTGGCTGACAGGATGGAGCTTAGTAGAAAAAGTCAGCAAGAAAGAAGACAGTATAAGTAGTATGTGTGCTCTGGAATATAAGGAGCAGCTGAGCCCAAAGAGGGCAGAACCAGAGACATTTGATGCAAGGGCCTACCTAGTGTAGGCTGAAATATACCTTGTGTTCTTTCACTGTGGGGCGGCCTTGTGTAAAAACAAGGCAGCAATAAAACTCTGAAAATGAGGGAGCTGGAGAGATGGCTCAGAGGTTAAGAGCACTGCTTGTTCTTCCAAAGGTCCTGTGTTCAATTCCCAGCAACCACATGGTGGCTCACGACCATCTGTAGTGAGATCTGGTGCCCTCTTCTGGCCTGCAGGGGTGTGTGCAGACAGAACACTGTATAATAAATAAGTAAATAAATAAATAAATCTTTTAAAAAAAAACAAAACAAAACAAAACTCTGAAAACAAAGTAGGTTCTTCATGTTCTCAGCTACTTCTTCTTCTGAATCTCCATACTGTGGAGGGAAATATTTCTTACAAGTTACAAGAAAAAGAATCCCTGACCCTTGAGTGCTGGGTGCTAGCTTCATTCATTGAATTAGCATGCACCTCTGACCTACAAGGGCCCGAGGACTCTGGAGACCCTGTAGCTTTTGCTTGGATGGCGGCATAGGTATCTTGGCAAGAGGCAAAGCAGCCGCTGTTCTTTGTGGGACTGAGCAACTTTAGAAGTTGGAGGCAGCTGGGTAGGGGACTATAAAGTCTCAGCAGCTCATTTAGCATTCAGGAGTCTGGAGAGGAGATGGCTCTCAGCAGATAGGCTTTCAAAGCTGAGAACAGTTATTTCTTGTCCTTGAGAAAGATGGATGTGAGAATGCCAGGCCTTAGCATAGGCTAGTCTTTAGCCTGCAAATTATTTGTCTCAGGATTTTGATAAATAAAAATTCTTATTCAGTAGGGCCTCCTCAGTGGTGCTCCAAATTGTGCATTTCTAACATGCTCCCAGAGCTTGTCGATTCTTTTGTTTGGGGAGCCATTCCTTGAGTAAAGAGCTTAGTGGAGCAGGAGGGAAAGTGAAAGAAGCAGATGGGATCATTAGTCCTTGGACCCGAGCTCTGTTTGGTAGGAAGATGGTTGAGAAGTGTGATATCAACAGTCGTGGCTGGGTTACTTGAGTCCCAGGCTAGATCTTGTGCCCTCTGTCTATTGGTAGCACCCTAATGAACAGAGATTGACAGGGACAGTCATAGGCTTTACTGGCAAGGAGCCTCCCCTTCTTGGAATTGCCCTGGTATAGGGCCATACGGCTGCCACTGATGAAGGGCTGTTTTGATGTGCACATGAGCTTCTTTAGCTTTTAGAAAATTTGAGATTTGGAGGTCACCCTGGTTGCTTATTCTTGTGTCTGTGGAGCTCCCAAGCATCTTCACAGACTGCTGACAAAGGCTTTGGCTTTTTTCAAATCAGCTCCATTAGGTATATCTCTTAGGCCTTTTAGCTGGAGTATTTCACAGCTTCTCAGTTTGAAGGGCTTGGAAGTCTATTTGCTCTGACCTACCTGTGACAGTTGTTCGTGAAAGATTCAAACTAGAGAGAAGAAAATATTCAGATTGTCATCAGAAATCCCAGACATGTATAATATAATACAGGTACCTTAAAACATGCTGGCCAGTTGTCTTACAGGTTTGTTAGTATAAAAACATGTTGTTATCAAAGGCATTTCTAGTCAGTTGTGTAAGCGAATGTGAATTAATTGTATTATTTGTTTTTGCTTCTTTATGCTTGTTGTGTTCACCCTCTTGGGTATGCAAACTGTAGTGCCTTTAGGGTTTTAGAGAAAAATAACAGTTCTTTTAGTTGTAGTAGTAAATAGTCAATTTATTTCACAGCATGCATTTTGGCAAAATAGATAGCTATAAAAGTGTCAAGCTGTGAGGCAATAATAAAAATAATTTACTCTTATATAACAATTTTAATTTCAGAATTCTTTTACATTTTTAGTGTTTGTATATAATAGACATCTACTGAAGGATGTTTGAGGGACAAATGATCATTTCTTTACTTTGCCAGCTGGGAACTAAGATACTGTGAGAGTGTGTGGTTTGAACAGTTTTGAGCAGAGCCAGGGCTAGAATCGGGCTCTCTTGACTTTTGTTTAATGCTCTTTTCCCTCAGGTATTCAAAGGGGTGGTGGTGGTGGGAACCATGCCCAAGCATTGATCCTGTTTCTTCTTGGAGCTGTACTGGATAACCAGTGGCTTCTCCCATTTGTCCTGCCCTGGGCTAGATCCTGGAGATATAAACAGAATAGGTCCCAGGTTTGCCCTTAGGGAGCTCGTGGGCTGGTTGGAAGGGGATGGAAATAATTATGGTAAGGTTTACAGCATGGAAAGAAATACACATCATTATATAAGCAGCAAACACTCTGAGACAGTTGGAGAAGGTGGCATAAAGGTTACATTAGAATTCAGGTTTGAGGGATGAGAGCTTTTGTTTTGTTTTATTCCAGGATGAGAAGGATTTGTCAGGAGAGGGTTATGGAAATATTAGGTTTCAGAGAAAAACATGTGGGGTGAACTGTTGTCTAAATGCTGAAGTCTCTCTGCTGACTCTCCTGGACATGAGGAAGAACCGGGGTTCTGCCTGTTCTCAAGACTCTGCCCTCCAAGGAAGACCAATGCCCCTGGAAGCTCATACAGTCCCTGATACTGCTTTGGTTAGAAGTGTCTGTTTGCTAGGGCCAGGAGATGAGTTAATTGGTAACATGCTTGTTACACAAACCTGAAGACCTGAGTTTGGATCCTCAGCACTCACAAAAAAGCCAGGTGCAGCGGTGCACATCTGTAACCCCAATGCCATGGGGTGGTGGTGCGGTGCGGTGCGGTGCGGTGCGGTGACAACAGAGACACAGATGTCAGGGGCTCGATGGCCAGCCTGTCTAGCTGAAATGTCAAACTCCAGCTTCAGCTAGAGAATCTGTCTCAAAAAGTAAGGTGGGGAGCTGGGTGTGGTGGTGCACATGTTTAATCTTAGCTCTTGGGAGGCAGAGGCAGGTGGATCTTTGTGAGTTCCAGGCCAGCCTGGTCTACAGAGTGAGTTGCAAGAACAGTCAGGGCTGCACAGAGAAACCTTGTCTCAAAACAGCAAAATTATAATAAGGCAGAAAAGGCTAGAGGAAGACAACTGACATTGACCTTTGTCTTCCACATGGGTACCCACTAGCAGCTGCACCTACTTAGGTACAGAACACACACACACACACACACACACACACACACACACACACACACACAGCACACATGCACAAAAGATGAAGGATAAGACTGTATAATAGTTTTGAAGAATGAATTTTTTAAGCCAGAAAAGGATGAGAAGAGATGGAAGAACCAAAACAAAAATCAAGATAGCAAACGAATATTTTTGGTGTGCGCGCGCACGTGTAAGAGTGATAGAGTATATGTGAAGGTCGGTAGACAACCTCGGGTGTCGGTTCTTGCCTTTCTACCTGGTTGAGGCAGGGTCTATTCACCGCTTTGTAAGCTTGGCTGGCTGGCAAGCTCGTAGAGGTTCTCTTGACGGACTTCCATCTTTCCATAGAAACTCCATGGAATTATAGATACTTGCACTACTGAGACCAACTTTTAAATTTTGTTTACTTTAGTAATATGACTTCTGGGGACTCGAACTCAGATTGTCAGGTTTGCATGGTAAACACTTTTACCCACTGAGTCATCTTCCTGACTCTTTGTCCATCTTTTAAATTGTAATAACGTTATCCTGTTATTTTCCTCCTACTGTACTCCAGTGTAGTATACTACAAAGAAACACATAGAAGCTTTGTGGCTAACTGATGATTGTGAAATTTTTTATGCTTGCTGTAGTAATAGGTACTTTATTCAGTATCTCATTATTCTTTAATGTGATGTTATCTCTAGCTCAGGTCTTCGAATGAGAAAAATGGGGCTTAAACATCTTAATATAATTAATGTTACTATAATTAAGGAGTAACAGTTGGATTCAGAGTTATGTTTCCTGATTTTATCATCTCATTGGTATTTGTTAATCCAGGAATATCAATGAAGGAATTATTTGATGTATATGAATGTTGTCTGGTATCATAGAATTAGTATGAATTTAGCAAATAACAATATTTTTAGGCATTAGATAACACCTTAAGTTGCCACTAAGATTAATGAAGATGACTTTGTCAGTTAGAATGTCTGAAGCCCAGTGTTAGTATCAGAAAATAGTTTAGGAAACATGACTTGGAACTCCAGTGGCTGCGTGTGAGGCCTAGGAAGTGTGGCAGCTTCTCTGGGTGTTGTGGAGGCAGGTGCCTGACAAGAGAGCTGACTGACAGAAGCCTAAACCGAGAGCTGTAGTGCACAGGTCAGAGCAGGGTCAAAGGGTGAGAGACCTAGGTGCTATCCTGGCTCAGTGGCAGCAGATTTCAAAGGGCAAACAGGCAATTATCATGTAGGAATTAGTAGCTCCTACTAGGGATTTCCAGAGATGTGCCTCTTTTTTTTTTTTTTTTTTTTTTTTTTTTAAATTTTATTTTACAATACCATTCAGTTCTACATATCAGCCACGGGTTCCCCTATTCTCCCCCCTCCCAAGCCCTCCCCTTACCCCAGCCTACCCCCCATTCCCACCTCCTCCAGGGCAAATCCTCCCCCGAGGACTGCGATCAACCTGGTAGACTCAGTCCAGGCAGGTCCAGTCCCTTCCTCCCAGACTGAGCCAAGTGTCCCTGCATAAGCTCCAGGTTTCAAACAGCCAACTCATGCAATGAGCACAGGACTTGTTCCCACTGCCTAGTTGCCTCCCAAACTGATCAAGCCAATCAACTGTCTCACCTATTCAGAGGGCCTGATCCAGCTGGGACCCCTCAGCCTTTGGTTCATAGTTCATGTGTTTCCATTCATTTGGCTATTTTTTTTTCAATAATTGAGTAAAACCGAAATTTATTATAAGCCACAGTCATCCTCGGGACCTCCATGCTATATATAGAGCCTTTATGGTTGTATGGGTTGTGGTCTGATTGTTCTTTATTTTATATCTAGAGAGATGTGCCTCTTACTACAGAGTCTTAGTGGCAGTCACTGGACTTGGAGCCACAGGGAGTCACACACATGGAGTCACACACAGAGAATATGGTCCCAAGCAGAAGTAGAACTCTGAGAGGCAGAATTCTGGGCTTTTTGGTTACAGCAAAAGAGGCTTGGGGGACAAGATTCAGCTCTGTGTCTTGGCTCTGAGAGATGGGCTGAAAGGGAAGCCCTCATGGCTTTGATTGGGAACCAAGGTGAGATGTAGCCATAGTAACCAGCTCAGAGAAAACTAGAGTAAAGGAGGCTGACAAGGTCATATTAAAATTAGACACTATTAGAACAGTGTGAAACAGAAGTTGACTAGTGAATGAGAGAGAGATTTCAAGCGAAGTTTTTATTCACTGGAACTTAGCCTTTGTATACTTTTAACTGAATGCTAAGAAGTCTGAGAAGACAGGCTGGAGTCTACTTGATACATGGATACCTACTGGAAACCTTATGTTATTATGAATCATCTCATATATGTTGATGCCTTACATTGGTGTGGGAGGAAATCAGTTAGGTCCTGTGCTAGTTGGGTCTAGATGTCTCTGAAGACACGATTGGGTCACCCAGGTTACAGTGCAGTGAAGTAAGTGTATGTTCCAGATAGCTGTGGACAGTTATGGACATTCTCCAACACGCCTGTTGTGTGCTTACTAAGCAGGCTTGCTTTTGTGCAGGGATAGCGATGCTTAAGCTGCGAGGGCTCAGGTGAAGTTTTTTTTTAAAGAAAAGATTGGCTCAGAAGGAAGTAGCGTGAGTTTGAAGGAATAAAGGAAGTGCCGATAGGAGTGCTACTCTCATTCTAAATTAAACAAATACAGAAATCAAAGTGTACATTTAATCCCTAATTGTCAGTGGCTGGTCCAAACCTTCTTAGGGTCACAAGACGTTGGCCTGGTACAGTAAATTGTTTCCTTTGACAATCAGCGTTTACTCCAAGAGATTGTTTGAAAGTTTTGTCTTCTAAGTTCTTCTTTAAATATGCACCCATCATGGTAGATTATATTTAATCCAATCTCTTACATAACCACTATCGTTTTGGATTGTTGTCAATTCCAATGGAATTAGAAGTTCTCAGAACTGTTTGCTTTCTTGGCCTGCATGGCAGTCCCAGAAAGGACTTGGAAGGTACTTAATGATGGAGGGAAGGTTTGGAAAACTCCACCCAGAGTTGTACAGTGGGTAAGGTGTATCTACTACCATGATCAGGTTTTCCTGAGATTCTTATGTACACAAACCTATTTTTAACAGTCATCTTTTCTCCCTCAGTGTTGCCAACTCTGGGCTCAAATACTTCAAGTTCTTGCCTGTTTTAAACATGTCTTCAGATCTCTGTAATTCAGGTTGAAATGTCTGAAATAAAGACTGTATCATTTAAGGATAGAGTAGCTTATTTATGCTGGGAAACTCCCAATTAATATTTTTAGGATTATATGTTAAAAACTTATTTCATTCCTCCTTAATTCCATGGAGATAGTTTGATGAAATCCATATTCATTGCAGCGAATGAGTTAATATAGACAAGATACAGCAAAATGGCATGTAAGTGCTCCAGAAGTATCAGTATTCCTAGAAATGAAAACTATAAAGCTATACTTTGGCCAGGATCACGTAACTCAAATGTACTGTTTCTAGCTCTTTAGTTTGATACTGATAACATTGGTGCATAGAAGATACAAAATATTGGTGCTTTTGAATATCTGAATGCTAACTAGTCTATGTGACAGAGTTTATCCTGTGGGATAGTGTGGTTTATATCTTACACATGCTCCTTGTCCAGCAAAATCCTCCCGTATTTTTGCTTTGTGTTATCTTTACTTCAGAGTCTAGGCTGGATGGAACTGTTGCCATATATTCCTCTTGCCATGTATTCCTA
This sequence comes from Peromyscus leucopus, assembly GCF_004664715.2. Classification (NCBI taxonomy): domain Eukaryota; kingdom Metazoa; phylum Chordata; class Mammalia; order Rodentia; family Cricetidae; genus Peromyscus; species Peromyscus leucopus. Next base: position 3,382,787 of record NC_051074.1, read on the forward strand.
TGGCAGAAGGAAACCAATATTTAAAATGCCTGGTCCAGAAATAGTGAAGAATGAGTTACCTGCCTCTAAGCAACCAGAAGAGGACCAAGAGCTGGAGTCCTCCCAAGTGTGTGTTATCAGAGGTAGCAGGATCTATTTACCAAATGGCATTTGTGGCTGTCATACTAGATTAATTATACTCATTATATGTTGCATGCTGAGTAGCCATTTGAAAAATATATGCCAGTGCTTGTGGGATGAGCTTCTACATCACTTACTGCAAACTCATCCTAATTAATGAAAACAGAATTCAAAAGTAGCTGAAAATGATCCAGATGGTCTTCAAAGTCACCCTTGGTTATGTAATCTTGCTTTAAAGTACATTCTGTGATGCAAAATAATTTTTTTTAAGTTAATGGTGCAATGGTATAGTTTTTGTAAGTGGGAGGGTAAAGATGTTATATTTTAAAGAAATATACTGGGATTTATTTGGCAATATTTATAAAGCATAAGAGTTTATCACTAAGGATAGTATTATGATATTGCTGCCTGCTAATATTATTGTTCAGATTCTCTTACTTTTTATTTTAAAAAGCCAATAAGTTTACTGTATTCCATATCCAGTAATAATTTAGGACATATTTGTTACTGTCTTATGAATTTCGGTAATATATATCAAGCAGAAAGACTTTGTACAAAGACTTTCTCAAAGCTATTGAGAAAATGATGATAGAATTGGAGAGCCACATATATTATAGTGCTTTGAATCTTAAAATGTAAGAGGAAAGGCTGATAGATAAAAAAAAGTGGGGGGATGGTCTTAAATCATGAAATGTTTTGCTGTATAAAAAAGTTCTGATATTAATGTGTAAGCACTGGAAAGCCATAGAAGACTTTCCTGGAGAGGTTTCAGTCATATTTGCCTATTAAAATATTCTGGTTGGTAGAGTGGATGACCTGAGGGAAAGGAAAAAAAGTGGGAGATTGACAGGAGAATTTGTTCAGAGAGCTTTAGGGAGAGATGATAAGCCACACTGGCACTGAGGAGTTGAAGGAGGAGATGAATTTAGACTTGTGTAAACATGGTGATTGGATGTAGTAAGTGAGGTAGAAGGCAGAAGCTAGGATGAGACCTGTATTTTGTGCTTAGGTAATTGAGGGCATCATTTGCTATGGTAGCATCTAGAAAAGGGAGCAGGCTCAGAGGCTAGGATAGGAAGAGTTCATTTGGCCTTGAGGTTGACATGTATAGGAACATGTAAGGTTGTAAAGTTAGAGGGAGGGTTTCTCTTCGGATTTAGAGCTAAAGTGTGAGATCTTGACTAGAGGTAGATGTTTGGTTGACCTCAGTAGCACTTAATTAAATGGGGGATTTTATGGAGAGATCAAAGAAGGATGGAACCTACGGAGTACTGAAGCATGTTGTATCTACAGAGGAAGAGCATCCAGTGCAGGAGAGTGAAAGGTGGGGCTAGAGACACATAGACACATAGAGAGCACACCAGGAGAGAATGTGGTGTTGCAGAAGTTTCTCTCCTGCCTGCCTGTTCTCAAATACTCAGCAGCCGCTTCTTAAATAATTGACTCTGAGGCTTATATTACTTATAAATGCTCAGCCCATAACTCAGGCTTATTACTAACTAGGTCTTACACCAAAATTAACCCATAATTCTTGTCTATGTTTAGCCATGTGGCTTGGTACCTTTTCTCAGCATGACATTCTCATCTTGCTTCCTCTACACCTGGCTGGTGACTCCTTGACTCCACCTCCTTCTTCCCAGCATTCTCAGTTTCACTTTCCTGCCTAACTTCCTGCCCAGCTACTGGCCAATCAATGTTTCATTAAACCAATTTGAGTGACAAATCTTTACGGTGTTCAAGAGGATTATTCCATAGCAATGAGTGCTGGGAATGAAGACAGGGAACATCTGAAGGAGGAATAGTTGCCCTGTAGCTCACAGGTGAAGAAAAATCTTCCTGGGAAGTTAGTTTGGTTATATGGAACATCTATGATATTGACTATTGGAACAGTTTGGTGGAGTAAGAAGGCAGGAGCCAAAGTCAAATTTAATAAAATTTGCCTAGAGTGTACAAGGCCCTGGGTTTGATCCCTAACCTCACATAAAATTGGCCATGGAGGCAGAGTTTTGGCACCTTGAGTTAAGGAGTCCATGGGAAGACCCAGAAAGACCAGTGATCTCAGAATAAGATATACATAGATGATGGGTACTGTTGTTTAAACTTGAGTTAAACAGAGTGTTTTAAGCTGAAATTCTCAGAGGCAGGGCTTGAGGTGAGGATTCTTGCTCAAGTAGCCTACATGAAAAAACATGATTTCTATTAAATTACTTATAATTTCATTAGGGAAATCGCAACAGAGATCTAAAATTAGAGTTTGAGAACAGAGCACTGAGAATAGACTGATACAATGCTAGAAGCTGGAAGTGGCTAGTAGAGAGTGGATGACTCGGTCCATAGGACTGGAGGCAGACACAGGACAAGCCAGAGAGATCCAGAGAAGCTTTCAGAAGTATAAATGAACCCAGCGTAGTTTGTAACACGGATCTTAAAAGGTCTTTTTAATAAAATCAAACCTGGAGCCAGGTATTGGAGTGAATGCTGAAAGATCAGAGAGACAGAACAAAGCCACAGCTAAAACCTCACCTCGACAACTTCTCAGGTGATCCTGTTTCCTCAGACTGGAAGCCTCTGTATCCTCATCCAGAATGGATCTCAGCTGAACCTGCTGCTCAAAAGCCTAAAAGCTTAACAGGGTCCTAGTTACTGGTTTTTCACGCCTTATAAACCTTTCTGCTTCCTGCCATTACTTCCTGGGATTAAAGGCGTGTGTCACCATGCCTGGCTGTTTCCAGTGTGGCTTTGAACTCAGAGATCCAGACATATCTCTGCCTTTGGAATGCTAGGATTAAAGGTGTGTGTGCCATCATTTTCTGGCCTCTATGTCTGTCTAGTGGCTGTTCTGTTCTCTGATGAGTTTATTAGGATATACAATATATTGGGGAACACAGTATCACCACAGCAGTTGGGCAGGATAAGGCAGATAGCTCAATGAACAATTTTAGGGAACAGGAATTTTTTTTTTTTTTTTTTCAGAGCTGAAGACCGAACTCAGGGCCTTGCGCTTGCTAGGCAAGCGCTCTACCACTGAGCTAAAACCCAACCCCAGGGAACAGGAATTTTGTACAGGAGAAATCGACAAACTTCTTTAATAATGTGAGAACATTGAGTTTAAAAAGGCTGGCTAGCAAACATTTTAGACTATTGGCCAACCAGATCTATCACAACTTCTCTGTTGCTCTTATTCTATAAAAAAAGCAGTGAAAGACTATATGTAAACAAATAAGCTCAGATGTGTTTCAACAAAGCTTTATAGAAATTACAGGATTTGGGCTATAAGCTGTAGTTTGCTAGCCTCTGTCTTAGAGGTTGTAATTATACCTCATGAAGGAGCTTGCTTCTGCCCTGTAAAGAACCTGGTGCACCTGGATACAGGTATCTTTTTATCTCTGAAAAATATGTAGACTATGATAGAAAATGCCTGACTCCTTTGAATGTTCCCAAATCCACTAATTTAGTCTTGAAGTTCATGAGACTTTAGATTCTAAGTCAGAAAATGTTAAGGAGTCTCTGTTTCTATAGGTTCTTAGGAAATTAGTTGACTGGGTTTTGTATTTTCTCTTTAATAATGTGAGAACATTGAGTTTAAAATGTATTAAAAATTCTGGGGGCTGAGGAAATATTAATAGCTTACTTGGTAGAGTTCTTGCCTAGAGTATACAAGTTTGATCCCTACCCTCACATAAAACTGGCCATGATGGCACAGGTTTACAATCTCAGAACTCACAATGCAAGGTAGGAGAATCAGAGGTTCGAAGTCATTCTTGGCTGCAATACAAGTTTGGTGTTAGCCTGAGCTACAGGAAACACACTCACAAAAAAATCTGCATATATTTACTACAGCTTTAGGTCCTTTAAAAACTTTTTGTTAATTTATTCCCTATCTATCTATCTATCTATCTATCTATCTATCTATCTATCTATCTATTAATCAATATGTATGTATGTATGTATGTATGTCTCTATACACATGTAAGTGCATGTTTCACATATTCTTTCCTTCCATCACGTGGGTTCCAGGGATTGAAATGAAACCAGGTCTTTAGCCTTGTTTGCAAGCATCTTTACCTTCTGAGCCATATTGATGGTCTGTTTTAGGTCCTTTTGATCAGGCTAGAAATGGATCTTACAGATGAAGTTCTAGGTTAGGTATTTTGGAATAGAGACCACATGATCCACCTCAAGTCTCTGACCTGGCTCTCTTTAGTACTGCTCAGTCCAGTTTCTCATCTTTTTCTCTTCCACTGTCCTTTGGCTCTGCTTTCATGCTTAAGGCCTTTGTCATTAACTTTAGCAGTGGTAACTTGAATTGATCTTTTCAGTGATCATAAAAAGGACAAATACTTTTCTACTTGGCCCTCCCCTTTTTTGTTTCTTTATTTGAAACAGGGTCTCATATAGTCCAGGCTGGTCTTGAACTCACTGTGTAGCTGAGTCTATCCTTGAACTCCTGATCTTTACATCTCCACCTCCCAAGTTCTTGAATCACTGGCACTTACTATCATGCCTGTCTCCCCTATGACCTTTTAAAGTTAAACGGGGACTGATTGCGTCTGCAGACAAAGTGTCAGGGTACAGGATGTCCTGGCAGATAGTAGTCATCAACTAGAGGTTAGTGCTTCAGGCAAGTGACACAATACAAGGCTACAAATATGATGTGAATACAGTCAGGAATAGAGGAGATGGCTTATAGGTTGGTACAGTGAAAGGAGAATGGCCGATATCAGTGGCTTGGAATATATGTTGTCATCAGGGGGAGTGTGGTGAGCCATCATGCTACTTTGCCAGTGGACTTATGTTGAGACCTTACAGTGAACTAGACATTGTGAGTGATCTTAGGAATATGGTCATGAATACCAGCACAGAACATAGGAAATGACGTGAGGACGGATGGGAGCAAGGGTGCTATTTGAAGTGATACTCCTGATGCAGAATAGAGAAGTGAATTTGTTAGACATAGTGATTGCCTTAGTGTAATAGGGCTAATTCTCCTCAGGAGTTCAGCTTGAGAAAGTCAGTCTAGTGGAGCAATGCAGAGGAAACTGAGGTGACAGGGAGCATTCTGGGTATAATAGGAGAATCAACAGGATTGCGAACTAGTCCTAGAGAGGGCCAAGGAATGCTGTTTAGAAAGCAAGTTTGGGAGGCAATAAAGACTGACGAGAAAATTAAATATGGAGTGGATAAAGGACCAGAAGACTTGATATAAAAGAACTCAAGATACTTTAGATTGAGGAGTTTTCATCAAGCTGGATTATTTACATGGAGAAGAGTAGTAGTTGGAGATACATCATCAGCTTTGTTGAACTCTTTCTTCCCAGCACTGGCACAGGCAGATTGTGCACTTGAAAACCCAGTGTCTAAGTACCTTTTGTGTTGCTGTAACAAAATATTTGGAAACATTTCTAAAGAAAAGAAACTTGTTCTCTCACAGTCTAGAGGGTGAAAGCACAGACAGGTTCAATTGTATGGTAAGGGGTATTTTCTGTTCCAGTATGAACCATTGTTTCTGCCTCTGAACTCACTTCCTGATTTGAGCCTCACAGTTATCCTTACACTTTGTCACTTGACTTAGTCATTGGCTTTTACATGATTATTGAAGGCAAAAGGACAAGCAGAGAGGGTACTGCCCTGTAAGAAGAGGGAGGGCCCTCATGACCTAACCACCTGTCAAGCCTTACCTCCTAATGCCATTACTCCGTCACTGTCTGTGTGTTGAAGAGGTATGTTCAAACTGCAGCATCCACCAATGGTTCTAGGAAAAGAAATAGCCCTGCGCCAAGAGTTGTCGCGGTGTCCAGCCCATCTCTGTGTCTATGAACACATGATACAGGGGGAGCGACGTCTCATGTCTGTAACACACTGTGATGGTATCTTCAGTTGGTAAGTGTTGTTCTCAGACCTTTGGGGTAAGGTCTTGTTGTCTTTGAAAAATGAGGGGTTGAGCATTGACAGCCTGCATATTTTGACTTTGGGCTTTCTGCCATTTCTCTCTAATATGCTCTTGGTGTTAATATTCCCTTTGGGTTAATCTGAATGCTGGCAGCTCCAAGTGTGGTCCATGTGCCTGCAGACCCACACACTCTCAGGTTCTGTTCTCAAGACTCTGGATAAGAATCTGCATTTGCCGGAGTTGGGGATTTAGCTCAGTGGTAGAGTGCTTGCCTAGCAAGCGCAAGGCCCTGGGTTCAGTCCTCAGCTCCAGAAAAAAAAAAAAAAAAAGAATCTGCATTTGCCAGGTGGCGGCGGTGGCAGCAGCAGCGCACACCTTTAATCCCAGCATTCGGGAGGCAGAGGCAGGCAGAGCTCTGTGAGTTCGAGGCCAGCGTGGTCTACAGAGTGAGTCCCAGGACAGGCTCCAAAGCTACACAGAGAAACCTTGTCTCGAAAAAACAAAACAAAAAAAAAATAAATAAATAAATAAAAAAAAAAATCTGCATTTCACAAGAGCTCTGTATGATCTGTGTCAACACTGGTATCTAAGAAGTACTTATGTAGATGATTAAGTAAAACAGAATGATTTATTATTTTCCTTTTGTATTATATTTCCTTAAAAGAATACCTTCAAGGCACATCTGTGCTGTAACACATCAGCATTTTGTCCTCTTTGGTAGATGTATTACATTGAATGGCTGTACCACATTTTATCTTCTCACCAGTTGGTATACATTTGTGTAGTATTGTGACACTTCTTTACCTTTAAAATAAAGAATTAAAGAAGGAAACACGTATATGCATATTATTTTAGCTGGAGGAGAGCCTTCTGAGGACTGAAGTGATGATCCAGTTTCACTGGGTAGGTCTGGGTGCTCCTTGACGTCTCTACTCTCTCTCCCTCCATCCCTTCTCCAGTCAGCTGCAGCAAATGAAGGAAAGAGAGATATATTATTCTTATAGTTGTAGTCAGAAAAATATGTTTATTGACATCAGGTTAGGTCGATCTGCCATGGATTGTTTTTATTCCAAGAAGACTTCTGTAACCTTTCTCCATTTTTCAGTGACCTTTGAAGTTCAAGTGTTATGTCATTTCTCTTAATAGTCTCCAGTTTCACTCATTTTTTCCTGAAGAATTACCTCTTACCTTGTGTCTGGAATGATGCATGTTTTCTATTTTCTTCCCATTAATTGAGACCATGTTTTAGTTCTTTTAAGTGTATTTTGAAATCTTATTGAAAATAAACACAAATTTTTTCACTTTTGCATAGTGTAGACCAAAACATCTGTGAGAGCAACTTAAAGGAGGGACGATTGCTCTGGGAGCACAGTTTCAGAGGGTTCAGATCACGGCTTCAGAGGGTTCAGATCACGGCTTCAGAGGGTTCAGTCCACGGCTTCAGAGGGTTCAGTCCACGGTTTCGGAGGGTTCAGTCCACGGTTTCAGAGGGTTCAGTCCACGGCTTCAGAGGGTTCAGTCCACGGTTTCAGAGGGTTCAGTGCACGGCTTCAGAGGGTTCAGATCACGGCTTCAGAGGGTTCAGTCCACGGCTTCAGAGGGTTCAGTCCACGGTCGGGGTTCAGTCCGGAGGGCGCACGGCTTCAGAGGGTTCAGTCCACGGCTTCAGAGGGTTCAGTCCACGGCTTCAGAGGGTTCAGTCCACGGCTTCAGTCACGGTTCAGAGGTTCAGTCCACGGTTTCAGAGGGTTCAGTCCACGGCTTCAGAGGGTTCAGTCCACGGCTTCAGAGGGTTCAGTCCACGGCTTCAGAGGGTTCAGTCCACGGCTTCAGAGGGTTCAGTCCACGGCTTCAGAGGGTTCAGTCCACGGCTTCAGAGGGTTCAGTCCACGGCTTCAGAGGGTTCAGATCACGGCTTCAGAGGGTTCAGTCCACGGCTTCAGAGGGTTCAGTCACGGCTTCAGAGGGTTCAGTCCACGGCTTCAGAGGTTCAGTCACGGCTTCAGAGGTTCAGTCACGGCTTCAGAGGTTCAGTCAGCTTCAGAGTCGTCACGGCTTCAGAGGGTTCAGTCCACGGCTTCAGAGGGTTCAGTCCACGGCTTCAGAGGCTTCAGATCACGGCTTCAGAGGCTTCAGATCACGGCTTCAGAGGGTTCAGTCCACGGTTTCAGAGGGTTCAGATCACGGCTTCAGAGGGTTCAGTCCACGGTTTCAGAGGCTTCAGATCATGGCTTCAGAGGGTTCAGTCCACGGCTTCAGAGGCTTCAGATCACGGCTTCAGAGGGTTCAGTCCACGGCTTCAGAGGGTTCAGTCCACGGCTTCAGAGGGTTCAGTCCACGGTTTCAGAGGGTTCAGTCCACGGCTTCAGAGGGTTCAGTCCACGGTTTCAGAGGGTTCAGAGCAGGCTTGCTTGGCCCCGTATACTTGGTGTCTTGGCAGTGTGAGTGTGCGGAGGAGGCTGTTGACTTCATGACAGACTGGAAGCAGAGGATAAGATCTGGATTATTAGGTATAACTTTCAAAGGCACACCCTAGTGATTTACTTCCTCCAGCTGGGATCAGGCTTCTAATATATGAATCTATGAGTGACATTTCCTAATCAGACAGTAATAATTTTTTTGTGTGTGTGTGTGTCTTGAAATAGTTGGTAGTCTGAAATCCCTCCCATGAACTTTCCATTTCTCCATGGAAATTATGGTGACATAATTAGGAGGGACTGAAAAGAGGAGATAACTTCTTTTTCTTTATCTGAAAAGGCAAAAACTTAGAAGGTATCAATTTAGAAGGTAGTATGAAACTGTTTAAATTACTGTATTTAAAGTTTACAAAAGAGACTTTGTTTTTAAGTGAACTAGGTATCTACACTGTCAAAAAGATTATTTATAATTGGACTCCATGTTTGTATTGGGTTTTTTAGTTCTCCATATATTCTAGATACTAATCCTCTGTCAGATGTATAGCTGGCAACGTTTTTCTCCCATTATGCAGGCTGCCTCATCATTTTGTTGACCGTTTTCTTTGCTGTACAGAAACTTTTAGTTCATGATCCCATTTGTTGATTATTGGTTTTATTTCCTGAGCAGGGAGCCTATTCAGAAAGTCTTTACCTATCTCTGTATCTTCATGTGCATGCTTTATTTTTCTCTAGCACTTTGACCCATTGGGACCTAATGTTTGTGCAGGGTGAGAGAGAACGATTTAGGTCCTTTCCTCTTCATGTGGACACTGAGTTTTACTAGCACCACTTGTTGAAGATGCTGTCTTTTCTCTAATGAGTTGTTTGGATTCTTTGTCAAATACCAGATGGCTATAGGAGCGTGGCCTTGTGTCTGGGCCCTCAGTTCCATTGATCTGCATGTCTGGTTTTTGCCAGCACTGTCTTGTTTTTCTTCCCATTACTATGACTTTGTAGTAGAACTGGAAATCAGGTAGAGTGGTATCTCTAGCAGCATTCCTTTGCCAAGGATTGCTTTGGTTATCTGTGTTTCCATATAAAATTTAAGATTTTTTTTCTGTTTCTTGGAGGAATGTACTGGTCTTTTGATTGGGCTTGCATTGAATCTATAGATTGCTTTTGGTGAGATTGCCATTTTTATATTAATCTTACCAATCCATGAGCCTAGAAAGTCTTTCCATCTTCCAGTGCTTTCTCCAATTTTATTCATTGTATTTAAAATTTTTTTATTATAGAGATTTTTTACATTTTTGTTAGGGGTATTCCTGTGTGTGTGTGTGTGTGTGTGTGTGTGTGTGTGTGTGTGTGTGTGTTGAGGCTGTTGTGAATGAGGTTGATGCCCTCATTCTTCCTCAATAACCTTGTCCTTAGTATATAAGAAGGCTACTAGTTTTTGTATGCTGCTTGTACATCCTACTTCTTTGATGAAAGTGTTTATCAGTTCTAGGAATTTTTTAATTGATTCCTTGGGGCCTCTCTCTCTCTTAAAAAGATTTATTTATTTATTATGTATACAGTGTTCTGTCTACATGTGTCCTTGCAGGCTAGAAGAGGGCACCAGATCTCATTATAGATGGTTGTGAGCCACCATGTGGGTGCTGGGAACTGAACTCAGGACCTCTGGAAGAGCAGCTAGTGCTCTTAACCTCTGAGCCATCTTTCCAGCCCCCTCGGGGTCTCTTATGTATGAGATTATACCATCTACAAATATACTTTGACTTCTTCCTTTCCTATTTGTGTCTCTTCTATTTGGGTCTCTTATTGCTATAGATAAGATATCTAATATATATTATAAATTAGATATTCAATATATTGAAAAGAATGGAGATAGTGGATACCCTTGTCTTGTCCCTGATTTTAGTGGAAATGCTTTGAACTTTGCCCCATTTAATATAATGTTGCTCTAGCTTTGTCATACATAACCTTTCTCTATTTAGATACTTAGATATAGTCTTCTTGTTCAAAGTTTCTTTCCAATTTTCCATTTTGTGGTGTGTGTGTGTGTGAGAGAGAGAGAGAGACAGACAGACAGACAGACAGAGACACAGAGAGAGACAGAGAGAGACAGAGACAGACAGAGAGAGGCAGACAGACAGAGAGAGACACACAGAGAAGTTATGTATCATTCTTGACAGGTCTCCCATATTATTCAGTGAGGCAGAGTCTCTCATTCAAAACAGAGCTTGCAGATATTGCTTATTTTGATATTGTATACCTGATTTCAAGTTAAACCACAAAGCCATAGTAATGGAAGATACAAACAAAACACATAGTGCTAGCACAAAACAAGACACACACAGTCAGCAGAACTGAGGCCCACAAGGCCATACAACTGTGTGTGTCCCCTGTCTCCACTTTAGAGGCTGGGGTTACCTCAGGCAGGTCACCATGCCCATCCAATATTTGTATGAGTTCTGGGGTTTTAAACTTCAGTTCCCATGTTATGTGGCAAAAACTATCTCCTCAGTTCTCTTTAAGACTTTCAATATGAAAGGGTATTGGATTTTTCAAGTCCTTTTTTTGTATCAAGGTGACCATGTAATTTCTGTCCTTGAGACCATTTATGTAATTTATCACACTTGTTGATTTATGTATATTGAACCATTGATGCATCTGTGAAATGAAGCCAACTTGATCATGGTGAATAATCGTTTGATATTTTCTTGAATTTGGTTGGCAAGTGTTTTGTTGGGAATTTTTGCATTTGTACTTCTCTGGGAGATTGCTCTATAATTTTCTTGTTGCATTTCTGGGTTTGATATCAGGGTAATTCTAGCCTTGTAAAATGTTTGGTAATGTTCTTTCCTTTTCTGCTGTATGGGTAGTTTGAGGAAAATTGGTGGTGATTTTTCTTTGGAGGACTGACAAAATCCACCAGTGACTCTGGGCTTGGCATTTCTTTTTTAGCAGGGAGATTTTTAATTACTACATCAGTCTCATTGCTTATTGTAGATCTATTTAACTTGACTATCTTATCGTGATTTAATTTATGTGGCCTTAATACATCTAGAAATTAGTTCTTTTAGACTTTCTGATTTATTGGAGTATATATTTGTAAGTAAGACTTAATGATTTTTTTGAATTTTGTCATTATCTTGATGGCTCCCCTTGTCATTTCTAATGTCTGTTTGGATCTCCCTCTTTTGGCTAGTTTGGCTGAGGGTTTATCTTGTTTATCTTGTCAAAGAACCATTTCTTTCATGTTGATTCTTTGTATTATTGTTTGTTTCTATTTCATTTCTTCTCTGATGTTAATGATTTCTCTACATCTACTGACTTGAGGTTTGGCTGGTTTCTTCTTTTTCAGAGATTTTAGATATATTATTAAGTTATTTATTTGAGATCGCTCTCCTTTCTTACTATAGGCACTTAGAGCTATAAACTTCCCTCTTACATCTTATAGGTTTTGGTATGTTGTTTTCATTTTTCTCTAGCGATATTTTTTATTTCCTTCTTGATTTCTCCTTGTTCATGGTGTATTGTTTAAGCTCTATGAGTTTGTGTGTTTTCTGTAGTTTCTCCTTCTGTTGATTTATAGTCGCAGGCCTAGAGATCAGTTAGAATACAAGGACTGTTTTAGTTTTCTTATGTCTGGTAAGAGTTGCTTTGGAGGGCCTGGAGAAGTAGCTCAGTGGTTGAAGAGCACCTGTTCTTCCAGAGGACCTGGGTTTGGTTCCCAGAACCCACCACGATGGCCAATAACCAGCTGTAACTTTGTTTTTTAGAGGATCTCATGCCCTCTTCTGGCCTCCATGGATACTGCATAGATATGGTACACAGACATATGCAGGCAAAAACACATTAAAAAAAAATTAAACAAAAACACTTAAGAGGGTAGAGATGGCTCAGCAGTTAAGAGCACTGGCTGTTCTTTCAGAGGACCCTGGTTCAATTCCCAGCAGCCACATAGTGACTCACAACTATCTGTAACTCTAGTTCTAGTTCTAGAATCTTACACTTTCTTTTGTCCTCCATGAGTAATAGGCACACACATGGTGCACAGACATACATGCAAGCAAAGCACCCATACACATAAAATTAAAAAAAAAAAAAAGACTTACATCAAGCCCTAATATATGATGTATTTTAGAGAAAGTTCCACGGGCTGCTGAGAAAAATGGGAATTATTATGTAGCATTTGGATGGACTGTTCTATAGATATCCAAGTTTGTTGATTAATTCAGACACTTCTCTGTTCGTCTTTTCTCCTCTTTTCTTTTTTTGGTCAGGATGGCCTGTCAATTAGTAGTCATCCACTACTGTTGTACTGGGGCTGGCTAATCTGTGACTTTTCATCTAATAGCATTTGTTTCATGAAATTGGGTAGACCTGTGTTTGGGGCATATACATTTAGAATTGTAATGTTCTTCTGATAGAGTGCTCTCTTATTCAGTATGAAGTGACTTTTATCTTTTCCCACTAGTTTTGGTTTGAAGCCTTTTTTGTCAGATATTAGATCTGTGACACTGTTTGTTCCCCAGGTTCATTTACATGGGTCCCTTTTCCATTCTTTGACCCTAAGATATTGTTTATCTTTTGTAGGAGGTGCATTTCTTAGAGGTCACAAGTAGGTGGTTCTTCCTTTTATTTGAGACTGGATTTTTGTCTTGGAACTTGCTCTGTAGACCGTGCTGGCCTCAAACTCACAGAGATCTCCTGCTTGTGGCTCCAGAGTGCTGAGATTAAAGGCCTGAGCCATTATACCCAGCTTGGTTCCTCCCATTAAAAATTTTAAATTTATTAATTTTTTTGAGGATTTTATACAGGAGTACTATATTTGCATAATTTCATCCCTACCCTCTTTCTCTTCCACCCCTTCCTGTGTCCTCCCTATTTCCTCTACTCCCTCTTAAATTTGTAACTTCTTTTATTACATATGTATGCTTGCACACACACACATGCAGGCGTACATGTGCACACCCCCCACTCTGCTGAGTCTGTACACACACACACACACACACACACACACACACACACACACTGCTGAGTCTGTTTAGTGTTTCTCATGTGTTTAGGGCTAACTACTCGGGATTGGATAACCTGTCATGGACTTTTCTGGTAGAAAGCAGCATGAGAGAAATACCTAATCACATACAAAGGCCTTGCATCCAGAGAAGAAAGAGCTGATCCTCCCTTTCTCAGTAGCATTAATTGCCTGTAGCTCTTCATTTAGGGTGGTGCCTTGTGAGATTCCCTCACACAGCTTGGCAAGTCAAATGGTATTGTCACTGTGTAGGTCCTACTTATGCATCTGTATTTTTTTTAAGATTTCATGGATGTCGTTTCTCAGATATAAATGACACTATCTCACAGCAGACATCCTGGTCCTCTTAATCTTTCTGCCCCTCTTCTTCAGGTTCCTGCTTTTTGATGCAATCTTTAGTTTGTACTTTTGGACTGGGGGAATTGAGACCATATATATCAAAATTACCATTGAAAGTTGAATATCGATTCCTGCCTGTTTGTACTGTTCGTTTCCCCCATCTTTGTCTCTTGTTTAACTATTATTCTAGTGTGGTTTATTCTTTTCTGGGCTTCATGCATGGATTTTTTTTCTTCTCTTTAGTCTGAAGGATCCCTTCAAGTATCTTCTACATAGCTGTCTTAGTGTTCATAAATTCCTTTAGTCTATTTTTATCATGTAAAGTTTTCATCTTTCTTTCAGTTGTGACGGATAGCTTTGCTGGATATAGTAGTCTGGGTTTGCAGTTGTTATCTTTCAGGACTTAAACTACATCATTCCAGGCTCTCTTGCTTTTAAAGCAGAATAACCTGCTATTGTTCTGATGGGCCTGCTTTTGGATGTGACTTGGCATTTCTCTCCTACTGCTTTCAATGTACTTTCTATGTTCTGTATTTTTAATGTTTTATATATAATATATCAGGGGAGTTTCTGTTTTGGTCTGTCTCTTTAATGTCTTAAACCCCTTGTGTATCTGGATTGACATTCCTTTTCCTAACTCTGGGACATTTTTTTTTTTTTTTTGCCTCAATTCTTTTGAAAATGTTTTCTATGACTTTAGAACAGGATTCTTCTCCTATGCCTATAACTTACAGATTTGATCTTTTCAGAATGTAGCATGTTATCTTGGAATTCCCATTGGCACCTTCTTATTTAATCTTTGTCTTTATTGGACTGTTCCAGTTCCTCCACCTTGTCCTTTGAGCTCAGATATTCTGTCTTCTCTTTGATCCACCAAGCTTTAGTTATGAGACTTATTGTCTGTCATCTGACCTGAAGTTCTTCCTTCATAAGAAATCCTTTTACTTAGTTTTAGTATGTTATTGATTTCCCTTCTTACATTCCATGCTTCTGCCTTGAATCTTATTCTCTTTTCTTTATATTCTTTCCTGTAATGGTTTGCATGTACTTTTATTTACATAATGTAGTTTAAAATAGCTTTTTTATTTAAATGATTTCCACCATTCATTTGTTTATTCAACTGTGATTGGCTGAATATTGGCTTTGCTTGGCATTGGCTTAGGTCTTGGGGATGTAACTGCCATCTTCAGCCTCCCTAGATCAGCTTACAGACCAGCACAGAGATCAGAAGTAAATAGAGCACTTCCCACAGTGCTATGGGACATGTTGCTCATAGAGAATTGGACATTGAGATGATGGAGGTGCAGGAGCTTGATGGAGGAGAGGACAACTCTGTCTAGCAGATCTTGTTCCAGTTTCTTTAATGGATGATATTTGAGTTGCAGGTTGACAGTTTTCCAGATGAACTTTTAGGAGAGAAGAAAAATTTTCAGGCAAAGGACTGTGTTTAAAGATGTAGAAGCATTTGTTCTTTTAAGTATAAGCTGTTCATGGTAGGGACCGTGTGTCTCTGTGTTTATAGTAATAGTGTCTTGTCAGAATATAGTCTTGTCAACTCAGATAGGATTACATTCTAGGTCCTTTACTTTCTGGCTCTGAGCTTTGGAGTGTGTGTGGAAGCAGTCACATGTAAGTGGGGTATGTTTGTTGGTGAAAATTAATGACTTAGAATCACCTAGCACAGTCCTTGGAAAGTCATGGATGCTTCTAAAATGTGAGTTTCATGTGTCCCTTTACTTCTCTTGTAGCTAGCCACCTGATACCTGGCATACAGTAGGCAGGGAATAAATATTTGTTAAATAGTTTCAGTATTTGACAGCATTAGAAAAACATCTGGATCATTTTATTTGATGTAATATTTTGTGACTAGAAGGAAAGAGCATATGGTAAATTCACTAAATTTTGTGATCTTTTGAAGCAGAGTTTTTTTTTTTTTTTTTTTTTTTTTTTTTTTTTTTTTTTTTTTTTTTTTTTAAGAACTAAGTGTCATTGATGGGAAAACAGCGGAAGTCCAGTCAGGTTTTCTAGGTGTTTGTATATGGAAGCTAGATATAATTTTCCCCTTTGAATATAAAATATAAATTGTTCTGTTTTCTTTCTTCTCTTTCCTTTTCCTGTTCCTTTTCCTTCCCTTCCCCTTCCTCTATTCCTCCCTTCCTTTCTTCCTTCCTCCCCCTTCCTTCTTTCCTTCTCCAAACTTGCTGTGTAGCCAAGGATAACCTTGTCTCTGCCTGGAGTTCTGGGATTACAGGTATGTACTTTCATGCCTGGCTTTATTATGTAGTTGTAAGGATTAAACCTAGGGTTTATTATAAAGATACAATAAAGCAGATACAAAAGAGCCAGATGATAGAGTGGTCCGGAGAAGAACAGAAAGTTCTATCGTTGGTTAGGCGTGAATGGACCCATGTGGGCTACTTTCAAAGCCTTTGTCCCCTAAGATTCATCTTACTTTTACTTGACACCTTTGGAGGCAATACTGAGTGAGGGCTTTTAACTCAAGGTACACAGAAGCCCGTATATTATGTCACTAGATTTTTGGAAAAGGAAAAAAAAAAAAAAAAAAAAGCAGTTAACTAGTGTAAGCCAGGAATTGTAAGCTCAAATATGTCTCCTGAATTAGTTGATAGCAGAGGAATTTTAGAAAGGGAAGGGGCAGAACTCTTTGTTGTTTGATGCTGAAAAGGTAGAGTATTAGGGGTATGTGCACACTTGTGCAAATATTGATAGTCACCAGAGTGTTCCTTACAAGTCCCCACCCCTTTTGGTTGGAGGAGTTATATTTTTCTTGGGGGATTTTGAGTATGTGATGTCAAAATGCTGTTGACTAGATAAGCTAATTTCTGTACCTGTCCATTCTAGAGAAGTCAATTTCAAGCTCTTCTTGAATGGATTATTTAATTTGCCCCCTAGGAAACAGTTTATTACCTAAGTAATTTATGGCAGTGTGTGCCACGTCCTTAGCTGATTTCTAGAGAATGAAATTGATAAAGAATAATTTCACTTTTGTCTTACTTTGCTTTGTTCCTGTCTAACCTCTGACTGCTTGCCATTTGATGGGAAGGAAAGTATTCAGGGGCTGGTTCTCTAAGATGGAGGGACTGTTGTCCTCACAGATTCATCATGGGGTACTCAGGGAACAAAGGGCTTTTACAGGGAGGGAGGGGAGGAATAGGACAGTGAACAGGAAGGCCATGTGCTGGGTGGAGTCTTTTTCATGGACCTGGCTTCTTACGCATGGTTCCTGTAGTTCTTATAGACATAGTACTCTCTGGCAAGCCAAACTTCTTAGCATGATCTGGAGAGATGACTCAGCACTTAAAAGCCCTGGCAGCTCTTGCAGAGGTCCAGGCTCAGTTCCCAGCACCCACATGGTAGTTAACAACTGTCTGGAACTCCAGTTCCTGGGGATCTGACACCCTCTTCTGGCCTCTGTGGGCACTGCATGCATGTACACGTAAAATAACAACTCAAACCTCAGCAGGTTCACATTTTGTGTTAGTTGTTGCATGGGCCTAAAAGTAGGGAGATATGTTAACACATTCTGGTGTTATCTCAGATGCTCTAGCTTCTGCAAAGTGAAAGAAAGACCATTGACCTAGCTAACATGTTAATAATTTAGGTGCATCTTCTCTTTAGAATTTAGAATGCTGGGCACAATCTTACAAAGAGCAACTCAGATTGGAGTGGCCATTGTTAAACTTTTTTCCATTTTGTCCAGAAGCTTTTCCTTGATAGCCGTTGTTGTTGAGATTCCATCAACACATAAAGCAAATCTCTTTCTTCTACTTCCTTTTTCTTTAGGCTGCCATCTTTTAATTTCTCATGCTGAAATACAGACTGTGTCCATGTGCCTGTCTACTTGTGTGGGGAGAATTATTTAAGGCTTAGGAGGTATCTGGAGCAGTGGAGTGTGAGAAGATAGTTTTGTGCGACATAGAAAGCTAGAATTTTGGTGGTCCTGTTTCTTCATTTTGTTTATGGTTCTATTAGTGTGTTTACTTTGTAAGAGTTCATCATATTGTACACTTATGGTTTGTGTACTTTTCTATATGTAAATAAAGCTGAGTTACACTGACTAAAGGTATTTAAAACAGGAGGAAAAATTAATGACATTCCTCTGTACTACTTTTAATTAGTACACAAATATAATTGCATTTTTAATAATTTATTTTTATTTTATATACATTGGTATTTTGCCTGTATGTATGAGGGTATCAAATCCCCTGAAACTTGAGTCATAGACAGTTGTGAGCTGCCATGTAGGTGCTGGGAATTCAACCCAGGTCCTCTGAAAGAGCAGCTAGCACTCTTAACCACTGAGCCATCTCTCCAGCCCCTATAATTGGTTTTAATTGCAATTATGAAGATGAGCACAGCAGATTTGGCTACAAAATTTTGATATTCCTTTCCATCAGCAAACTTACAGTCTATCCTTGCTCTTTTTATCAACTTGTTCCTTACATTTCCTATTTCGTGCCCTGAGTGCTTTCACTGTGTAATTCAGACACTACTAAACTTGGAGATATGGTGATTTGTCTTACTAATTTCTTTTAAAGGGGATGAGTTAGGACAGTAAACCCAAGTCCTGAGCCACAAAGCTGGTACCCAAGTTCTTTAGGTCTTAGTTCTGTATCTGCTTCCTTGTAACATATAATTGCTAGAATCTAGAGGATGACGTGCATGTTGCTGGTGGAACACCATGTAGGACCATGATGAATAGCTAACCCTCTCTTGTTGTGATTAGAACCAATAAGCCAAATTTGAAGAGTATGGAAGGTGTGGGGTAAAATTCATATAGCCACAATTGTCTACTGTGCCTGACTTTATATTCTCTAGTGGGATATCCTTGTCATAGGTTATTTGTTTGAGTACCAGCTTCTAGAATGGTTTTCTATGTTGCAAGTTTCCCAAGGTTCAGGTTGTTGTACTCTTTGAGTCAGTATGGACTTATGTTGTACCCCTTCTACAGAGTGTTGAAACAAGAGCTGGGATCTATCTGCACATGGGCTAATGGGTTAAATCAGACACTGATGACCAAGCATGCATGGGATAAGCACTCCATTCACTGAAATACTATTTCAGTGGTTAAGAACATTTGGAAAGTTAAATGTATCTGTTAGGGCATGTGAACATATTTGATCCATAAAGTGTGCGTCCATGTGTGTGTGTGTGTGTGTGTGTGTGTGTGTGTGTGTGTGTGTGTGTGTGTGTATGTGTGTGTGTGCCACAGCCCACATGTGGAAGTCAGAGGAAAGTTTGTGGGAATTGGTTCTCTTTCTATTATGTGGGTCCCAGGTCATCAGGCTTGGCGGGAAGAGCATTTACCCACTGAACTATCTAGCTGGCTGTGATAATGGATGTTTTTATTTATGCCTATTTAAAAAGGTAATTTTATAATTTAATGACTTATTCTTGTATCTTTGATGCTGAGTTCATAGTTTTGTATTTTTCAAAGCTAGAAATATTATAACAGTGCTTTTAGGGTAAAACATCTGTCAGTATTTCCATTATAAAGTGTAATTTTAAAGAGTTTAAAAATCAGCTGTAAAAATTTGTTCTTGGCTGGTACTTAGTATACAAAAATCTCTGCCCAGGGTAGTTTCCAGAACTTTGCAGCAGCATAAGCTAAGGTTACATGGTAGAATCAGCCTACACTGAGCTCAGTTTTTGTTTCTGTCAGCATAGGGGAAGTGACAGATTTTAAAAATGATAAAACAATATTAACTTTTTTTCTTGAGTTGTGTTCTTAGAAAATTGTTGGTTTAAAAAATGTTACTATATCATCTTAAGGGTAACCATTGCTTAAATATAAAAAACTGAAGCTGGGTGTGGTGGCACATACTTTTAACCCCAGAACTCTGGAGGCAGAGGCAGGAGGATCTCTGTGAGTTCAAGGCCAGCCTGGTCTACATAGTAAGACCGTGGTCTGAAACAAACCAACCCAACCCAACCCAACCCAACTCAACTCAACCCAAATTATACCACCAGCCTGACCTGCAACCCTAATTGGAGGGGCTTGCAGAACTCCGTTGGGATTAGGCTCCAGCAGCTCCTCTTAAGGTCAGCGCTAGGGCTGCACAGTGACTTGTGGCCCCAAACTCTTTTTTTGTTCCCTGCCCTAGTTTGTTGAAAAGTAGCTTTCCATTTGGTATATGGCTTAGCTGTTTGCAAAGGAAGTCAGAAAATGCTGAGGAGAGGGCTTCATCATGCATGGCTGCAGACGTAGCCAGTGAAGCTGGAGAGCGTCTAGTTGGTATAATTTTCTTGCTAGTCTCTAGGCAGGTCTTAGCTGATGCTGTCAACCATAGTGCAGATAAACCTTTTGCTTTTGTGTTGTTGCAAGCATGCGTGCACATACAGTTCTGGTGCATTTACAGCTCATGGCCAGGTTCTCCTTCAGGTCTTTTCTAGACTTTCCTCATAGTTAAGTCCTATTAAGTAGATTCCCTCCAGAATAATTTCATATGAGCTAGCTTGACTAGCCTTCTAGTTGACAGTAGCTACCTCTTGTGCTACTGAATCATGGAAGTACATGCATGTAAAGCCTTTAGGGAACATTTGAAATCTCATCAGTTTAAAATGAAACATGACTTTCTGTGAAATATGAGTTGGAAATAGTACTGGGTTTTATGCATTCATTTAGAAATATAGTATCCATGGTGAAAAAAAAGAAATACCTTATTAAAGATGTGCTTCCCCCCTCCACAGCCACCCTGATTTAAAGCCCCCCTCATCCTACAAAATAATGATGCTATACTACTCTTAGGACCAAATGAAGCAAAAATAACAGCAAACCCTTCCTTTATAAACCCAAACAACTCCACTAAACAAATGTATTTTGAGAATCAGGTTAGAGTTCTTAGGAACTAACTTTAGGTTCTTTGTGTCATTTTGACAAATGGTAGGGGCACCATGCTTTAGTGGACAAAAGCCCCCCTTGGCTTCAGAGTCTGTTATGTGTTGTTCTCTCTGGAGTCATCTTTGCTGAGATGCTACCACTTTTCCTGGCTGGTTTTAGGTGGCTTATTCCAAAAACACTGCTCGTGTTGTCGGAACTCACGAGACACTAAGGGCTAGAATCTTGTGTGGAAGTGACAGTGGGCATTAAGCAAATGTTTGATTCACAGGTCCTAAGAAGCATGTGTGATTCTGTGCAGAGATGCTCTTTGGGAAAGAGCAGATCATGTTTCTTCTCAGAGGCATAATTGGTTGATTTCATTACTTGCTGAGAGGTAATTTTTTACCATTATTTATTTAGTTTAAATTACAATAGATCTGTTACATAGTGCTTTCACTGGAATTACTCATTTTTCTAAGAAACCCTGTTTCCTTTTAGCAAAGAAATACAGGTTCTGTGAAGCCTTCTTAGTGAACAAGAACCAATAAATGTACACACACACACACACACACACACACACACACACACACACACACCTCTCCACCCATGCATTACAATTTATGTCCATGAAATATCTTCAATTCCAGTAGAACACCACATAATTTGTTCTAGCTTTCCATTTATGTCTCCTTTTTCTGACATGAGAAGTCTGGATTTTATTATCTAATATATATTTCTGTGAAGAATGGCATGGAGAGTTTGATTAGACTGCATTGACTCTATATGTTGTTTTTGGTAAGATGGTCATTTTCATAGAATTGAATCTACCAATTCTTGAGCATGGGAGGTCTTTCTATTTTCTAGTGCCTTCTTTAGAGTTCTAAAGTTTTCTTTGTAGAATTCTTTGCTTCCTTGGTTAATTTACTCCAAATGGTTTTATTTTTATCTATGTATCTGTGTATCTATGTATCTATCTATGTATCTATGTATCTATGTATCTATCTATCTATCGATCGTTCTATAATGCTACTGTAGATAGGATTGTTTGGTAGATAGGGTTCCTTATTTTGACATTTTACTCATGCATTAACTCTTACCAACATGAAATAGGACATTGTGTCCCTCTTTTCTTGAAAGTTTTTGTCTAAATCCCCAGCCCAGATACTTATTCGTGTGTGTGTGTGTGTGTGTGTGTGTGTGTGTGTGTGTGTGTGTGTGTGTGTAGATCAGAAGTCAACCACTTTTCTTTATGACCTAGGAGCTACCCACTTTGTTTATTTTTGTTTTGTTTTGTTTTGTTTTGTTTTTGTTTTTTGAGACAGGGTCTCTTACTGGGACCTGGGTCCTACTGATTAGGGTAGGCTAGTCAACTAGAGAGGCCCAGGGATTTACTTGTCTCTGCCTTCCCAGGCCCGGATTATAGCCTATGCCATCATGCCTAGCTTTTTTATGTGGGTGCAGGGATCAAACTCATGTGCTTATGGTTACATGGCAGGCACTTTGCTGACTGAGCTATCCCTTAGCCCTACTTCCCCAGGTAATTATTCTTAGTCTCTTAGTAGAGATTGACCATGTGGAATATGACCAGCCTGGAATATGGCTCTTGTTTCAATGCCTGATGCTCTCTTGTCCTCAAACATTTTTACTGTAACTATCTTATTTTCAGAAATGGTCTGCAGATTAAATTTATTTTTCATTGAGTTCCAGGATATTGAAGTACATCTGTGAGATATGGAATGCATTTGCTACAGGTTGGTATGATGTGAGAGAATTTGAGGTTAGATACTAGTTAAGTTCCCACATAAGTAAAAACCTTAAGTGTAAATGATCCTTATTTTAGTTGACAAGTTATTGAAACATTTAGGTTATTTTCTTTCCTGAGTAGTATTATATTCCTGTTTTGATTCTGTGTCAAAAATTGTGATTCTAAAAGAAGTAATATTTGATTTAAACAAGCATTTACAGCCCTATTAGGAATACAAATACAGAGAATTTCTTTAAAAGAATACTAGTTTGATCATTTCTAAGGAGCCTTGGATCTTTTGTCTTTACTAGAAGGCACATATTGTTTGTACTCCACTAACATAGGGGAATGTCAGTCTTGTCTGTCTCTATGGGTCTCTGTGCGGGCCATATAATTGAATGGGGGAGCTACAAAAAACTTGGTAAAAGTAAAATGTTTTAGAACCCACAAAAACCAAAAATTAATTATAAGCTCCTTAATGAAGTCAAGCTGTTTCCAGCAGCGTTCACTAGTGTTTCAGCAGATGACGTCATTGAAAACTTAGTTCTGAACACATATCATTTCCCTTGGTACTGCTCCTGCCATGATGCCACACAGTAGGAAACCCTGTTGGGAACAGCTTGCCTCAAAGTTGAGGTTACTTTTCATTATAAATTGCACTTTTATCTGTATGTAAAAAGTTTTCTCCCTTTTAGAAACATAATGTTTTAATATTAGAAAATAAGGCTTTTCATATTTTCTTACTGTCATTCCTCAGCATAGAAGTGTTAAAATTAGTATATCTTTGGGTTGGATAGTCGTAGAATGTCTGATTTTTAAAAAATTGTTGTAAGCCAGGCGGTGGTGGCATAGGCTTTTAATTCCAGCACCCGGGGGGCAGAGGCAGGCAGATCTCTGATTTCGAGGCCAGCCTGGGCTACAGAGTGAGTTCCAGGAAAGGCTCCAAAGCTACACAGATAAACCCTGTCTCAAAAAAACCTAAAAAAAAATAAAAAAATGAAAAAAATTGTTTGAGTTGCTGATTGAGTTTCACAAAAAAATATTAAATGAATTTTCTTGAGATTAGTTCATAATTGCCAATAATTTTTATATTGCTCCTAAACATACTTTTATCATTTTATAATATATATTACTGAAAATTAGTGTTCTCATTATTGGTAATTCTAAATCAAGATATTGTTCAACTCTGAAAAATATTGAAATTTTATGTGTGTATTTTATTAGTATGTCCTATAGTATCAAATATTCAGCCAAGATGTAATTCTTTCTATAAAATAAATGTATCCATATCAAAACTTTATTAAAGCTTTAATAAATGACAAAAGTATATGAATACCTGAGAATTGTTTTAAAATAAATTTCATGCCAGTTGTGATGGCAAAAGCATGTAATCCTAGCACTCTGGAGACTTAAACAGGTTGATTGTTGAAAGTTTGAGCCAGCTGGGCTACATAGTGAGTTGTAGGGCAGCCTGGGCTATGGAGTGAGATCCTGTCTCAAAAAAACTCAGAAAAAGAAAAATGCTTTATGATATTTTACTGGTAATTATTTAACTTGTAAAACTATTTTTATACTATATATCTAGTGTCATGTAAAAATGTGTTGAGTTAAAGACATTGCAAGAGGAAAAAGTTTAAGAAACTCTGGTCTAGTCTAGTTTAATTCTCTGCTGTGGTGATTGGTGCAAGAATGGACATGTGACCCATATCAGTCCCAAAGAACCTTGGGGTTTTTTTTTTTGTTTTTTTTTGGTTTTTCGAGACAGGGTTTCTTCTGTGTAGCTTTGCACCTTTCCTGGAACTCACCCTGTAACCCAGGCTGGCCTCGAACTCACAGAGATCAGCCTGCCTCTGCCTCCCGAGTGCTGGGATTAAAGGCGTGCACCACCACCGCCCAGCAGACTTTGGGGTTCTTGCAGAGTATTTAGTGAGAGATTCATTACTGGATTAGTGAAGAGGATGAACACAATCTGGAACCTTGTATTTGTCTCCTTCATCTTTCTCTATGAAGAGAGGGGTGCTGTGGCAATGGAGCTAATATTGAGGAAAATTGAGCAGGGCTGACACACGCACACAGACACATAGACACACACACACACACACACACACACACACACACACACACACACGCACGCACACACAGACACGCATACATGCACACAAGTGACAGAAAGCAAACCCTAGAACTATCATTTGAGACCCTTAATATGATGGGAGTGACTTATTTACACATATGCCAATAAGTTACTTTAAAAAGTCAACTGTTTTCTAGGTCATGGTGGTAGATCAGAAGCTTTCTGTTTCACATCATGATGAGAAAACTCAGAGTAAGAAAGAACAGACTATATTCTGAAGAGAGGAAAAGCATTGGTAATCACAAAGAGATGATAGAAGAGCCAGAAAAGCACAGAAAAGTAGAGATTATGCAAAAAAAGTAGGAAACCTTTCCAGTCTCAACGGACCACCTGAAGCTACAATACAAGGGAAGGTGCCCAGCACGGGGACAGCCGCTGGCATTCTTAGCTCCTATAGGAAGTCCATTGCCTTGAAAGCCTTAACCCCAGTGCAGGATTTGGTGTAAAAGTGACTCCTTGCATAGCAGACTGGCATTAGAGAGGAAGCCCATTTTGTTGCTCCTTATATTTGAGGATTTGGTAGCTAGGCCTCCTCTTAGGAAGGGCCCCAGTGAGAGCTGGGGAGATGGCAGAGCAGGTCAAGATGCTGTTGAGCCCGCAGAGCTGAGTTCAATCTGCTTGTGGGAAGAAGCTCTTCATGCTATCTATCCTCTGACCTCTGACACATTTGCACTGTGGTGTACAACACACACACACACACACACACACACACACACACACACACACACACACAAATAAGTAAATAAATGTAAGTTCTTGAATGAGAGCTCTCCTATTGAGAGTCAGCTTCTTGGGAACTTGAAAGCAAGGACTGTTACAACTCTGAGCCTGGGTCTACCCTGGCACAGTGTCTCAGTAGGAGACAGCCACAGGAGACAGTTGGGCAGGGCAAGTTGAGCATGATCTGGCTGAGAAATTTGGTTAGCAGAGGGCTCAGTGTAAAAGGTCTCATGGTTAGTATCCCCAATCTTGTGGCTAGGAATTCTAAGCCCATGACTGATAGATTGCTTGGTCTCCAGAACTGCTTCCTTTCTGCATGTGGTTCCCTGTAGGGTAGGGCCAAGAGCCGTGTGCCCTAGTCCAACAGATCTCTATTTCCCCTGCCTACATCCTCCTGCATGGGATCTGAACAGGCTGAAACTGGCAGGCAGAGTGCAAGCTTCCCACTTCCCCCTTTCCCAGGCAGAACCCAAATGTTCTGTCTCTTCCTTCACACTTTAGTGCCCTTGGAAGACTCCTAGCACAGAGATCTGTTGCCCCTAGGTACATATACTGGGAGATTGTCCACATGGTCTGCAGTGGCTCCTGTTATGCAAAGAATGAAAGCTTCTACCAGGATTGCAGCCATTAAGCTGACAACTGACCCTTGACTGATTTGATCCTTAGCCCACATTCATTCAGCGTTAGCCTGAATGTTAGGATCTACAAGAGTCTTGAACTCCATTTCACTACCCGATCCTCATCCTGAAGATTCCAGTGTTAAAGGACCCAGAAATAAACTTCTCTGATTCTGTCACTTAAAGTCTTCTTTCTTTTTACTGTATTATTGTTTTTTTTATTTTTAAAAGATCTGTTTTTGTTTTTATTTTTACCTTCATCTAATTTTATTTTCATAATTCTTTTCTTTTCTTTTTGTTTGTTTTTTGTTAGACAGGGTTTCTCCTGTCTAACAGCCCTGGTTATCCTGGAACTCATTTTATAGACCAGGCTGGCCTCAAACTCAGAGATCCTTCTGCCTCTGCCTCCCAAGTGCTGGGATTAAAGATATGTACCACCACTGCCTGGCTTCCATATTTATTTTCTAATGGAATTTTTATCTCTTACTTTTTCCTCTTCCCCTTTTCTCACATTCTTTTTTTTCTTTACTTTCAATGAACCCTACCTCTATTCTTTTTTGCCTCCTTTATTTCATTTTTTATTATTATTACTTTTACTTCCATGAGTTTTAACTTCATAGTTTAGTCTATGCTATTTTTTCTATTTTCACGTTTTATGCTTATTAGTGATGCAGACACTGGCTTTATGTGACTTGTTTTGGTGTTGTTGCTGGAACAGCAGTGCTTTTTCTCTTCACTGTGTAGTGTTGGGGTTGAGCTTTCAACAGAAAGCTGTTCACTGAGAATACCCTAATGCCAGAAGAGATATTAATTCCACAGATGTACAAATTACAGCCTATAAACTCAATAAATATGAAAAACAATATGACCTCTCCAAAAATTCACAACCTTTCAGTAGCTAAATTTAAAAGTACAGAAATGGTTGAAATGCCAACGAATTAAAAAGTATTGCTTGAAATTTATCAGTGAGGCTGGAGAGATGGCTCAGCAGTTAAGAGCACTGGCTGCTCTTACAGAGGATATGGGTTCAATTCCCAGCACCCACATGGTAGCTCACAGTTGTCTGTTAACTCTAGTTCCAGGAAGTCTTATGCCCCCTTCTGGCCTCTGCTGGTACCAGACATGCACATAGTACATACATGTGGGCAAAAGACTCATATACGGAAAATAATAAAAATTGAAAAAATGCAAAGACATCATCAGTGACCTTAGAGAGGATTCAATAAACAGATGAATGGGATAAATAAATAAATTTAAGACCTCAACAAGAAATTCAACAACTTTGATGAAAAAGAACAAAAAGAGATAGAGAACTTGGAAAAAAATTAACAACACTATAATCTTGGAAATGAAAGGTCATTAAGTCAAATTTTAAAACTCATTAGAAAGCATCCAATAGAATAGACTAGGAACAAGAAAGAATGTCAGGGATAGAGACTAAGGTTGAGGAATTATTACAGTTAGATAACAACACAGTGATACACATAACATCTAAGACCTTTTGGGGCATGATTAAAAGATGAAACTACAATTTGTTGTAGAAGAAAGGAAACTGAGTGTCTTAGTCAGTGTTCTATTGCTGACTAAGAGACATCATGACCACAGTAACACTTATAAAGGAAAGCATTTAATTGGGGCTAGCTTATAGGTTCAGAGGTTTAGTCCATTATCAACAAAGCAGGAAGCATGGTGACATGCAAGTGGCCATGGTGCTGGAGAAGGAGCTGACATACATCCATATCCATGGGCAGTAGGAAGAGAGAATGCAACTGGGCCTGCCTTGGGCTTCTGAAACCCCAAAGCCCACCCACAGTGACATACTTCCTTTAGCAAGGCCATACCCACTCTTAATCTTTCTTAAGTATTGTTACTCCCTAATGACCAAGTATTCAAATATTTGAGACTATGGGGGCTATTCCTATTCAAACCACTACAATGAGATACAGACTAAAGACCTAAAAATCTTAATGTAATTGTAGTAGAAAATACCCCAAAATCTAGCAAAGCAAAGGGATATCCAAGTGTATAAGGCATCTAGGATCCTTAAAAGACATGCCTGGAAAAGAAACTTTCCATGCCATATTTAGTTAAAGTGTAAAGAGTGTGAAATTGCTTGATGGATAAAGTTGCTCGTTGTCAAGCCTGATGACCTGAGTTTGATCACCATATGGTGGAGGAGGGAGAGAACCAACTCCCCAAAGTTGTCCTCTAACTTCCACATGTTTGCCATGGGACATTTGTACCTACTTACTGAACACATAATAAATAAGCATAATAATTAAATGAAAAATACAGGACAAACAATACTGAAAGCTACAAGAAAGAAGTGTTAGATAACTTACAAAGGTAAACCTAGTAATATAGTAGCAGACTTATCAACACATATACTAAAGACTTGAAGACCTTGGGCTTATTATTTCAAGTCATGAAACAAAATAACTGCCAATCGAGACTACTATAACCAGAAGTTATCCTTCAAAATCAAAGGATAAATAAAGGCCATCTGTGATAAGCATAAACTAAAACAATTCATGACCACTAAGACTGTATTTCTGAAAATGTTTAAAGGAGTATCATATGGAAGAAGAAGAAAGAATGTACAAAGTGTGAGAGCTTGGGAATAAAAATACATCTTACCAGGAGAATAAACAATGAGAAGTAGGAGAGAATCAAACATTTTCAACTCATGAAACCAATAAACCTCTAAGGTAAGAAAGGGTGAAGTTGGTACATACTTAATAATAAACCTAAATAATAAATAATAAAAGAGTCATGACTCTTCAACTAAAAGTTGCAGACTGCCTGAATGGATTTAAGACAAAACAAAACAAAAACCCAGGTGTTTGTTGTCAAAAAAAAAAAAAATCACCCTCTATCAAAAACACAGATCCAAAGTGGAAAGGGTAGAAAATGGCATTCCAAACAAATGGAGTAAAACATAAATCAAGAATAGTATACTTATATCTGACAAAGTAGGCATCAAGCCAAAATCAGAAGATCATTGCGTATTTTTAAAGGAAACAATCCATTAGGAACATGGAACAATTGAAAATACATATACTCAGAATGTTTGGTATACCAATTTTCATAAAACAAACAGTATGGGACATAAATGGACAAGATGCAATAACAGTAATGGCTTCAATACTTTACTTTCATCAATATATCCAGATAAATTAAAAAAAAAAAAAAAAGAGTTAAACTTCACCATAGGTCAAATGGACCTAATGGGATATCTGTAGAACATTCTATCAAATAAATGTGGAATATATTATTCTCAGCAGT
The DNA here is from genome assembly GCF_004664715.2 of Peromyscus leucopus. Taxonomy (NCBI): domain Eukaryota; kingdom Metazoa; phylum Chordata; class Mammalia; order Rodentia; family Cricetidae; genus Peromyscus; species Peromyscus leucopus. The sequence goes on from NC_051074.1 coordinate 3,411,917, forward strand.
CCATAATACTGTGTCCAAAATAGACCATATTGTAAGGTCTTAAAGCAAGTCTTAACAGGGAAAAAGAAATAAAAATAATTGATTTTATCATGTCATATGGAATAAACTAGAAGTCAATAGCAAGAGAAACCACAGAAACTACAAATACATGGAGATTGAACAATATATTTTTAAATGATCAGTGAGTCACTTAAGAAATCAGGAAGGAAATATGAAAATTCCTAGAATCAAATGAAAATGAAAACACAAGTTGTTAGAACTTTTGGGACACAGCCAAGGCTTTTCTAAAAGGGAAGTTTATAGCTATCTCTGCTTATATTAAAAATCACAGAAAACTCAAATAAATTACTTAATGATAAACCTTAAGGTCTTAGAAAAATAAGTACAAGCCAAGCCCCAGATTAGTATGTGGAAAGAAATATGGATCAGGGCTAAAATTAATGGAATGGAGAGTGAAAGGAAATACAAAAGATAATGGAACAAAGACGTGGTTCTTTGAAGAGAGAAAAAGGATTGATAGACTGTGAGCCAAAGTAACCAAAAGAAAGAGAAGCTCCAAATTAATGAAATTAGAGCTGGAAAGGGGGTCATTAAAGTGGTATCATGGAAATTCAGAATATTATTAGATGATATTTTGGAAACTTAGCAGTCCAATAAACTGGAAAATCTAGAAGGAATGGGCAAATTCTTAAGACACATGACCTACTAAAATTGTATCTACAGGATGTAAGCAACATGAACTCATCCACAATGAGCAGTGAGACTGAAGCAGTTATGAAGACTCTCTAAAGAAAAGCCCACAACTAGAGGGACTCTCTGCTGGACTCTACTAGACCTTTAGGGATGTGCTAACACCAAAGATCCTCAAACTGTTCCATAAAATAGAAAGGAAGGAGTGTTTCTAGACTCATTGTGCAGTGCCAGTATTATCCTGATGTCAAAGCTGGATAAGGACATTGTTTTCGTTAGGGTTTTTATTGCTGTGAAGAGATACCATGACCATGGCAACTCTTATAAAGGAAAAACATTTAATTGGGGTGGCTTACATTTTCAGAGATTTAGTCCATTATCATTATGGTGCAACATGGAGGTGTGCAGGCAGACATGGTGCTGGAGAAGGAGCCAAGAGCCCTACATCTTGACCTGTAGGCAGCAGGAAGTGGTCTAAGACACTAGGCATGTCTTGAGCATGTATAAGACTTCAAAGCCCACCTCCACAGTGACATACTTTCTCCAACAAGGCCACACCAACTCCAACAAAGCCACACCTCCTAATAGTGCTACTCCCTAGGAGCTTATGGGAGCCATTTACATTCAAATGACCACAGACATGGTAAGAAGAAAGCTATAAGTTGGTATCTTTGTTTATCATAAATACAAAAATTTTCAGTGAAATACTTGCCCAAATAAGGGAACAACACATTGAAAAGATCATATACCACAATCATGTTTTTATTGTAGAAATGTAAATATGGTTCAACATGTACAAATCAATGAATGTAATATAGTATGAAGAAGATGAGTAAAGGACATAAATTATATGACCACCTCAGCAAACACAGAAGAAAGCCTTTGACAAAGCTTAAAACCCCTTCATGATAAGTTCTGGTAGAAACTCATGGATTAGCAGAATTAATATTGTTAAAGTAATTATATTACCTAAAGTGGTGCTTAGATTCAATGCCATCCACACTAATATTCCAGTGGCATCCTTCACAGGAATAGTAAAAGAATCCTAAAATTCGTACAGAAGCACAGAACAACCTGATAGCTAAACAGTTCTGAGGACAAGGAAATATACTAGAGGTATCACAAAGTGTGACCTGAAGGTATTGTACAGGACCACAGTAACCAAACTAGTATGGTACACATAGAAACATATTGACAGACCATGGAATTGAAAACATCCCTACAACTTTCTTTTTCTTTAAAAAAAATGCAAATTTCATACATGAATATACTATATCATTTCTATACTGCTTCCCCTTCTGACTCCTTCTGTGATCCCTATCTCTCAAATTCATGAACTCTTTTTCTATAATTGCTGCTGTCACACCACACCACACACACACACACACACACACACACACACACACACACACACCCTACTGAGAGTCACAGTTAATATTGCTCATAAGTAAATCTATTTAGAGCTGATTATTTAGGACTGAATAACCTATAAAGGAGTTCGTCCCTGGAGACAAAAAGAGTCTTCCTCTTTCATCAGGTATTGATTGCCTGTAGCTCTTCATCTATGGGTGAGGTCTTTTGAAGCTATCCCCAGTCTATGTTGCTACAATGACTGGTGTGGTCGCTGTTTAGGTCTTGTGCAGGTAACCATATTGTTAAGATTTAATGAGTGTAGCATCCCTGTCGTAAACATAGATAGAAGATGCTATCTTGAAGCAGGTGACCCAGTCCTCTGGCTCTTTAAAAAAAAAATTTAAAAAACGTGTGTGTGTGGGGGGTGGTGGTGGGGGTCTGTGGGTCTGTGGGTTTGTGCATGTGAGTGCAGTACCCATGGAGGCCAGAAGAGGGCTTTGGATTCCCTGGAACTGGAGTTATAGGTATGTCTTACGGTTTCTATTACTGTGATAAAACACCATAACCAAAAGCAATTTGAGGAATAAAGGGTTTATTTTATCTTATAGCTTGTAGTCCATCATCCAGGAAGTCAAGGCAGGAACCTGAAGGTAGGAACTGATGCAGAGATGCTGATACTTACTGATGCTTACTGGCTTGCTCAGTTCACTTTCTCATACAGCCCAGGACCACCTGCCCAGGGACAGCACCACCCACAGTGGGATGGTCCTTAACACATAATCATCAATCAAGAAAATGGCCTCTAGGCTTTCCTCAGGCCAGTCTTACTGAGGCATTTTCTCAGTTGTAATTTCCTCTTCTTAGATGACCCAAGCTTTTGTCAGGTTGACAAAAACCCAACCAGGACAAGATGAGGTTGTGAGTCTTTTGATGTGTCTGTGTTAGGAACCAACTAGGTTGCTCTGGAAGAGCAGCATCTGCTCTGAACTGCTGAGCCATTTCTCTAGACCCTGGCTCATAAACTTTCCACTCCCTCTTTCCTGATGTTCCCGGAGCTTTAGGTATAGGGTTGTGTTTTGATGTACCGATTGGGCTGGGCACTTCATAGTCACTTACTGTATGCATTTGGACCTCCAGTGTATCTCAATAGTAGCCTCTGCCACAAAAAAGAAGGTTCTATCTAGTGGTGAGCTACATTTACCCGTGAGTGGAAGCATACATATTTAGAATACAATTGGCAGCTAAACTGATTTAGAGAAATGGCAGTATTAATTATTCTCTAGGTTAATGAGCTCTCTATGAGCCATGAGTTTTTGGCTAGATTTACAGGACCAGGCATGAATTTCCTCTTGGCTTGCTTAAGTCCAGTTAGACAGTTGTTAGTGCCACTGTTGTACCATTGGGGGCAGCCTGCTGGGCTGGCTGTTGTGGTTTACAGACTTCACACTGGGTAGGAAAATCCATCACTTTACTCCAGTGGCAGCTTTTGTAGCACCTTCTGATACTAGGAGAGCTAGTTCTCAGAGAGGAGGTTTCCAGGTTAGTGCGAGCTTGATTCCTCCGAGTCCTGTCTGAAGTTTGTGGTGTTTTCAGCAACAGGGTCTTACTTTGAAGTTCTGGGAAGCAACCAAGGACAATTAACCATCTTACTCTTGAGAAAGGTGCTGTAAGTATACATTAGATAAAGATATCCTTTTCAACAAGTAGTGCTGGGAAAACAGGATATCCACATATAGACAACCAAAACTAGATTCTTATCTCTCACCCTGCACAAAAGTCAATTCAAAATGGTTGAAAGTCTCTAATGTAGGACCTGAAAGTTTGAAACTATTAGAGAGTAATACAAGGAAAATGAACATATAAGCAGAGACAATGAATTTCTAAATAGGCCCCAAATTTTTAATAATGGCAAGAATTGACAAAATTTCATCAAATGAAAAACCTGTGTGTCTCACTTTGGCATCTCTTATATTCTAAAATTGAAACAATAGAGAGATTAGCATGACCCCAGCATATGGATGACATATAATTTTTGAAGCATTCTATATATTTAAAGACCCAACTCCACAGTTGGCTTCTGATCTCTACATGCATAAGCACACCCACACATCATGCACACACACACAGAACATACACACAATAATAAATAAAGCTTGTGTATAGCAGAGGGGACAATTACCACAGTAAAGAAACAGTCTATATGATGCAGGGGTTTGTCTTTTTGCTAAGTGTATATTTGAAAGAGGAGTAATGTCCAGACTACATAAATTTTTTTAAAAGAATAAATAATCCATTCAATAAATCGACAAGTGACTATAATAGATAATTCCCCAAAGAGGAAGATAATGGCTAATAAATGAATAAAAATTCCTTATCCATCTGATAAATGAAAGTCAAAATGATGTTGAGATTCCATGTTGTGTTAGTGAAAATGCTTATGGCCAGTGTCAGGTAATGAAAACAGCAGGAGAGGATTTAGGAATAAAAGAATTTCAAATTAGTCCAGCGACTGTAGAAACCAGTTAAGGACATTCCTGAAAAACAAGAGAGGACGATGGTGTGGTGCAGCCATAGCGCTCCTGCAGGTGGTCAGCTTGCTGTAGAGACGTGTCACTGTGTGTCATTGGCACCAGTCGCAATGGCCAGGTGAGGGAGTCAGCCTTGGTGTCCGTTAAGAGATGAAGACTGAAGGGAATGTGGTATCTATAGAGAGTGGAGAAAGCCCCGAGTGAGTGAAGTTCTGAGTGAATGCGTGCTGCTGACGTGGGAATGGCCATGTCAGGGACCCTGGAGGCTCAGACCCGTGGAAGAATGGCAAAGCCTTTCTCACCCCTGGGGTGAGGCTCAGAGGGAAATGAATGGTTGAGGCCTTCCTCAGTGGACTGAGTGTGAGTGTTGATAGTGCATGTAGAAAATGTCCACCATAGCTTTTTGTCATCAGATGTTTACAGCTTGCTCCTGTGTTCACTGTTCATTAGCTAAACCTGTCTCATTGATCCAGCTGTATCCCATAAATCCTGCTTCCTTGTTTATCTGTATGTAAATAACCCCACTTCTTTGTTCAGGCGTGCGGTGGTTTGAATGAGAATGGCCTCCATAGGCTTGTATATTTAAATATTTGGTCCTCAGTTGGTGAAACTGTTTGGGAAGGATTAGGAGGCGTGGCCTTGTTAGGGAGGTGTGTCACTGGGGATGGGCTTCGAAGTTCAAAAACCCTCACCATTCTCAGTTAGCTCTCTCTGCCTCTTGTTTGTGGGTTGAGATTGAGCTTTTAGCTATAGCTCCAGTGCCAGCCTGCCTGCTTACCTGCCGCTAGCTCTTCACCAGGATGGCCATGGACTCTGTGTTGGCTGTTCTTGGTTGTCAACTTGACCACATCTGGAACTAACAAGCAGCCAGGCTAGGTACACCTGTGAGGGATTTTTTTCTTAATCAAGTCATCTGAGTGGGAAGACCCACTTTTTTATTTATTTATTTTTGAAACAGGGTTTTTCTGTGTAGTTTTGGTGCCTGTCCTGGAACTCACTCTGTAGACCAGGCTGACCTTGAACTCACAGAGATCCATCTGCCTCTGTCTCCCAAGTGCTGGGATTAAAGGCTTTGCGCCACCATTGCCTGGCGGGAAGACCCACTTTTAATCCAGATCTTCTGAGGTGGGAAGATCTACCTTTAATCTGGACCACACCTTCTGCTGGCAGCCTATTAAAGAACACAGAAGAAGGAAGCTTGCTCTCATTGCCTGCTTGTTCTCCCTCTTGCTGGCAAGTCCATCCCTTCACTGGCATTAGAACCTGTTTCTTTTGCATTCCAGTGTTTACTGAAAGCTAGCTGAGCCATCCAGCCTTATGGACTGAATAACTAGTGGATTCTTGGACCTTCTGATGATAAACAGCCATTATTATACTTAGCTGGACCTCAGCCTGTAAGCCATTCTAATAAATCCCCTTTATATGTACATATGCATATACATATACATCCATGCACACACATGCACATGTTCTTTTTATAGTACTCACACACAGGCGCACACATACACACACACATACACACACACACCACATACACACACACACACACACACACACACACACACACACACACGTTCATTCTATCAGTCATGTTCCTCTAGAGAACTCTGACTTAATACAGATTCCAACTCCTTGTAACCATGAGTCCCAAATTAAATGCTTTCTTTTATAAGTTGCCTTGGTCATGGTGTTTTATCATAGCAATAGAAAGGTAACTAAGATAAGTTGCATGCAATAATTTCCTGCCTCTTTGTTCAACTCTAATAAACATGCTGATCTTCACTGGGTGCAGATGGGGCCTCATCTTCTCCAGCTGAGAGCCCAGACCACCGACCCCCCTACCCCTCCCCCCCCAATGTCTATGTGTCATCTGTCTTTTTTTTTTTTTTTTTTTCCATTTCTTCACTGCCCCAGTAAGGTCCTGAGAAGCCACATATGGATGTGGCAGGTATATATACATTTTTTTTTTTTTTAAAGACAGGGACTGCCCTGGAATTCTCTATGTAGACCAGGCTGACCTCAAATTCACAGAGATCTGCCTGCCTCTGCCTCCTGAGTACTGGAGATCCTTGTATTACTGTAAATAAACTAGACATGGAAAGACAAATACTAAATGTTTTCTCTCATATTCATAATCTAGACACACACGCATACACACACACACATCAAAGCAGAACTGTTTGGGAAGAATAAGGGGACCAGTGTAAGTGGGGGAACAAGAGTACGTAACAAGGGGTGAATGTGATTAAAGTGCATTATGCACATATATCAATATGTCATAATGAATCTTATTATTTTGCACAATTAATACATACCAATAAAAGTATTTTGTATGTCAGAATTGTCCAGGAGATATTACACAGAGTTCTCGTTATTTCTCCCTACTGTGATAAGACCCTTAAGGCTGAAAGAAGCTACACAAATCCCTACTGTCACCATCCAGGCAGCTGAGAGTGTACAGGGATATTCTGAGTGTAATATAGCCTTTAGAGATACTCTGGGATAAAGAGTGATAGCACTAGAGTAATGTAAAGCAGGATGGAGACAGTACCTAGGCAGGTGTCTGGATCTTCTACTGACTTGCAGTTTAATATTGTTTAAAGCTTTTAAGGTCTCAATTCTTCAGTTTATATAGGGATATCTTGTTGAGTAAGACCTTGACTTAAAACATATGTATATATCACACTTGTAACTTACAGAAAGTTTCAAACAACCTTTTGGTATCACGGGTATTTAAAATAGTCAGTGAGCTTCTAAGTCATCTATCCTGTAGCAGGTCTTTTTGTAGTGTTGAAGGTCTTCCTCTGAGCTCTCATACTTTGGTTCAGTGCTCACAAGGCTGGCCTACTGGGACAGAGCCACTTTGCAAGTGGGATGTGCAGTTATTTTGGCATTACACTGGTCCAACAGAAGTGCGCAAGGGAGTTTTGGAATTGGAAGTTAGTGTTGAAAACTGTAGCAATAACTATGTATTATATATTGCACAATGGTTTAATCTGTGTTTGGGTGTGGGGATTGGGGAAATTCTTATTAAATTTATAAGATAAATATCATTCCTCCCGTCTTTGAGTGATAGAAAGGAATTCTACAACTCTAGAAAGGACAGGAAATGCCCTGTAAGCTGCTCCCAGTGTAGGCTTTCTCTTCTTTGTCTGGGCATTTGTGTGTTTCTGCGCTAAGATTTGTTTTCAAATTGGGAATCCGTGAATTTTCCTATTTACATTTGAGACTCTATTGGAAGCTGGAGTTGTAATTTAAACACAAAGTCCTAGATTTATTTTAGAAAATAGTGTATTTTATGACATTTATCAAGATTTATTTATTCAGCAAATAGGTATTGAGTACCTACTGTGTGCTTGGTGTTATCATAAGTTTGGGTATATAGCAATGAACAAATAAGGGAAAATTATTCATAGAGCTTACATTCCATTGGGGAGGATATAATGACATTGAATAAGACAGTCTTTGTGGCATGCTCAATAAGTTGTAAGTGCTAAAGAGGCAGAAAAATATGAGGGATGTGAATTTGGGGATGAGAGTAGAGATTTTTCATAATGTGGCTCAAAAAGGTAACTGAGTAGTAGGAACTACAGGAAGTGAGGGACTCCTTATGGAGATCTTGGGGAGCATTTGGTGTACATGGAGTGTCAAGGAATAGTAAAGAGGCTGAGAGGGAGAGTTACTGGTTGAGGATGAAAGGATGAGTGGGGTGGAGTGAGGATATATATCAGGCATCTGATATATACCTCTGCATCATTGTTAGGATTTGGCCTCTGTCTCTGATTGAAGTGTGAAGGCTTAGAAGGGTTATGGAGGGGAATTACAATGTGACTTGTGTTTACTAGGCTTGTTCTGATCTCTGAGTTGGGAGTAGATTGAAAACAGGCAGGGAGACTTTTTTGAGTCTGTTGCCCATGTTCTGGGGAGATGGTAGAGGCTGAGTAAGATTGACATCATTGAACTTAGAACTGACAGGGTTATGGGATGGCTTGAGAGGTATGTATAAGGGGGTGATGGGTGTTAGGTAGGGAATGTCAAACAACTGAGTGATTAATTAATGATAACAGGGTTTGTGGCCTGAACAGCAGAAGAATGGGGATAGTTGGTCATGTTTCTGATAACTAGGTAAAAGGTTCATGTGATGACCCGCCTTATACCATTCAGGAATGTCCCTAAATATGTTTTTAAGATGATAGTGTCCTTGTTGTATTTTATAGTGAAAGAGGTTTGTTACCACGTCTTCTCTAGAAGTCCCTGTGGAAATATCAATTGCTTTTCTTGGCTCCAAGATATTTCCTGAATCATGTATTATACTTCATCCCAAATATGCCATTAAGAGATTTGGAAATTTGTTAAAACATGTTTGGCAACCAAGAACTGTCACTTTAGTCAGAGTAGCAAAGAAAGGAAGAGCGGCTCCTGCCTGGCCTTGTTAACATGCCTCAGAGCCCAGCAGAGGCCCGGGGCAGTGAGGGGCGGCTCCTGGGTGCAGAGCCTTCAGCTGACGTTGTCCCAGCGGCCTGGGTACTGCACATGTATGCGTAGACATGTGCATGTGAGTCCTTTAGAAAAGCTCTATTATGCCAAGTTGATAACAACCCTCTGCTCAAGGGGGACGCTCTAGTCTCTGCCTCTTCCTCCTCTTCCCTCCCACCCCATCCCACCCCACCCCAGCACTGAATATTCATGAAATAGACTTACTCTTTATATAAAATTAAAAAATAATACTTTCCAAAAGATGGCCCTTGTATCCATGGAAGGGTTTTTCTGTATCAATAAACAAAGCTGTTAAATGTTTTGTGTGGAGTTAGGGTAAGCCAGCATAATGGAAATGTTACCTGGTATCTTTACTTAGGACTCCATTTGAATTTTTTGGTTACAGGGAATTTTTCTGTTTGCTCCTCAGTCTTGAAATACAGCATATTAATTTTAAAAGGAAGGGAAGAAAAACCTAACATACATCAGTTTTGAAGTGACCAGTTCCTCCTCTTAATTCTGGTGAGTTTCACTTGATATTTGCAGTTGATATAATTTACTTTCTCAGTGGAGATAATTCCTCCCGTCTTTGAGTGATAGAAAGGAATTCTACAACTCTAGAAAGGACAGGAAATGAATGCCCTGTAAGCTGCTCCCAGTGTAGGCTTTCTCTTCTTTGTCTGGGCATTTGTGTGTTTCTGCGCTAAGATTTGTTCTCAAATTGGGAATCCGTGAATTTTCCTATTTACATTTGAGACTCTATTGGAAGCTGGAGTTGTAATTTAAACACAAAGTCCTAGATTTATTTTAGAAAATAGTGTATTTTTTTAATGTCTTCTAATTTTATTCTTTCACAATTATAAATGTTTTTTGTATTTTGGTAAAGGACCTGTTGATTATTTTCCTGCTGTGTCCTCATGCCATTGAGGACTTTGCAGGGTGGTGTAGAATCATGTGAACATGCGTTTTAATTTTGTGTCTCTTATTATGTGGTAGCTCTTTCATTCCTGCTCTTTTTTGATAATTTTTAAATAGTTAATTCAAATCTTATTCTACTCAGAAGAGTCAAATATTTACTGAGCCTGTTTTATGTACATCCGTTGTGGGAAACTCTGTGAGATGCAATAATGAATATGACTCAGTTTACTATCTATGGAAGAGTGAAATGTGCAAATACCTAGGATGTAGCCTGATGAAGGAAGCTTACAGTGAAGGAATAACAGAGACTAGCAGTGGCCAGAGGAAGGCCAAAGGACACTTCACAGAGAGGGAGGTTAGCAGAGGAGCATTTGGCAAAGACCTGGGCTTTGAATTTTGATTGCACACAAATACGGTGGAGAGATGGTTTGCACAGTGGGTGTGAATAATAGCAGCTAGGTGTAGGAAGTTCATTCTAACTCTATTCGTCTCTAACTCTGGGACCAAACATGCTGGGTGGATTTAGAACCCTGATCTGAGTTCATGTCATAACCCTTGACAATTAGTAGCTATGGGATTGTAATATCTGAACCTTTCCTCTTTGGTGAGATGGTACGGCCATGATTGCTCTCCCCTGTACACCCAAGACCATTGTGTGGATTAGATCAGCTAATGTATGTAAAGGCACAGGGAAGATTTGTCAGTGTGTGAGTTTACTATGATTCCTTTATTCACAATTATATGTATACTCTCTCCACTTCTCTTATTGGATCCTTTGAGTCTTGCCACGGCACTATTTCCCACTTGTCTTTTCATCTGACACTTAGCCTGGGGCACCACTGCTAACTTCCAGACTGTGGTAGATGATTACAAGTCTGGATCACAGTGCCCCAGTCTGTAAACCTCCATTTCCAGCTGCTCCTGGATGCTCCTTCACATCTTGGACTTTCCAGGCCTTAACACAAAACATGTCTGCCTTTACTGAACTGTTCCTAGATTTCAGTTTCTGTTACCTGAATTCAGTATGAATGGCAGTTAATTTTGACCCTTCCTTTCCCCTTTTGCTACAGGTTTTCTTCAGGAATTTAAGTTCTTTGTTGAGTTTATTATATGATGATGATGATGATGATGATGATGATGAAAAATTCACTAACTCAAGTCTTTCTAGTCTCAGGCACCTCAGAACTGTTGAAGTTCCCCCATTTTAAGGATGGCAGACCAAGATTCAAAGAGTGGAATTTTCAGAGTTAGCTCTTGTGGGAGGTAGCAGAGCTTCAGCCAGCTCTGTGCCATTGTGCCAGCTTTAGACCTCACAGAACAGACTCAGTTCTCCCCGCATCTCGGACCTCACAGAACAGACTCAGTCAAAGGAACTGGGCTCTTCTCGCTGCCGTCTCCGCCCTCTCTCACTCTTCCACTCTGTTCCTAAAGCACAGTTTATGTTCTCTCTAACTCCTTTCTTTTGCATGTCTCTTCTGTCTCAGCTCGGACTTCTTTCTTTTGTATATTTTTCGCAGGCAGGGGAAGCAGCACAGTGGACTAAAGCTTGGGGGTCGGGGGGAGCTGTTTGTTCTTTATCTCACAGTCCCAGTCTATTTAAGAAAGGGCTGGACCAGTTTTCATTCCTACCTCCATTGTATTGGTGTGCATTTTGTGAACATTGATATTTTTAGGAGATTTTAGGCCCACCCCCCAAGCTGTAGTTCTGTAGAGATATATCCTTGAGGGTTTAACTTGTGTTTTTCTGTCTAATGGGGCTGGGTACCCTTTCATATTTATTGACTTGTAGGCATTTCTGTTTTTGTCAAGTACCTCTAAGTTGTTCTAGTAGATTTTCTGCCTTTCATGGATACTTATATAGGAGGTCTTTATATATTCTAGATATGAGTACTTCTGTGCTTGTTTTTCAATATGGATAAAGGGATAAATTTAGTCTCTTTATGTGTGTATGCATCTGCATATGTGTGAGTAAGCATGCATGGGTATGCACACACATGTGGAGTTTAATGTTGGTTATTTTCTACCTTATTTTTTTGCATGAGTTTTGTGTATTTGTGCACATATGTGTACATGTGTAACAATATGGTGCTGTTCTTTAAAATGTTATTCTTCCTTCTGTGTCCTTTATCAGATCAGATTCAGTTTCAGGGGAATATGTTATGAGTGGTAGTGTGCACTTAGTCTTGTAAGGAGTGGAGAAGATCTGGTCATAGTGTTTGGTGGATTCAGATGTTGCTAGTTAGGCCTTTTCCTTCTTAGGATAGTCATACTCCTAGCATTTGGTGGATCCAGATGTTGCTAGTTGGGTCTTTCTTCTTTAAAACTCTTTCCCAACGAGCTTATGACTTCTTGGTTTTAGGAATCATCGATGATCATTTCCCAAATCCAAGTGGAAGTAACAAAATAGTGATTCTTTTATTTCTTTTGAATTTAACTGAAACAATTCCTCAGTGAAGAACTTTACTTCATCAGCTGTTTGATTACACTGATTTGCAGGTTGTATAGGAAAAGTAGGTTAAATGCTTACAGTCCACCAAGGCTCACCAGAGAACCCTTTCATGATAGTTCTTGAGTCCTTTAGACAAGATGCTCATATCCTTTAGTAGTTTCCTTGTTGTTCCAGTAAGACATGATGTTCAAGGTTTATCTTGTTCATGTCCTAGTCAAGACCTGAATTAGCCATGTCTCCACAGAGCCCTGCATCTTAATTCTAACCACTATGCAATATGGAAGGATTCAAGAGTGCACAGGCTGTTAATGTCTTGAGAGCTCATGATGATCTGTCCTCCACCATGCTTTTTCTTCTATTCTTTCTTTTGTAATTGATTTTGTTATGTGTGCATGTATGTGCATGTAAGTATGGGCTCACTCACACCATAGTATGCATATGGAGGTGAGGGGGCAGCTTTTGAGAACTGATTCTGTCTTTCCACAGTGGGATCTATGACATTTACCCTCTGAATCATCTTGCTGGTCCTTGTTTCCTTCATATATATCTTAAATTAATAAACTAGAATGAAAAACCTTTAAAATACATACTTATATTCTATTTGCCCAATTTTCAGTGACTTGATTTATTCATGAAATCCAATTATAACATTTTTTTGCATCTGTAGTTCAAAAGTGAATGCAGTACCTAAAATAGTAATATTCTCTGTCTCTCTGTCTCTGTCTCTGTCTCTCTGTCTGTGTGTGTGTGTGTGTGTGTGTGTGTGTGTGTGTGTACTCTGATGTGTATGTACTTATTGGTCTGATGTGTGCACATGTATGTGATGGGGCTTTAGGTTGATGTCAGATGTCTTTCCATGGTTGCTCTTCATCCCTCTGACCCCAGCCTCATTGATTTAGCTAGACTGGCTGGGGTCTACTTTGTCTTTCTCCGCATTCCCCACTGTCAGTCCTGGGGTTATAAGTATGTGCTACCACATCTAGCTTGTTGTAAGTTTGGGGTATTTACATGCAGGTCCTTGTGTTTGTAGAGCAGGCGCTTCACTGATTAAACTGTCTCCCCAGCCTCAGATATTCTTTCTCAAGTATAGTGATCTAAATCATTGTTTAACTAGGTTGCTTTTTTAATATGCTGTATAGCAGTATTGGGCTAAGTGGTAGAGTGCCTGGTATGTGTCTAGGGTCAATTCCCAGAACTATAAATAAAATAAAAAAAATACTATGTAGCTAATTTTATTGTATTCTGGTTATTGCTTTCCACTAATCTCTTCTTTTCATTGACAGTTTCTTGATCTTTGTACATATGAGCCAGAGCGCAATTCTTCTAAAATTTTTCTTCATATAATATATTTTGGTCATATTCTTCTCCTCCCTCAGCTCCTCCTTTATTATACTCACATACATACATACATACACACAAAACAAAAACAAAAAAACCTTTAAGACCAAAACAAAACATAAGGCACCCCCCACCAACTAACCAACCAACCAACTAACCAACCAATCAACCAACCAACATGTAGTCCAATTTGTGTTGGCCAACTACTTTTGAACATGAGACCTGCACTGGAGTATGGTTTATATCTGTACCTAGTTTCAGTTAATTGAAGAAAGCTTATTTTCCCCATATCAGAAACTATGTAAATAGCTTCTTGGCCAGGGGTGAGACTTTGTGCCCATTTGCCTCTGTTTTTGCTAAGAATTTGCCTGACTCGAACTTAATGCAGGCATTGTACATGCTATCACAGTCTCTGTGAGTTCGTATGTGCATCAGCTTTCTTGTGTCTGGAAAATACGGTTTCCTTGAAGTTGTCTATTGTCTCTAGCTCTTAGAATCTTTCCCCCTCCTCTCCTGCATAGATCCCTGAGCCCTGACGGGAGGGATATGATAACAATATCTCACTTAGGTGAGGCTAAGTCCTCCAAAGTCTTTTACTCCCTGCACATTGAACAGTTGTGGGTTTCTCTGTTAATTACCATCTACTGCAAGAAGAAGCTTCTCTGATGGGGGTTGAATTATACATTGAAATATGAGTATAGCAATATGTCATTAGGAGTCATTTTATTTTTATATTCATTTAGCAGAGTGATAGTAGTATGTTTTCCCCCCTAGAGCCCATGACCAATCTAGATTCTTGGCCTCATTAACCATGTTGGTTATGGGTTCTGTCTTATGGAGTGGGCTTTAAATCCAACCAAAGGTGATTGGTTACTCCCATAATGTTTGTGCCACTATTATACCAGCAAAGTACAGTTCTTAATAATTAGTTGGGTAGAATCACTATTATACCAGCAAAGTACAGTTCTTAATAATTAGTTGGGTAGAATCATAGTGATTTTAGAATCCTTTTATATGCTTACATTCAGAGAAAAATGTGAGATGGGCCAGTCTTCATATTGTGTAAAGTCAGAATATTGGTTCCCTGTGTAACATTTTCTCAGTAGTCTGTGGGAAGCAACTCATTTATGAAACCAGTAGTGGCAGAAATAAACACGTAGTAGAAACTAAAGGCCTAGTCTCTCCACCTACTGTCTTTTTAGGAAGCTGAGTACAGTGCTATGTGCCTATGGTTCTATATTTCCTTTTCAAAAACAAACAAGCAAATAAGCCCCAAAAATCTCCCCCGACGAAAACCAAAACAACCAACCAACCAACCAACCAACCAAAAAACAAAAATAAAACAAAAAGCAAGAATCAGGGAGAGGCAACAAGGAGGAAAGGAGAGTGAGGTTGAGGTTATGTTGAGTGTGACCTGTTAGTCACTCTACCATGGCAATCATTTTGTTTTTCACCAGTTATGCTTCCTCTGTGGTAAAAATAAAAATAGAGCAATGTCTGGTTGTAGTTATCCTGCCCGAGACTTAGGCTATGCATGTGTTCCACCTGCTTGTCTGGAATGCTCTGACAAACTTACTGCAATGCTCATCGAGATGACTATGGACAGATGGTACGAAATATTATTGAATTCTAGGTTTATTTAAGTTAGTTGAACGGGTTTGCTAATTTGAGTGATAGGAAAGTTTTTTTCTTCTATAGCTTACCCCCTTTCTCTTTCTTCCCCACCTTCTCTTCTCCCTGCTCTCTCTTTCCCTCCATTCTTCCTTCTCTTTCCCTGTTCTCTCCCTCCCTTCCCTCTGTTCTGTCTTCCTCTTTCTCTCTCCCTCCTTTCCCTTCTGAGTCTTATGTAGCCCAGATCAGCCTAAAACTCCTGGATCTTTTGCCTCAGCCTTCCAAGTGCTGGGATTATAGGCATGTGCCACCACACTCACTTTTTTTGGAATGATCTACTTTGAGACAAGTGTGTATTTATGTGTGGACATATAGGATTTGTTTATGTTATGGACATACAGGATCTATGTGTAAGGCAAAGAGAGAGGGGAGAACTTTTTAAAATTGAACATCACTGTAATGCAGCATCACTTACTTGTACTCTTGCAGAAAAGAACCCCAGGGAACCTTTTTTAGGTTACTGTCCTTTTGGACAGATAGTGAAGGCTGGCTTAAAATTCATTTCTTAGTGGCCTCAAATTGAATCCCTATGCCTCACATTTCCTGAATGCTAGGTGTTTAGGTGTGATCTGCCACACCTAGTGAGAACTCCCAAGTTCTTAGTTTTTATTTTTAATTTATTTTAATTTTTATTTAATTGTTAAAAGGCTTAGTTTTGCTCAGAGAAACTAACCATTGTATTCAAGTTTTTCTCTTGCTATAATTTCATAAAGCCATTAACTTTAGGGGATATGTTATTATGACTGTGTATTTCTTTATAATTTTACTTTGGTTTTCTAAGTGACCATTATAGTATTAATCATGTGGGGATAGTATTGTAGGAAGGTTTTATTAATTTTTCTGCCCTGTGTAAGACGAATCTTTCATTAAGCATTGTCTTTATGTGATTTAATTAGACTATTAATCTGGTTTTCGGAAAGTAGATAGATGGATATTTTGAAATCTCCCAGTTAAATTCAGTAGATTCTTCACATGATCAGATATAAAACACAAGGAGGGCTTGCTCAGCATTTTATTCAGGCCTCTCTCCACATGTTGCTTCTGTTGAAGCATCTTCAAAATAATGCAGTGTTGCTAGTACCTCCTACACATTCTCTCAGACTCTTAACACCGTCACCAGCTCTTTATTGCTCCACAGTTCTGATTGCACTTATTCCTGGTAGACTGTTGTGTTCCCTGCTGTGCCTGTGGCTCCTAAAATAGTGTATGGCTGTGTAAGATACTCAAGAATGAATTCTTGTTATTAATCTGTCACCCCAATTAAGATAAAGGCTTTATGACGGTGCTCACCAAGGGGGTACTTTCTGTTGTTTGTTTAAAAGAGTGATAGGCACAAACTATGAGTAGTGATTCAATTTGTTTTTTTTCTATTTATATACATATATATTGTCACTTTAGTTTTTATTATATGTTTAACTTGTATAAAGCTTTTTTTTCATCCAGAAATAGAGTCCAAAGAAGGGTATAGTGTTATAGTAATATCTGGAACCCACATAGTCTTCTACTACTTTTTGTTGATGTGGCTAGGCCAATTTACATATAAAGTTGCAGGTTTTCTTCAGCAACTCAACCAAACACAGCTTGCTTATTTATTTATTTATTTATTTATTTATTTATTTATTTATTTATTTATTTATTTATTTATTTTACCATACTCGTATAGATGGGAAAGAATATTGTCATGTTACAGCCTCATGTTACAGAGTTCTGAACCAAACTCTGGTCCTCTGTGAGAGCAGCATGTGCTCTAAACTGCCAAGTTGTCTCTCCAGCCCCAAGGCTTTATATCTTCATGAGAACATTTTATAAACTCTTACATCTAAATTTGTCTTTTCCACAGCATCTTCTGTTATTGCGGTAGCACTTGCCTTTATCTCAGTTCCTCCTACTTTCCTGGGAGTTCTTCGGTTTGGACTTTGGATTGTATCCCAGAGTTCTTGGGTGTTGTGGCCATATTTGTTTTTTCTTTATTGATGTTTGAATGTAGAATGCCATCAACTTGCTCTTCATCTCCAGTATTTTCTTTCCTGCTAGGTTGAATCTGTGGGTGATGGATGGTATGGAGTGCATTTTTATTTGATTCATTGAGTTGTTAATTTCCAGTATTTCTATTTGTTTTTATTGTTGTCGCCGTCTGTTTTAAAAATCTCTCAATTTTCCTTGCTGACTTTCTCATCCATATTGCTGATGATCTCATTCATATTGCTAAATTTTTTCCTGAGGTTGCTGACTCCCATTCTAGGTCCTAGATTGAGTTTATCTGTATCATCTTTGAAGTCACTGATTGTTTTCACGAGCAAACTTTTGAAATTGTCATCTAATGTTTTACCCACTTTAGTATCTTTGATTTCAGTGCTCAAGGAGTTAGAATCTTTTGGAGAAGCCATGTTACCTTGCTTTTTCATGTTTCTTACGTTTCTGTGTTGTGGTTTATGCATCTGCTGGCATAAGTACCTCTCTGAGTTTGATTTGGGATCTTCTATTGAGCAGCCTACTCTCTGGGCTCAACTCCATGTAGCCCTCTAGAGAAGAGAACATTTGCTTTTGGATGATGCTTCTGTCTCCCCCCTGGCCCCCTCCCCCAGCCTACCTCCCAGTGTCCTACCATTATGTTTTTGAATTTCTGAAGCCCTGTCTCTCCTCTCTTTGGAACAGAGTCTATCTTTCCTTATTCTGACTATTTTTCTCTTTGGTCACATGGAAGCAACTTGGAGTCCACTGTCTTATCTGGAAGTCATTCTTAGTGAGGTCCATGGGAAACACTGTGGCATACCTGGGTGAATTCTTTTATCCTTTCCTTACATGCTGATTGCTTCTATGTGGTACAATTTCATGAAGCAACATGGAACTTTCTAGTATTCTAGGCTTTGGGGAGAGGGGATGAAAATGTAGATCAGAACCCTGAGAAGGTAGCATCTTAAAGACTTGAGTACCAGCCTAGCATTGCTGGCTTGTTTATCTACCTAGGGTAGTCTATTCCTTGGGAGAATAAAGGTCTATTTTTTTTTCCCAATCACGTGTTACGAATATCTAATGTTGCCAGCTGCCTGCAGTGATTTAGAAGAATTTGCATTTCTCCTTTCTTCAGGCAGTTAAAGCAGAGAGCAATGACAGAGAAACAGAAGCTACTTATGAAGCTGATGTCTCTGAGGAGTGCTGTGGACATCACCTCCTGCAGCAGTCCCCCAAAGCCTGTAACAGTCCTGATGTCGTTATAGAGGCTCAGTTGGATGACAGCGATTCAGAAGATAGACATGGCAACACCAGTGTGCTGGTTGATGGTGTTAAGAAATTGTCACTTCTTACTCCTGACAAAGGTGAGTGAGTCTTGGGCAGCTGTTTGACATTTTGTTATAGCAGATTTTTTTTTTTTTTTTTTTTTTTAAAGTTGAAACCTCTCTGCAACAAAGTAAGGAACTCCCAGAATGATGGTATTTTCCCAAAGTCTGTGGTGGACTGGTTATAAGAGAGAGGAAGTGCCCCCCAGTGGTTTGTGTGCAGTGGTTGCTGTTGCCATGTTTGTGATAGGCTTTGAGTTACTATTGGTACTTAGCTGCAGTGTGTCCATCCTACCCTGTGCTCGATCTGAACAGAATTATCCTCCCTTCCTTCCTTCTACTCCTCTCTCCATGCCTACCTTCCTCTTACCTAAAGCTTACACATGCTAGCTAAGTGCTCTATCACTGAGCTATACCTCCAGCCAGAATTAAGCAAGTCTTAAAATCCTAATTAAAAACACAAACAAAAACTAAAACCCACTTTATTTTACCTTCAGTTTTGCTTTAGTTCAGTCTATAACTTAAAAATGTATTTGTCATTTGTGGTAGGCATAGATCACTTTGAATTTTGAAAATAGATTATTTTCAGAAGGTATTTTGATTCTAAGCCTTAAAAAAACCAACAAAAGCAAAACAAAGCAAAACAAACAAACAAAAAAGTCTTATTTTTTTTCTGAATGACACATAAGCCATGAGTTCCATAACTATAGAAAGTGTCAAGTTGCAAACACGTGAATCAAGATCTGTACCCAAAGGCTCTACCTAGCCACACTCCAGGAAACTTAAGGGCATATGATATTTGCAAGTTGAGTATTGCAGTATCTAGGCTTCTAAGAGGTTCTAAAAAGAAAAGGTTTATTGCTAGCCAGATTGAGTTTTGTATATACTTGGAAATGGAGAAGAGTGAGCAACATGGACCTGGCTAGGTTGTTATTAGGACATTTCTGGCCCAATCACCATGAAACACCAGGAGGAATGCCAAAAGATTATCAGAGGAAGATGTCTAGCAGACTACCTATGGTAAGATCCGGCAAGCATAGCTCAGATCTTGAAGGCTGGGCTGATTTCAGGAAGAATTGCAGAAATATTGCTGTTTTTCTCTGTTGCTTATGACCTTAGTCAGAGAGTATGCTTTGAAAGCATGTGTCGTTTTGGTGGCAAGGATTACTCATTCAGAGTAACTTCCCAGTTGTGAGATTCACTTTGAATGAGTAGTGTTTTTGTGTAACTCTTGTCTGCCTCCATTTCCCAGGAACACTGACCTGCGGGGACTCAAGTTACTCTTGTTTTGTAGCATGTTTAGGGAACCAGTAGTTTCATTCTTCAGGGATCAGGCAGTTGGATCTAAATTTGGATGGAATTCCTGAATTTTCTTTCTTCTGATTTTTCCTTTCCTTCTTTAAAAATAGTTGAATATCATCTTTAAGATAGAGTTGTATGCATGTTGTATACAACAATGTCCATACTAGAAGCTATGTCTTTTTAATGAGAAGAGAGGGATATACCAGGACCCTAAATAGCCAGGTTTTTTGTTTGTTTTTTTGTTTTTTGTTTTTTTTAAATTAACAAGATCACTAAGAAGAAAGATCCTTACAGGACAGACTGAAGAAAGGGATACTTTAGAGTGTTTGATCAAAGCGACTTAGAAGAAACCCAGTTCCGGTGGCTCGGAAGATCTCAGGGTCCTCCTTTCCCGTGGACACTGGCACAGTCACAGGAATGATGAATGGAAGAACTGCAGCGTCGATGACCTGGTTATCAGTTATCTTGTCCTTTGTTCTTTGAGAAGTTCACTTCGTCCTTTGGGAAGCAGTGGAGCCAGACCCGTGCTTGATGTATCTGTCATCTGCTGTACTTCTTGTCTCTCACAGGAGAAGTTCATGGAGTGCTTCGAAAGTCCATGGCGCCTGTGTTTGTGTTTTCCTTCTTCTTTTCACAGGTTCCTGGCCCACTGCTGTTTATGTTGCTCCCTTAGTAGCCTTGACTGAGGGAGCAGCTCTAATCCTTCCCTTGGTGTCTGGTGCAGATCCCTCGCTCCAGCTGCCTCTAAACAGCTTCACTAAACAGAGTTTGTGAAGCCACATGCCTGGTTCTCATTTTTTGCCCTTTTGATATTTAGGAAAAATTGAAATTGCTCTTTTAGAAAATCACAGCATTTTTAAGGGTATTTCAACCAGATTTTCTTGCTTAGGATAATGTGAAATCTGGTTACAGTTAAGATATTAGTACTTTTTTGTATCATTTAAGGTTTTGAAAGTTGTTATTGAAATAAACCATAATCTGAAGAACACCATAAACTTTCTCTAAGTCTTCTAGAAAGGTTCTTTGCTTTGTATTGTACTTTCAAGTGTATTATTAATCCTAGTTCATGCTTGTGTTTCAAAGTGTTATTTTAAATACCTTGTTTCTTTACCTAATACAAATGCTACATGTTGCATGTGTTTGCTTGGGTTTCTTTCTCTTTGGGAAACTTCAGCATCATCTTCTCTGGTAAGTGAGAACATAGCCCCAATCCAATTGTTTGTAGCAAAGACTCTTCAGTGAATTAAGAGAAATGACCTCTGTATATGTCAGACCCACCAGTTTCTCCTAGGAAGATGACATATTCATATACATGTATGAATAAATTAGAATACATATATATATATAAGAGCTAGATGGAGAGAGAGAGAGAGATGGGGGAGGGGAAAGGAGAGAAGAGCCATAGACCTGGCCCTGTTTGGAGATCCAGTTCCATAGCTTCTTGAAACAGCTTTTACTGCTCGGCCGACACAGACTCTTGTCAACATGACAGTCTGCCATCATGGCTGGGAGTGTAGCTGAGTGAGAGAGGCACTTACCTAGGAGCCTAAGTGCCTGGATTTGATCCTCAGCACTAGGAAAAAGATCTGCTGTTGTGTAGAAGCTGAGGACAGCTAATTAAATTTCACTGGTTTTAAATGCATCAGTGGCTTTGAAAAATGTTTTGGCAAAGATTGCCTGGTTAGCAAGTCCCAAAGGATAAAAGTCTTTGCCAAGTGATATATAGCTGTGTGTGTGTCTTTCATCACTGGTAAGAACAGCTTAGGCCTCAGAATCAGGTGATCATGGAAGTACATTTCCTGCCTCTATCTCAGCAGAGTCTTCAGAGACCTTTTCCAGTTTCCTTGTCTGGAGACTAGCCTCTACCAGTACCTGATAGGTGAGCATAGATTTGGAGTGTGATGTTAATGACACTTTTGCTTCAAATCTCCCAGCCAACTGCCACTGTTTTTCCCAAGAGGGGACTTTGTGAAGAATCCTTAATCTTTCCTGAGATTTGAATTGATCTATAATCACTCCTCACAGGCTTGCCTAAGTCACCACTGGGAAGAAGACCTCCCACTCTTCAGACCTTTCAGTGCCTCTGTCTCCTGTCTCTGTCTCTCCTTCCTTCCGTCTGGCTCAGGAGAGCAGACCTGTGTGATTATTCTGATGGGATTCTTAGAATTATTGAAACCCCAAGATCCTCTTCTCCAAATTGTCTGTCAACCAATTTTCTTTCTCAAATCTGAATTTCTTCTTTTTCCAGATCTCCACTGTACATAATGATAATTAGTATGACTAAAAGACAGTCAATTTGCTTCAAAAATTAGAATAAATATTAAACACCTAGCAATTTTCTATTATCTAGATTTTTGTACCAATCTTTAAAAATCTGTTTTAAAAAAGGTAAAACCTTGTCCAGACCTTTCTTTAAAAAAGGACGCAGTGGGAATTTTCGCTTCCCCATTTTTTAGATTGGATGGATACTGCAGTAATATCTGGTAGAGAGATGATGGCCAGGACCTGTAATATCCTGTAATATCTGGTAGAGAGATGATGGCCAGGACCTGTAATATCCTAAGTCCCCCACTCTAATCCCAGACTAGCCACAGCCTTCCCTGTAGAGTTTCCAGAAGAGATGCTTGCATTGAAGACAAAGTGAGACAGGAGCTCACTTCTTCATTAATTTAAGCAAGGCCTTGATCCAAGTCAGAATGATCTCACAGACTCCCTCCCACTGGCGGTGTCTTTGCCCGTTTCTGTCTTATCTCTGTCAATGAGTAGGGTTGTCCAGATCTCCACTTTGGTCCTGTTCTTTTAGGTAGTACTGAAGATTGAACCCAGGATCTCATATACACGAGGCAAGCCCTGTATCTCTAAACCATTTGACCATCCCCAGCATTCCAGTTTCTGTAGTCCAAACTAAAGTCTGTAAATGTCAGATTCTTTACCTATTAATATGTTGAATCACTCTACTTTTGATGATTTGTATAAATCCATATCTGTTCTCTGTAGTAAACTCTTTTCAGTTTAGGCATTGTAGATACCTTTTTAAAAATTTTGTCATTTAGTTATTTGTCTCTCAGATTTTTCTATGGTATCAATGACTGAAAAAAACTTCAATTTTGGTGTTATGACATTAATCATATGCTTATTTGTTCTTAAGTTTTCCCTTGTTTTTAGGTATTAGGTCTTTCCATACAGTAAATTTAAGGTTTATCTTTTGATGGGTTTTATGGTATATATTATTTATGGATTGAGATTATCATTTGGATATCTCTTCTAGTTTGGATATTGAACCATCCTTGAGTTCCTAGAACAAATCTTATGTAATCTCAGTGTATTACTGTAAGGTTCATTCAGGCCCCGTGTAGTGTAGAATTTTTTGTCTCATGTTCAAATAGATATAAGATTTTCTTGCCACTGTGCAATATTTAGAGACAAGATTATAATAGCTTCATAGAGTGGCCTAATATTTTTTTTAACTGGTTTTTGTTTTTTCCAGAATAGCTTGTATAAACTGTGGATTAATTGTTCTTTTTGTTTTGTTTTGTTTTGGTTTAAGATTGGGTAAAATGCATTGTAAAGTTATTTGCACCTTTTGTTTTTCAGACAATGAGATTATGTTGTTTTCAAACATTGATATTTTCAAATTATGAATTTCTTCTTGTGTCAATTTTGGTATAATGTAATGAGAATTTATCTATTCAGATGTATTATCATCTTGATGTTCCTAATACTCTTCAGTTTTTAAAATTATTTTTAAAATTTCCATTATGTATTTTTCTTCTCTTCAATTCTGTACTTTAATTACTTACTCCCCATCTTCCTCCTCTCCCCTTCCTCCTCCTCCCCTCCCCCTCCCCCATGCTGACATTTGCACCTGAGCCTCACGTGCGTGGGGGAAAAGTGTTGGATGTTTAGCTCTAGCTCCGCCCCTCTTTGTATTTTGAAGCAGTCTCACTAGTTGTCCAGGATGGCCTTGAACTCATGCTGTTGTCATTATAGGACTTGAACTTGTAATCCTTCTGCCTCAGCCTCCCAAGGAGTTGAAATTAGAGAGCTGTACCACTAGATGCAGCTGGTTAGGTATTTATTTCCAGTAATTATTTATATTCACTGCATCATAATTTTATTTCCCATTAAATATCAATATATCATGTAAAATAGCAATAAAATTGTTGATTAGAGAGTTTTAAATGGTTTAAATAACAATATATTAGGTAAATTCTTAGAAAAATATTGTGGCAGTGATTTTTTTATCTACTTCAAAACTTACACATAATGAAGCCTCTCGAATATTATTAAAGAATCAGCCTTAATAATATTCTTCCCAGGGGCCCAGAAGAGAAACTACAAATGGTGAGAATTATTTTCAGGAAAAGAATCTAAGTACACCAAGCTCTTTTCTCCGTCTACTGTATTCCTCTGGGATAAAATCCTATTTACACAGCTTCAGTTCTGTTCTCGTGCCTAGCTCCTTTTGCCTGATTTCTCTCTACCTTTATCGGTTGTCCCCATTAAGTTCTATCTTAATTCTTTCATCTTAATTCTGCCTCATTGTAGGTTCTTCTCATCTCGTTCTTCCCCATCTAGTACTTCCTCATCTGGCTCTTCCTCATATTCCATCTCGTCCTCTAAATCCTCAAAAATCCTCCGCAAGTCTCTGAAGTATTCAGTTACAAACCCAAGCAATAGCAATCCTCCCTCTCCAGCCAGGTCACCAGGCTTGAATTCCTATAGGGTCATAAAGGCAGGTAAGAATTTTCCTCAGGCAGTGACTGTCAGGCTTTCTTTTACAACCCCAAAAACGAGTGGTTAAAGGAGGAGGTCAACTGAGAGCTGATATCAGTTAGTATGTCAGAAAGGGAATTTATGTGCTCAATCTACATTCCTAGAAGTGGTTATGTAAGAAGTTAGGAATCTACAATGTTAGTAAGGCTGTATAAGAAAGGAAGATCTCGCTGGGCAGTGGTGGTGCACGCCTTTTAATCCCAGCACTTGGGAGGCAGAGGCAGGCAGATCTCGGTGAGTTTGAGGCCAGCCTGGTCTACAAAGTGAGTTCCAGGAAAGGCTAAAAGCTACACAGAGAAACCCTGTCTCGAAAAACAAAACAAACAAAAAAGAAAGAAAGAAAGAAAGAAAGAAAGAAAAAGAAAGAAAGAAAGAAAGAAAGAAAGAAAGAAAGAAAGAAAGAAAGGAAGGAAGAAAGAAAGAAATGAGGATCTCACCTTAAATTACACAAGAAATAAAGCTATCTGCCTGACCTAGGAGACAGGTGTTGTTTCCATAAGGGTGTTACCTTAGTTCAGGAGATCATTTGGCCTTGGATGCTTGATAGGTATTTTAGATAAATACACAGTTAGAAGTTCTTGGAACCACACATAGCATTACAAGAAAATCATTGTAGGAATCAGCTAATATACATACAAAACTAAAATATCACCAAGACTTCTTAAGCCATGGCTTGATCTTTGGAGAAGTCCTTGACTTTTCCAAGTAGTAGCTTTTGAGATAGTAGCTGAATTCCATTACATTTTCCTGTGGCTTGAAGCAGAAGCCACATTCTGTGATACAGTTTTGTCAATCATGCAAAAACTTTCCTGTTCTAGGCAAATGATCTACTACTGAGCTACATTCCTAGACCTTCTAATCTGTCCTAATAAATACTTGCTTACATTAATAACCAAAATTGTTAATGTGTAATAAATAGCATTTCTCCTGTTATAATCTAAAATATTTGATCCCAACTCTTACTCTATGCCTTCCTTCTTCTGGAAATTATGCTCAAGGATCTTGCTTATTCTATTTCTGAATTATCACAGAGCAGGTGTTCAGTTGGCGGTAGCCTAGGACAGAGCAGTGGACTGGGAGGGAGGTGAACAAGGTCAGAATCCCCGACTTGTTCCTGAAATGAAGGAGCTGGTCAGAGATCTTTGAGTAAATATTTTTCTGTAATAGTAGGGATGTAATCAGCTGGACTGTGATGAGCCATAAACATTGAATGACTTGGGGTTCTTCCATGAGAACCGCTCAGTCTCTAAAAACATTATACCTTGTGCCACTTTCCTTTGCCATTTGTTATTCATACAGAATTTATGGAGTGAAATGATGGTAGCAATGTTCTGCTATGCTCAGGTCTGTTATTTATTGAAATATCATTAGAGCTTGCTGGCTACTTTTCAGGGTCTTTTCCACTCCTCCTTTTAAAATCTGACAGAATTTAGATTCTGACCTACTCGCTTATTTCTGTCTGACAGAGGAAACCTGAGGCTTGAGTGGCCGCACACTTTTCTGACATTACCAGTAATTTACTGGATAGAACTAGTTTATCCACAACCCCCTCACAGTACCTGGGAGAAGGCATGCTTGTCAGCAGTTTCGTTAGCACTTTTAGTGAGTGATTCTTGTAATAGAAACTTAGAAGGAAGCAGTTGGTCACAAACATTGTTCACACGGTTGTCTGCAGGCAGGCATCACAGCCCTCAGTCGCTGGCTGTCTGTTCCTGACTTTTCCAACCAAGTGTAATCAAGCAGAGGCAGAAGTACCAGCTCCACTGAAGGAACTGAAACCTGCAGCTTCACTGGGCTCTTCTGATGCTCTCCTCAGTGGGATGCTCCTCGTTGTGTACTTTTAACTTCATTGTTGGCTCCCTAGATTATTTTATAATGTACTTTCCTTCAGCCCATTGGCAATGAGACAGGAAGAGCAACTTCTCTGAGTGGTAATATCCTGTTTTCCTTCTCTCCTTCCCATGCTCACTAAACTTCAGTCCTGCTCCCCAGCTCTTTTTCCTCTCTGTCTATTTAGTGTCATGTCAGTCCATGGGAGTGACAGCAGATGGGCCAAACAGTCGTATCTGTTGACACATACATTATATTGCCTCAGAAATCATAGAAGGACCAGGGAGATAGCTCTTTGGTGAAAGCACTTGCTACCCAAATGACAGATCTCTGGGACCCACCTGATAGAATGAGAGAATCAACTTCTGCAAGCTATCTTCTGACCTCTACATACATACAGACTGTGGCCTGGGGTGTGTGTGTGTGTGTGTGTGTGTGTGTGTGTGTGTGTGTGTGTGTTGTGTGGTGTGTGTGCACGCACACACAAAGTAAATAAATAAAATGTAGTAATATTATTAACAAAAATGTACAGAAACATAGTGCTGGACAAATCCACAACAGCATATACTCTTCCTAGCATGCAGTGTTTTATCTCTAGTGGCTGTTAGCCAGGCAGTTCACCTGACTAACAGTTATTTCCTAACACTGGGTGAAAATGCAAATTTGCATTTGGTTAAAGTGCAAGGCAAACTTGTATCACATTTGATACAACTGACTGGGGCCCTCCAAAATGCCTTACTTTCTCACCCATCAGAAGCTCTAGTGAACAGTGACATGCTTTGATTAAAAAAAAAAAAAGGAAATTAATTATAGATGGAGTTGTTATAAAAGTGGTCAAATGTGAGATTCTAGACAAAAGTTAATTTTAAAAGTTTACTAACTGAAACCTCTGTTGAAAGGCTACATACAGCTAATCTGGCCTGTTCTTTTATTTTACAGACAAGATTATTGAGGCTTAGAGAAATGACTTCTGTCCTCAGAAGAAGTTAACAGATTTATAAAAGAAAATTATTTATGCCCATAGCATGAAAGACTTCTCTACTAGGCTATATTTTGAAAAGATCAAGTCAGGGCCTATTGGTTGAACTTCTTTCTGAAAGAAAGGCAGTTACCTGTCAATTGAGTGAAGTTGACCCTAGCTGCAGAGTGAGGTCTTTGTTGTTCTATGTTCTTTCTTGGCACATTTAGCTGCTTTATGCTAGTAGAACTTAAAGCAGCGATGGGGATTTCCAGCCTAAATTACCATTGAGGCTGTTGACCACTTTGAAACAGGACTGGTGTGGCTGAGAAACTGGAGATTCAAATGTGTTTAATTTCATTTTAAATAGCTACATGTGAATAGTGACTTCTTTATTGGACATTGTAGCTTTGTACTTTTGCCTCTTTCCAAATATCAGTGGCCCAAGCAGTCTAATAAGGGTGAACCTTACTTGGAATTCTGGGGCATAAGTTGTTTCCTTTTGGATATGAACAAGGAAACATTTATCACTAATTACTGTTGGCAGCTGTTTTATGTTTACTAAGTATTGTGGATAGAAGAGTGAAGAACCAAGTGTCTGGGTCCTCACAGCCGTTAATGAGCCTTGGATCAACTGACCCTAAAGTCTTCCCCACATATGGACTTCCATTTACGTGAACAAATGAATCATGTTTGTTAGGTAAGCCAGTTTGAGTTGAATTTTCTGTGCTCTCAACTAAGAGTAGCCAAGTAGAGTCAAAGGTGCTGACAGGCTTCTGGTTGTCCTACAGCTATTGTGCCTCTGATGGGCATTCCAGTGAATGAGGCTTCTAACTGTTGTACAGGGTGGTATGAAGGAGGCACCGGTCCCACTCTGCTACTTGCCTGCCATGTAAACTTGGCAGTTGCTTTTATTCTCTGGTTCTAGAGTGTTAATTTCTAAGTGGACATTATACTTGTTTGTAGCCCATATGGTATTTGCACACAACAAGCTTTGTGTTTGTTGTTGGGGAACCAGGGTAAATATAAAGGAAAATCTAGATGTGTATCCTTGACAGGAACAACTGTTGCGAACAGAGACAGTAGCAGCCCCCCACCCCCTTCTACTGAAGGGGTAGATTCAGTTAGATAATGGTCTCACTGCCTGCTTAGGCCTTAAGTGGACTTCTGACTCAAAGAACACCAACACATTAACAGACCAGTGATCCATTTGATGCTTTCTCCATGGCTTGCAAGTTCTGAAGCTACAGTGTCTTATAGAGTCAGAGGCAAAAACAGTTATAAAAAAGCAGAGGCTGCTGGTAACCATAGGAGTGTCATGTAGAGAAAAGGAAATGATTTTCACAGGAAGGGGGAAACTATTCACAGAGGAGAGACAAGGTGAAAGTGGGTAAGAGACAGCAGAAGATAGTGTATTTCCTGGGCTTTGAAGGGTAAATAGGATTTGCTGGATGGGAGAAGGTGAAGAATATTCTGAATATGAGCAGGGTCATGGAAGTAGATGAGTAGTAACTTCAGTGGGACCAGTACAGGATGCATACTAGAAAGACTGAAGAGGAGGCCAGAAAGGAGACGATACTGAGGTTTGCCAAGTTATCCGTGGCTGCCGAGAGAGCTCAGTAGGGAAGAGTCACCTAACGCCGCTGTGGGAGGGATTCAGTCATTAGAAAGAGAGGAGTGAGGACACCTGTCATTCAGATCAGCCGTGCAGCAAGAAGTGGCTGCTAACTGGAGTGCAGAATAGATGGCGAGGCCTGCAGAAGCAGGACTAACAGTGGCAGTCAGACGGGAGCTAGGCAGGGGGAGGTCAGGCTGATAGTCTTCAGTGAGCAAGAACAGTAAGGCTAAGGGTAAGAAGGACTGGGAATTCAGCTTCTGACTGTTGAGTTGTGTCTCATAGAGGACTCTGGTGTGATACCCAGAAAGTGTGGTCCCACAGGAGGGATGAAGACATTATACATTTGTGTACTGTGAAACTACAGGAAATCAGCAAGCTGGTCAAGTAGATGGACTCCAGGCTTTTGGACTTGCCTGGAGGAATCACTGCTCTGTTAAAGCACAGCGAGCTGGTGGATACAGAAAGCTTAGGGGCAAGGTGAGACAGTGACAGATTTTGAGAGCTGTGTACAAGACTAAGGAAAAACATTTGTAGAGGGGTGATGAATGGTGTGAAGAAATGAGGGAGTACCTCACTTTCCTTTGGTAGATGTCAGGTGGTTGGAGATTATTTTCATTCACAAAGACTTATTCTCCTCGTTCTTTAAAACCAGCCGTTACTCAGGGAAGGTTGTTCTTTTGTATTCAACCCTTGTTTTGTAACAAGGAAATGAAAAGATCATTTCAGGGTTTATTGAACATACGTATTCAGAAACCCATGAATCAACTGTGAACAGCATTCTTGCCTCTTCCTGTGCTCCAGAGGCTGCCTGTCTGTGAAGTCAGATTCTAGCCTTAGGGAAGATCCAGTTAAGTAACTCCTCCTTTTTCCTCTCTCTGGCCAGCCTTGTGCCATGCTTATGAGCAACGAAACTTTTTTTTTGTAACTTGGTCTTTAACCCTCTTCCTTGAAGCTTTTTTTTTTTTTAATTAAAAAAAAACATAATGAGTTTTTTTTTTCATAATAAGTTTTTCATTCTGAAGGCTTAGAGATCCTTCATTCATTGCCACTGTGCCAAACTATATGTGCCTACAGGTTCATCTTGTTGGCATCTAGTCCTTTTTGGATCACTCCAAATAATTCCCATTCTCCTTTGAGAACTTTTGGAGATGGTCTTTAAGTCATGCAGAAACATGCCAAGGGGAATCTGCCTGACTAATGGACTGGATGTAATGATGTTTATGACTTGTGGAGATTTTCAAAAAGTTAGTGAGGATTCTAGCTTGTTTTGGTAGAGATAAACTAGGCTGTGTGTTTTTGGCTGTGGAAGGTCCATTAGTAAGGGCAGATTGTATTTAGCACTGTGTAGTTAAACAAATGCTAAAATGATGATATTCCAAATGCTAATTGTGAATACATCACCACTCTTCTCCCACCCCCAAGCACCCACTCTCAAGTCCCCTGAAAGAGAGCACAGCTGCATAGTGAAACCTGTCCTTCAGCTGGTGGTTCCAACCTGTGAACCCCTAGATCTTACTCGGACTTCCCTTGGGCCCTTTAGCTGTTTGACCCTGCACTCTGCAGCTCACCTTGTCTTATTGCCTCTTTAGTTTCTGGTAGGAGTGCTGCCTCAGCCCGTCCTGGTGCAGAAGGATCAGCATCCAAGGCTGTCTGGCAAGTTGTTTACTTCTCTAGCAGTTAAATGGTTTCTAACAAAAATGTGTCAACACTGCAGGATAGGAACTGAAGAAGCATGATTGCCATTTTCCCCAGTCATAAAAATCGTTTGTAATAAA
The DNA here is from genome assembly GCF_004664715.2 of Peromyscus leucopus. Classification (NCBI taxonomy): domain Eukaryota; kingdom Metazoa; phylum Chordata; class Mammalia; order Rodentia; family Cricetidae; genus Peromyscus; species Peromyscus leucopus. The sequence continues at coordinate 3,442,877 of NC_051074.1, forward strand.
CACCTTGACAACTTCATGGATTCTTGTATAAATCAAGTGAGGTATTGAGAGGGAAAACTCCTTAAAAGGATGAAGCCTTGCCTTCCATTGTGGGATTTTCCAAACCATGTTGATGTCTCTTGAGCTAAGGAGTGTCACATGACTCTACTGCAGAGCCTTTCAGACTACACAGCATCATCAGTGAGCATTCTTGGTCTCTGGTGGCCCTTCCCCACCAGGGCCTCCTGTTCAGTGCTTTGCATGACTGTGCTCCTGAGCCTGCTGCTCAGGTCCCAGGGTCTCCAAACATACCCTGCTCATTTTTGCCCTGTATCTGTGGATCTTTCTACTGTGAAGATCCCAGAAGCAAAGGACTTAGATGAACCAATTTCTGACTCCTGACTCCTAGAACCGAAATAACAGTTGTGCATCGTGTTAAGCCTCCAAATCTGTGGTGATTGATAGAAAACAAATGCACTTCTGAGCTTGGGAAAACAGGAGGCATCTTCACAGTGCTGAACTCAACTTGTTGGGTCATCTGAAGGCTGAACTGTGAAGAAAGATCTGCTTTAAGCTTCAGTGAAATTGACTAGAGTCATTTCCTAGCACATTTGGAGCTGGGAACCTAAGCTTCTTGCTGGTTGTAAGCTGGAGGCTGCCTTTGGCTGCTTTTTACACAGGCTCTTCTGTTTTGTAGCAAGCTTCATCAGATTTAGTGAGAGAGTTAGCTAGCAAGATGGAAGGTACAGTCATATGTAACTCAGTCACGGAAGTGACAACCCATTGTTTTTCTGTATTCTGTTGCCTATGCTTGAGGGGGTTGGAATTATATAAGGACTTGAGATGTTTTTTGGTTAAGCCTTTACTTATTTCTTCCAACAAATGTATGGTCATCCTTTTGTAACTCTTCTTTATAGCTACCTAGCTACCTTTTTACTAGTATATTTTTATGGCTGGCTTTGGCTTTTATTTTCCTTCATGTGTTTTTGTACATCCTTAATTCAGTTGCAGCCCCTAGAACAGTCTTCTTTTGCATATTGTTTTGCAAAAGATGCCACCTTTCTGTTCAGTAAACTAAAGGACCAAATCAGTATCTCTCCTGTTTAATGCTTGAGTCTCCAGTCTTGCTAAGCAGCTATACAGCATCCATTTTATAAATCTTGAGATTTGCCAATTGGTAGCAAAATCAGTGACTTATTCACATGTCTGTAAGCCAGCTGGAATGGTTGCTCACATTGCCTTGATTTGCATTCAGTGCTAGAGCCCATTATCTTATTAAGGAAAAGCAGTTGTTCATCAAATACACAAACAATGTCAACTTCAAACATTAGCTGGTTTTGAATGTGCATTGTCCTGTTTCCTGGGAGTTTGATGGTTCTTAGAAATGATATAATCTGTAAAAACTAACTTATTCCTGTTTAAACTAGCTGGCTTCTGTTCCGTTTTAATGGTCATTTGTGGTCCTGCTATTTCTAGGTCATAGCAAATGAATTGAAGGGGTTGGGGATTTAGCTCAGTGGTAGAGCACTTGCCTAGCAAGTGCAAGGCCCTGGGTTCGGTCCTCAGCTCTGGGGGAAAAAAAGGCAAATGAATTGAAAAAGGGGCTGGCCTTTGGGAAAGCAGCATTTAATTGCTTTCCTTTCAACCAGCAGCAATCTGGTCCTCAATATGACTGTTAGAGATGTTCTATAGGGTGAATATTCAATATACTTTAAAGGACTTGTAACAGATAAGGTCATTTGGTATCTGTGGGCTTGCGAACTCCAAACGTGGTGTAACTCATCTGGTCTAGCTTCCCATGCTCAGTGGCCAATCCCTGTGTAGCCCTCTAAGATAGTGTCTAACCTTTTTCATTACTTTTCCCGTTAGTGTACTAACTAGTCTTTAGAGGGCAGGTAAAGAAACGATAGTCTGGTTTTAGTGAACACATTTGTGGTACTGAAATGTTGACATCACAGTAAGATGTGCTGGCTGGTCCCTTTAAGAAAATCTCAGGTGAAAACCAACTTAAACTTGGAAGAATCATTCATCTGTTGAGAAAGATGCAAAATGGGTGAATTAAAGATAGCTAGAGGTGAAAGCACGTGAGTGTATATGTCTGCATTTTGGGTCTTTGGGGAGCCATGAGGCTAAAAGCCAATTAAAGCTTTAGTGGAGAGAAATTTAAAAGTCATTTCTCCTGGGCAAAGGAAAGATTTGGAGCAGAGAGTGCTCAGAGAAAAGCAGGAGAGTGTTGACATTAATGCAGCCAGCTCCTGGGAATTGGAATCAGGGCAAAGCCCCATCTAAGATGACCCTGGGACTCTGCTCCAACTTGAGAACCTGAGGGTGTGTACATGTTCAGCCTAAAGAAGAAAGTAGCTGCAGCCTATCATGTTAGTTCCTCCCTTTTCTAACCTCTTACCAGTTTTCAAATTAATATAGTTCAGGGAAATAGAGTAGTCTCGGAGGTTTTTTTTTTGTTTGTTTTTTTTGTTTTTTTGTTTTTTTTGTTTTGTTTTGTTTTGTTTTTTGTTTTTCAAGACAGAGTTCTCTGTATCTTTGGAGCCTGTCCTGGAACTCACTCTGTAGACCAGGCTGGCTTCAAACTCACAGAGATCGCCTGGCTCTGCCTCCCAAGTGCTGGGTTTAAAGGCATGCACCACCACCGCCCAGCTAGTCTGGGAATTTTTAATCCCTTTACTGATTGGGTGTTAACGTCTTTTTCATCCACTTATCTTAATTTATTAAGGCTTTCTTTTATCAGTCTCAGCCCATATATTTCTATTCGGTAGACTCATGTTTCCTAATTATATTCCAGTTGACATTCCCAATCTCTATCACAGCATGTAGATTGTGTCTCCATCTTGGACAGAGAACATCAGCATGCGTTTGTTTCATTGTGACCTCAAACTCAAGAAGTATCCAAAATGAAGTTAACTCTTCCAGTGTCTATCATTCAGGCAAATCTCTCAGATAGCATGGTTTCCTTTTCCATTATTATTTCCATCAGTGCCATTACATTTTTGGAGTTAGTATGGTATCATAGGAAGAGGGTGAGGTATTGGCATTAATCAGATTCAAGCTGCATCCTTACCTGCCCCTGTCCTCTCCTAATTGGTATCCATTGGAAAGCAAGCCCGTTATTTGGTATTTTTGAGCCTTATTTTTCTGAACCTTAAAATTGTCATAGAATTCCTGCCTACTTCACTTGGACTGCTAGGGGATATTAAGTCTAGAACTATATGTGAATCACATAATACAGTGCCAAGTGTGTGTTGTCAGGTCCGTGAGGAGTTACTAGTTACTAGGTTAAGTGCATTCAGCACCACCCTTGTCATATACAGTCTGTGTTTGGGGACACATTCTCATTCAATCTTTTCTAGAGTGTGGAAAGATGAGCTCTGCATATTCTGGGTCTCTCTCCCACTTTTTACAGATGTGGTTGGTCCCCATATTACAGAGGAAACAAGGCTCATGCGTGATCTCATCCCCTCTTGTAGTGTTTTAGTGTAGTGCAGCCGGTATCTTAATCTTTCTGCCTGAGGTTGATCTTTCCTCCAGGGCTCTGATCCTATTCCTTCCTCTCCAGGGACCCCTCCTTTTCTAAGTATGCTTATTTCTACCACACCTTCTTTGCTTGTTTCTTTCCATCAGCAGCTCCATTCCAAGTCTCTCTTATCTTAAAAAAAATAAAATATTCAAAACCAAGTGGCAGTTTCTCTATCCCTGTATAGCCACCACCCTGTGTTATTCTATTCCCTAACTACTAGACTTCCTGAGTCCATTCCACACACTTGTCCTCACAGTCCACATCACACTCAATTTCCCAGGCACACATCCTGGATTTTCTTTGTTTTATTCATGAAAATTGACCTCACCAGGGTTACCTGTGGCCCTGTTACTATAGCCACATTGCTGACCATGCTTTTCCCATTGAAATGCTCTTAGGGTTTGGCTTCTGGGATCCCACATCAGCCTTATGTTTTTCTCTACTTTGCTGACCACACCTCAGTTACCTTTGGAAACTTTTCTTCTTTTGCTTTGCTTAAATATTGATGTGCTTGGACTCTCACCCCTCTACCCTAACAGTCTCTGAGGAAGAGTCATTTTATTCACTCATCTGTTCTCTAGGCACAGGTGACTTGCACAGATCTCTTTCTTGCCCAAATCTTTTTCTTAAGCAACATATCTAATAGTTGATGCGTCAAGCTCACTATCCACCCCTGAGCTTACATCTTTTCATGCTTACCTCAGCATGTTCTCCCACTGCAGTGTGCCTTAGAATCACCTGAATGGCTTGTTAAAATACAGATTGCTGGGCCAGAGCTTTTGGGTCAGTATGAAGAGGAATTGAGGCTATGACTTACATGGGTTCCCAGGTGATATTTATGCTACTAGTCTAGGAAATATTCTCTGAGAATCCCTGTTCAAAGAGAACAGAGGCCCCTTTTCTGCCCCTGCTGTGCCTTGTATACTCCTGCTACCCCATCCCACATGTCTCTAAATTTTTTCAGTTTTGCCTTCTAAGAGCCTCCAGGACCACTTATTGCTTCTGCAACTAGAATGCTTTCTTGTAGTAATCTGTTGTTTCCCCTGCCTTCAGTCAATTTTCATGGCTCTTTCAGTACAGAAACCAGTGTAAATTTCTTCACACACAGGTCATGTCAAACTGTTGCCTCCATTCTCCTTTAGTTCCCCATTGTTATAAATCCAAACTCTCCTTTCAGAGAATCTTGTTCTGTCCCTCCTTGTTTTGCATGTCATGAATTAGGCATACAAAAAAAAAAAAAAAAAAAAAAAGACCCCAACACATATATCTCAGATGTATCACACATGTCTGGTAGAGTACTTGCTTAGACTGTGTGAAGCCCTGGGTTTAACCCCTAACATCACATGAAACTGGGCATGGTGGCATGTGTCTGTAATCCAAAGTGTAAGCACTTTGAAGGTAGAGGTAGGAGGATCAGGAGTTCAGGGTCATTCTCTGCTGTGTTCAAGGCTAGCCTGAGGTATAGGAAACCTTGTTAAAAGAAAGAGAAGTAGGAGGTGGGAAGGAAAAAAACAACAAAAACGGCAGACAGCAGTTATTGAGAACTTGGTGTCATCCATATAATGTTTGTTTCTCAGGCATGCACAATGCAAGAGTTAATAAAATCATGGGTGCCTCCACCAAGATTTTTGAGAGAAAGCTGGAATCATTCAAAAGAAATGGAATCATTTTTATTTTGGGGGAGCCCCTGAGAGGTCAAGATGTGAATGTAAAGTTTGTCTTGTAATTGGGAACTCAGAATACTGAAGATGTCAAAAGTATGGTATGCTTGCTAAGGAAAACTTCAGGCAGTGAGTGGAACTGGCTTAGGTCATGTGTGCTGCAGGCTGCCAGGCTGTAGGGCTGGGGCTGCTGAGGCCTGTTTGTGCTTGTGTTGTGAAACCATGTGCCCCAGATGCTGGACAGGGAGCTACAGGGTTTGCTCTTTCCCTGCTGGGCTGCATCTTGCATAAATCTTCCTTGCTATTCTCCGGTTTTACCCTTTAGGAATGGAAATGTTTGCTTTGTGTGATTGTATATTGGGAGACTATAACAGCTTAGGTTTTACCTCAAGTCTCAAAACAAAGGGCAGGGTGGGGGAGTTTAGACTTTGTAACACTGTGGAACTATTAAGACTGTGGAGACTCTTGATGTTGGACTAAATGTACTTTGGTATTATGAGATGGCCATGAGCTGTGGGGGACATAGGGTAGAAGAAGGTTATGGTTTGAACCTGAAAAGTGCCCCACAGGCTCATGTTTTGAATGTGTATTCCCTCGCTGGCACCTTATTCTCTAGGGAAGCTGTGGACCTTTAGGAGTTAGGGCTTAATTGCAGAAGTAGGTCAGTAGGGGCAGGCCAGGCTCCAGTCCTGGGTGTTCTCTGTTTTCTGGTCTGCCACAGTGTGAACAGCTGTCCTCTGGCACACACTCCTGCAGCCATGGTGCTCTGCTCCAGCACATGCAGTGCAGCAGCTCTGAGCTGAAGCCAGTGAAACTGTGAGCCAAGACATCGGTCCAGTAAGTTGTCTCTGTTCAGTATCTTGGTTGCAAAAGAGCTAATACCTGGTGTTGTAGGTTACATTTTATACACCAAGAAATGTTTTTTTCTTCTTATTTTACAGTGTTGCAGTTGATCTTCTATAGTCTCGGCAGTCACTTGTGTCCAGGTTAAAGGATTAGATTCACTCACAGCTGAATGTAAGAAATTAGGCACAATCCTGTAATTCCAGCACTCGGGAGCCTGAGACAGGAGGATCATGAGTATGAGGCCAGGGTAGACTATGTAGCAATCATTAAACAACAACAAAAGAGCTCACAGTAAGAGCTGATGAAGACAATAACGTTAATATCATCTAGCAGTTTTTGTTAGCATACTTGTGTCAGGGTTACTACATGTCAACGTAAATTATCCAGTTCTGAGTTATAAAGGTAAAAATTTAGGGACAAAACAACCTATTCAAAGCTGCGTAGCTTAAACTAGTGGGACTGGGATTTCAATTTATACCTCTGATATCACAATTATTGGAGTTTCTCACCTCTATGGAAATTATATCAAGTGAAATTATACCAAGAAGACCCCATCATTTGATAGCTCTAAAACTTAAAATCCTTCCCTGTCTGTCTGTAACTGAATTTCAGAATTGTCTACCACCCTCCTTACATACAGTGGAGCCCATCCTGTGCAGCTGTGTTTTCCTAAGATCTTGTCACACTGCGGTAGGAACAGCATAGACTGGAGCGTGGTGGATTCTGGACCCCATTTCTGCTCAGCACCTTCTTGATTGAACCCTCAACTATGTGACTTTGCTCCCCTCTTACTACTCTCCCTCCTTGTTACTCTTCTGTAAGACCCAGAGGGGACGATTTCCCTTGTGCATCGGTGAGGAAAAGAATGTGACAGTGCCTGCTTCTTTCGACCCTGTGATTGCGCCTTAATGGGACATTGGGCATAAGGAATATTGTGGACATAAGTGCCATAAAGAAGCCCATTGTGTGTCTTGTGAAGATTGTCACTGCCGCTCTTTGAATATCGTTCTCTGTCTACACTGTAACCTGAGAAAACATTTCTAAAGTACATATCCTATGGACTATCTGCTAGCAATGATGGTGAGCTTTTTATTCAGATAGTCCCTTTCACAGAAACAATTGGAAATATTTGAATTTTTAAATATCTTGGAGCTACCTCTGACAGCTTGAAGAAGCTAAAGCAACTGGCACCTCAAAACCTCTAACATTAGTTAGGGTGAACTCTGAGAGGGGTGACGAAGGACTAGGTGTTAGAGGGATTCCCTGATCGGCAGAAACACAGGGAAAGGAGCCATGAACATGGCTGGCTTCTTCTTCACCCTCCTGATCCGAGACAAAAGTCTGGCCGCTTAAAGCAAAGGTCTTTCAGGGGTGTTTTCTCCCACTGGTGGGCCCTGCTGGTGGGATGGCTCAACAAGTTCCAGGCCAGCACAGGATGTGTTTATACAACAGTGGTGGGCAAGTCAGCCATCCTGCCTTTCTAGAGTCGGGGAGGGACCCTTCAAGGACTTTATAGAACCCCAGGCCCCGAGGAGAGACTAGGCTCAGGCTTCCCAAGTCCCCCTCTGCTTCCTGGAGGGTCTTTGTCCCTGTGTGCATTTAGTCAGCCTTAAAAAAAGCTTTTTTTAGCTGGGCGGCGGCGGCGGTGGGCATGCCTTTAATCCCAGCACTTGAGAGGCAGAGGCAGGCAGCTCTCAGTGAGTTCAAGGCCAGACTGGTCTACAAAGCAAGTTCTAAGACAGCCAAGACTGTTACATGGAAAAACCATGTCTTGAAAAACCAAAAAAAAAAAAAAAAAAAAAAAAAAAGAGCCTGATTTTAATGGCTTGGGAAAAAAATTCTTGGTACCAGAGTGATGCTTCAGTGGTTAAGAAGACTTGGGTTTAGTTTCTAGCACCCACTTGGTGCCTTACAACCACCTAGAACTCCAATTCTAGGGAGTTCTAGCTCCCATGCCCTTTGGCAGGCACTGTTCATATATGATACACTTACATACGTTCAGGCGAAACACTCATACACAGTAAATAAAATAAATCTACAATTTTTTTTAAAGAGTCCACATGTGGTTAGTATTGTGGAGAGAGAAACAGAGCCCAGATTCTTTACAAGAATCTGAGACCTTCAGACTTTACACCATCAGGGCAGACCTGGAACAGATGTTCTCTCAACATGGATCTCCTCCTCAGGGTCAAGCTGACTGACTGGGCAACCAAGGGATTGCCACTCTTGAGTTGGTTTAAGAGCTGGCAATGCCTTTGGCTATCTGGCAAAATCAGGTGGAAATTCTTTTAAAAGAAAGGTTTCTTGAGCATAGGCCTCACATCATTCAGTGACTAGCCCATAAATATACCCAGGCACTCAAGGGAAGCAGAGGCCAGAGTTAAAACAAGAAAGAAACCACAAACAATGAGTACCTTAAAAAATATTATTGGGGCGGGAGAGATGGCTCAGTGGTTAGAGCATTTGTTGTTCTTCAAAGTGCTCAGGTTCAATTCCCAGCAACCACGTGGTGGCTCACGGCCTCTGCCACTTAAGGCCCTTGGGATTCAACATCCTTTCTGATCTCTGAGGGCCCTGCATACATGTGGCATACAGACATACATGTAGCCAAATTACTCATACACATAAAAATTTTAAAAATTATATTAGATACTGAAATCATCTCAGTCTGAAAAATTTCTCTTTTCTCTGTTGAAAGGAATGAAAGATAAGCCTAGAGATATTTGCAAAAAATACAAAACTATGAGTTGTGTCATAGCAAATTGGAAAAGAAATGAAAATAACTTTACATTAATGAAATTAAAAACTAAATGGAGGAGGAAAAACATTTACTTATTTAGTTTAAAGAGAAAATTTTGAGCTACTTGAAAATTGAATAAAGAGATGGTTAATAAATTGGAAGATGGTAAGAAGAAGTTATCCATAGTAAAGCACAGAAAAAATAGAAAACTAAATCATAGAGTGACATGATTAAAGCTTAGTTTGAATCCTAGCAGGAAATGAGACAAGAAGGGTAAGCAAGTGACTTTGAGAAATAGGTCGAGATATTCTGAAACAGGTGAAAACCAGATCACAAACTTAAGATCGCTGATTGTAAGTAGAATTTTTCAAATCTAGTTTAGATGAGAAGATAAGAATCAAAAGCAAAGAGGAAGTCTTCATAGAAGCTAGGGTGACCACTGACTTTTGAAAATTAGTGTTATATTTCTCCCTTCCCATTCCTCCCTCCAAACCCTCCCATACACCCCCTTTCCACTCTCCTTAAAATCATGCCCCCCAATTGTTCTTGCTTACATGTGTGTATATGTACACACATTCTTAAATATGCCCTGTGTATAATGTGACTTGTATCTATGTTTAAGGGCTGGACAACCAACTGTTGTACTCTTCCCTGAGGAAGACCGCTGCTCCTGCCCCCAGCTTTCCTCAGTTGTCTCTTGTATAGGGTTGAGGCCGTGTGGGCTTTTCCTCATCCTCTTTGACATGTCTGTTGGTGGCATCCTTGTTCAGCTCACTTTTGGGCAGTCATATTGGTGAGCCTTTATGGATAAAGCTTCTGATATTACTAGGAGACACAATCTCACAGCAAATTCCATGACCTTCTGGCTTTTATAATCTTTCCACCTTTGACTTTTAAAAAAAACCTTTTATTGATTCTTTGTGAATTTTGTATCATGCACCCCAATTCCACTCATCTCCCTGTCCTTCCATATTCACCCCCATTCTTGTAGCCTACCCCCAAAGAAAACAAAAAATAAAAATGATTAAAAATAAAAAAGAAAGATGAAACAAACAAAAATCTTGCCGTGGGAGCTGCAGTGTTGTGGTGTGTCACCCCGTCCACCCTTTTGCCCAAGTAGCTTTACTTGCAAATGTTCGTTGCAATGAGTCATTGGTCTGGTCCGAGGCTTTTGGCTTTTGCTACCCCATCAATACTGGAGCCTCAAGGAGACTCCTCTCAGATATCCTATTGTCGCCTTGTGCCATGGAGATCCTTCAGCTTTGGTTCTGCAAGGCCAGCGCCTTCATGTACTCCAGCAGTTCTTAGATAGGGTAGATGTTGGGGTGAGCCAACTCAAAGCCCTGGATCTGGGCCTGGATAGTAGCTGAGTTGGTCAGGCCCCCTGCTCTCCTGCACCTGCACCCCCGGACCAGCTCTCCTGCTTTGCCCAGGTGAGAGGCAGGGCCAGTTCTCCTGCCTGTGGTGGCTGGCAAGGAACAGGACTGGCTCTCTCTCCCATTCTCACACCATTGGGGCCAGCTCTCCTGAGTGCTGCAGCCAGTGAGAGGAGGGCCAGCTCCTTTCCCATGCCACCCAGGTTGGGGGGGCAGCTTTCCTGTACCCACACCACTGTACTGCTAGCAAGGGCCTAGGCCAGCTCTCCACCCACTCCATCAGGGCCACCTTCATTGTGCTGTCCAGATGAGGTGTGGGGCCTGCTCTCCTGCATGCTGCAGCCATCAAAGGGTGGAACCACTCGCCAGCTCTTCCACCTCACATCCTCAGGCAGGCTGCCCACACCCACACTCAGCTCTATTATGCTGCCCTCCATCATTGACTTTTTAGTGTAATATAATTCTGGTCATGTCAACTTCACATTTTTCAATGACTTTCTATCTCTAAGGTATAAAATAAAACTCCTTAGAGTGTCTCATAAGACCTTCCATGGTCTGGTTCTTACACTCAGATACACAATGCCTTCCTTTGCTCAGTTTATCCTTGTGCACTCTTCTCTCTTCTGGAATTCCCCCAAGGTCCAGGTCCTACTTCAGCTCTGATGTTAGGTGCTCTGTCAACTCTACCCAGTTCCTGTCACATAACCCGGGGACACACTGCTTGCCTGTAATGTACTTCCAATATGTGTCACAGCTTTGTTTGCCTTCTATCCCAGGTGCTCCTTGGGAATGTAGACAGTAGTCAGACAACGCCTAACATTCCATAGGGCTTTTGCTGACTTCAACAGTACCTTGATTTGTATTTGTGTGGCCCTTTTTGTCTTACTCTGATCTTGCTTGTATGGAGACTGGGTCACCACAGCCAATGCCTGCATACTGTCCTCTTCTGGCTCTGCTCCTTCAGTACCGCCTAAATACAGTTGTAGTAACTGTAACATGATATGTACATGTGGGGAAGGAACATGCTGAGAAAATTCTCTGGCAATTGTAGCTCCTTTAGCTTTAAAGGAGAGTTTAGTAACTTGCTTGGGTTGGAATTTGGTGTCCCAGGGACTCTCTCTCCTGAGCTTTAGTCCTTGTAGGAGCTGAGTCCTAGCATAATCACCAGCTCATTATGCCCCACAAGCTGTTAGCAGATCAAATGATTATTCACAGTGAATGTCCTGTGAGGACCATGTGGTCATTTCTACATCTCACTGGGAGGAGGGGCCCATGACCTAAGGTTTCCTAGTTGATTGATTTGAGAATCTGTATCGAGCATATCTTTAATTTCAATTTTTGGAAATCACACATTTCTATTGTCCTTTTGTACTGGCTGGTTTTGTGTGTCAACTTGACACAAGCTAATGCCATCGAACCTCAGATTCAAGATTCAGCTGTAAGGCATTTTCTCAATTAGTGATCACTGGAGGCGGGCCCAGCCCATGGTGGGTGGTGCCATCCCTGAACCCATTCCTGGTCCTGGATTCTATAAGAAAGCAGTCTAAGCAAGCCAGGGGAAGCAAGCATTCCTCCATGGCCTCTGCATCAGTTCCTGCCTCCGGGATCCTGGCCTGTCTGAGTTCCTGTCCTGACTTCCTTCAGTGATGAACAGCAACGAGAGAGTGTGAGCTGAATAAATCCTTTCCTCCCCAAGTTGCTCTGTGGCCATGGTGTTCACCACAGCAGTAGAAACCCTACGACACCTTTGTTCAGAGTGGAGTAGGCTTAGACTTGTCACATCTGTACTGCTTTTCCAATCTGATCAATTAACCCCCCCCCCCACGCGCCTGCCCTAAAGGAGTTAAGCCTTGTTTGTTTTTTAATGTATGTGAGTGTTTTGCTTGATTATATGTATGTACCACATGCATGTCTGGTGCCCACAGAGGCCAGAAGGTGGCTAGATCTTCTCCAACTGGAGTTACAGATGTTTTTAGCCACCATATGAGGACTGGGAACTGAACCTGGGTCCTCTGCAAGAGCAGGAAGTGCCCCTAACCACTGTGAAACCTCTCCAGCCCCTAAACATACTTTTTATTTATCATTTTTATAAATTATTTGTGGTACTGAGTATTGAACCTAGGATTTCATGTATAGTAGGCAAGTGGTCTATCAGCCCCGAAAAACTTGATGCACTTATAAAGTGTTAGGTATCATTAGGCTTGTTGGCCCCTTGTTTCTAAAGGAAATGGCCTGTCAGAATAGTTTTTCTTACTAAGATAAGGTTGCATTTGCATTTGGTTTTATTCAGGTAGCAATGCTGACTCCAGCAAACCAGAGCTTTCCAACTGTTTAAATAGACGTTCAGATCATCTATAGGAAGAGATGAGGGTTTTACTTGACTTTCTCTCCATTGTAGTTCCCAGGGACTTTTGAAAATTGTTTATATTAGTAGTGTACCTAGTTTTGAAACATTTCTCCTTTATGGCTGATGAGATGGCTGAGCAGGTGAAGCTGCTTGTCACCGAGCCCGAAGATCTGAATCTAATCCCTGGGACTGAGCATGCACATATGTACACACACACATGCACACAAATCAACTAAGTACATAATAAAGTAATCAAAAGAAAATTATCTTTTAAATGAATACTTTTGGTAGCCCTTGGTTTCTAGAGTTGTTTGAAACAGAAAGGACCGCAGAGCTGGCAGCTCTGTCCTCCTCATGGCAAACTGAACACTGTGGAGACCCCACCTTTCCCTGAGACCGAGAACCACTGGCAGCTCCGCCCACTGCTCGTGGTCCATCCTGGTGTCACACTGCTTTGTCACAGCAGTGCCCCTGGAATCCACCAGAAGCACTCTGAATTTAAACCCATGTTTTACTTTTTCAGACCCAGCCATTCCTAGTGTGGAAGACATACTTAGTGCCCCCCCCCCCCCCCCCCCCCCCCCCCCCCCCCCCCCCCCCCCCCCCCCCCCGTCACTGTCATTCTTTACCTGGAGCTCCGCTGTGTCTCACATGGATTGTCTGTCAGCTCCAGAGCACTAACAACTTCATAGTCCTAACTGCATGCTGTATAACGCTCCAGAGAGCTGCTAGGATGTTTTATGGGCTAGTGTCTGAGCTTGTCACTCTCTTTGTCTGGACCTGTCCAGTAGAAAGGATGTTCTGCTGAGAGTACTTTGAATCCTAAAGTGGTGGTGGCTTAAGTGAAAAGAAGTTTGTTTCTCTCATATGTTGAAGAGGACCAGATGTTGGCAGGCCACAGCTCGCAGGGTGGCCTCACAGGTCTCCTCCTGTCCTGTCCCTCTGCAGGTCATGTGGCCTCCACAACCAAGGTGAGTGTTCAAGGTGCAGCTGATACCTTGGCATTCCTGCCAGTAGGTATGAGGGAAGAGGAAGCTGGCCCTCTGAACCTTAGGGATACCTCCTGAAAGGTACTAGTAATACTTTTCCCTCCATGTTACTGGTTAGAGCTATGGCTAAAACTGGCAGCCACACAAAAAACCCTAAAGAACATAGTCTTTTAACCAAGCTGCCCTGCTAAAACGTGGGCCTCTTATTAGGAAAGAAGAGACTAGAATTGGGCAGTAACTAGAGTTTCTTTCTGTCATGGGACTTGTCCTACCTCTCTCCCAGCGATGTTCTTCCCGCTGCCGCTGTAGCAGCCCTTCCCCACCCAGCACTGTATCTCCAGCCTGGTGGTAGTGACTGTGATGGTCTTACTATACCTTTTCTGCTTCCTCAGCAGTGACAGTGCATTGGCCCTTCCTTGTGCCCAGCAGTGTGGAGCAGTGGGAAAGCTTGCTGGATTTCATAGTTGAATTGATTTGTGTTGAACCTCTGCTCTACACGGTGGACTGAAAGTTTAAGTACAGAAGTGCACAGCACACACGCTGTATTTAAAGCCATAGTCCAGCTGTCCCTTTTAAATTGTAGACTTTTGTGTTGAGCTGATTATTCAGCATCATCCCTTGAGGGTCTCACAGGTGTGACCAGCATGTATGGCCAGCTCCAAGTTAGAACTCTAGATTTCACTTCCTCCTCTAAACTTTAAGTGATGCCTCCACCAGTGTGGCTGCCAAAGTCATAAATCGGAAAAGAATCTTCCACTGCTCGTATGCAGTGACCCTAAAGTCAGTCAGTTCAACTGCAAATATAATTTAATTCTCTAGTGCTGGTATCACGCTCTGTCCTTATGCCCAAACTCTGGCACACCTCCTCACTGGTCTCTTTCCCACTCAGTCTGCTCTGATCTTGCCCTGAGCTGCGCCGCCCTTGCAGCCAGACTCCTGTTGTTTCTGGGCTTACATTCTGGACTCAGGTGACCTGCAAGGCCACCTGAATTCACTCCTGTTGTTCCTCCTTCTCACCTGTGCAGAACCCAGTCTTGCCTCTGCTTTCTGGTCTCCTTTCTGGTCCCACCCCTTCTTCACTCATCATTCCTCATCCCCTTGCTGTTCCTGCCCATGCCATCCTTGTGTCTGGTGTAAATGTCATTTCCTCACAAGCCTTTCCTTAACCTCTCAGCGGTATGTCCCTCCCTTTCCTCTTCAGGGCTGTTGTTCTTAGAATTTGTTACAATTTATCATTTATATTTACAGAGTGATTACTTACCAACATCATTTCTACATTCTTGTATATAAGTTTCCTGAGGTCTTAGAACATATTTTCTTACTAAAAATCAAATTCTCAATACTTAGTACTCAATAAATATATGTCTCATAAATGAATTAATAAATGACTTCAGATTAAGCAGTGCATTATCTTTCATTAAACTGGCAACTTTACTATTCAGTGCAACAAGACTTAGTTGTTGGCAGTGTGAAGACAAATCACTTTTGCAACTTAGTGTTGTATTTCGTTACTTTCACTGACTTACACCTGTGATTCTCACCTGCAACAGTATAAACGCCCATGTCAATTATTTGAATGTAACTTAGAACAAAGCCTTATTTTCCCCAGGATGACCTTTTGAATAGAGAACCTGGAAAGGTCATATTTGGGTATGATGGAAGGAAGTCACACAGGGCCCACTTCATCTCTAGGCCTTCGTTTTAGATGTTACCTGGTGTAACCTCTGGAATGGCAGACTCGCGGTTGTCAGCATGGACCTGAGGTGACAGTCACCTTAAGATGGCGCTGTCTGGGTCATCCCAGAAAGAGGCTTGCTCTGGGCTTGGGCTGTCGTAGAAAAGTGGTTTCCGCTGAGTATGGTTACACATGCCTTCAATCCCAGCCCTCAGGAGGCTGAAAAGAAGATTACAAGTTCAAGGTTAGCCTCAGCTACTTACTAAGAAAGCAGATAAGACAATGAAAGAGAAGAAGACCAGTTTCCTCACCACTCTGACTTGCTTGCTAAGTTTTTAAGTCCAAAGCCTTAAGTATCAGATATCCAAGTAGCATGTAATTATAATTTTGTCTTTCTGTTTTTCAATGAATTGTGTTAATCTGTAGAAAACACTGACAAGGTATGTCATATAACAAAAGAAATCAACACTCTGTGTGTGTGTCTGTGTGTGTGTGTGTGTGTGTCTGTGTTTTCTTTCAGATTATTTTTTTTAAAAATGTTTTGGAAGCATCTGGTGATTTTATTTTTTTTATTCATTCATTCATTCATTCACTTATTTTCATCCTGAGTTATTGCTCTAAGATGAAAGATGGAATTAGGTGGTTACTTTTACCGATAGAGAGGTTGTTTACCACCAGAAAGTTTGTTTTTCCTTTTTGGAAAACTGAAAATTCTGCTTTCAGTAGCACTATGGTGGGAGGATTTCAGCAAAGATAGAAACACATAGTTTATCATTCTGGATTTGAGACCACAGCAGTGGTTCCAGAGCTGCCACAAGAGGCAGCCAATCATGAAAAAGATTATGTTTTTATTTGGGCCTTGGAAATGTCTAAATGACAAGTACAGTCTTTCTTAGCTCCCTGTGAATTGATAATAGACCCCTGTTAATTGTTAATTAGAAACTCTGATATAGCTGGAGAAGAATGTTTTACAGGAAAATTCTAATGTAGCAAGTGAAAATACAAAACAAAACAAACCTTTAAATTTTCAGAAAGTCTAATTTGCTGCTTGTACGCAGGGGTGTTTTTAATATAATGCTTCTGGTACAAAGCCTGGCACTGCTTCCTTGGGGAGATGTGGTTTCAGTTTCTTGGGTTAATGTGTATTATAACATTGGAGACTAAAAAATTAGCATTAGAGGACTCTAAGTACTTTATTCTTTATATAATACCACTAAGAACCTTGTTTCTTTCAGACGGTATTGAGAGTTGAATAGTTGAATCTAGGACCTTATGCATCTTATCTAGTGTTCATTTACAGCATCAGCTTGTTCTAACAAGGATTGAAAGCTAGGAAAATCAGAGTCTGGTTGGGCATTCATTCATTCAATAAATGCAACTTATTTTGCATTGTTTTGTTCATTATGGCTGGTACCAAAGTACTTTTCAAAGTACTTTGTTAATGTTCAGGGACCCTGTGATACAGCTTCCATGTGGTTGCCATCTGTGATGGGGTTGGACTTTATGGTGATGTGGATCACCCATGTTCTTGTGAGCAGCTCCTCACCTGCACTCTGCAAGAATGCCCAATTAAAGAAAGAAGTAGATGTTTATGTTCATTTTTATTTCACTTATTTTATCAGATGTACATAATAAATTTGCCTATCACTTTTATTCTTTGTGTGCTGAAGTCATATATAATATCTAGACCTTTCATTTTAATGCTCTCTACATGTATAATGTTTGCTATGTTAGTAATGTTAAGTAGATCAGATGTACCCTGCTAAGACCAGGTGTTCAGTGTAGCACAGATACAACACTACTGGCCTTATCCAGTCGCCCAACTGTTGTGTATACTCTCTTTTGTGAAGGAGTGGTGTGGAGTACTTGGCCTCCATGAAGCTTTCTAGTATGAATTTAAAGATCTCTGTGTACCCAGTGGACATGCAGCTAATTGGTTCCTCTTCTCTTTTTTTCTCTCTGACTTAGGAAAAGAAGATTCTAGTGCTCCAGTTACAAAAGACGAGAACACCACCCCCATGTCACAGGACACAAGAGCCTTACCCGAGAAGTCACTGCAGAAATCAGCAAAGGTTGTTTCCTACAGATTTTTTTTCTGCTTGTCATTTGGGATGCTCATCGTAACTGTAGTTGCTCAGTTAATCAGAAAGTCAGTAAAAGCCATAAATTAGGGAAAGTGACTAGGGCTTTTGTAACTTTAAGCATACGAGTGTGTATTTCTTTGATTGACTTAGGATGCTAGTGGCGTCTTCTGGTGTAGGACAAACGTAGTTGACTCTTGCTCTTGGTGGCACACATGCTGCAAGGACAGGAGATAAAGTAAAACCATGGTGAGAGACTTCCCAGACCAGAGATACCTGTCAGTGTTGACTCTGGGACTCACATGGCAACTCCAACCATCTTGCTGGGAGGAGCTCTCCTGCCTGCTGACATGAGGACTTTGGAAGTCGGTAGACTGTGTGTGTCCTGCTGTTGCTCATGGAGTTACCCAGAGCTTCTCACAGTTCTTTGGTTGCCTCCTGTGTGTTTGGCATGAGGGATGTCTAAATGATCACTCCATATCAGCCATGTATTGTATGTAACACATATATGCTCATGTGTATATGCACACATATTTATACATTTTACATAATATACATGTGACAGAGCTATACCTGTTTTGTCTCACCTGTGCAGTATTTAAACTTTTTACTTCATGGTTTATATTAAACAAAGAATATTTACAGAAAATTTAGACTTTTTGCTTTTGTCAAATCAGTCTCTGACTGCACTAAGCCATGGTCCTCTGTGCTGTAGTTGAAGTGGGTGGAGATGGCCTCTGTCCATGTAACTCGTGTCTGTAATTCCTGCCACCCTTCAACCATGTTTATCTTCCCTTCTTTTCTCAGGTAATAGTTCATAATGAATTGGATCTAAAGTTATAAGGAAAAATAGCACTTACAAGCAAAACTATGTGGAGTTAGAGTCATTCCCAGGGCAACTGACATTGTACGCATAATGGACAATGCTCAGGTGTTCTCCATTCTTTAGAAATGTTATCAAAATTAAATGGAGAATCAAGGACTTTGGGTTCAGATATGATGACATGAACTTGTTTTTCTCCTCTTACATAACTATAAATCTGGGAAAGACTGTAATAAGAGGCACTCAGAGGAGAGCCATGAACAGTGGAAGGGACAGTTAGGAACCCTAGAGATGCAGAAAGTAGGTAGTGGGAGGGACCTACAGCCTCACAGTCAGAGGGTGACACAGGCCGTGCTTCTGAATCCAGCCCAGCGACAGAGGGTGGGCCAGGGAGACTCACTCTTCATATCGAACACGGAACTCTCCAGAATACCAGGCAATTCTGGCAGCACTTGGAAAGGAAATTGGCTTGGAGCTCTGGATAATAAATGGACAGGGGCAAGGGCTCTCCTTTCACCTCAGGCTACTAATTTCTCTCCCTACCAGGAGACAGCAGGCATCTCACTGGCTTCAACACAAGAGAGCCATGACAAGAAGCACCAGGCTCAGGAAGCCTTTTTCTCCTAGGAGCCAGAGACTCCTCTTTCCACCTTAGAGACCACAGTGAAAAGGGTTTTACCCCAATAAGTAGCCTGACATGGAAAGTTCCTTTTTCTTCATGTAGAGGACTTAGCCATTGGCTGGTAAGACCCTGCCCCAACAGGCTTATGATCCCTGTGGCTTGGGGATCCCTCTCTTGTAGTTAATGCTGAGCAGCCAGGTAGTACCAGCAAGGGAGATCCTGCTGTAATAAAATACTCCAAATTGGAAGACTCTGTCCTTGAAGGCTGGAGATAGCCCTTTCCTACTTTCAGGTGGTCTAACCTGGGAGATTCCCTTCTGCCTCACAGAAATAACTAGCAGACAGCAGCAGGAGTCCAGTGTTAGCATATAAACCAAACATATCAAAATGATATTGAAAACAGTTATCTTTAGAAGTGAAGTGTTCCAATAGGCCAAAATGTGTTAAAGTTGAATAAGATTTCTTTCTGTCTGTGAGAGGTTTAAGTAGGACTCAGAGTCTCTTAATGTGGTAGCCAAGAGATCTAAAATACAGTAGAAACTCCTTAAGAACTATACTAAGAACCAAAACAATCATATTAAATGAGAAAAAATGTTCAGTTGACACCAGCCTCAAAACACTGGGTTGTTAACAAGAGCCCAATGAAGATTTTCAACAAACATTACATTTTCTGGACACATTTCAGAAAACAGGAGATGTCAGCAAAGAGATAGAAGTTATATCCCAGTTGAGAACAGTGATTTTTTTTTTTTAATGTTCAATAACATTTTTAAAGAAAACAATTGCAGTTTTGTTCTTGGGAAATTCTGTTATTGTTCATGCAGGCAAAGTATAATGCAGAGAAGAAACTTGGAGCCGTCCACCCTGCTGGGCTACACTTACCTTTACAAGATATAGGGCGTGGTTATCAAAAGCATTTTCATCTAATTTATCCATCTAGTCCATAGGTTTTTTTCTTGGATCTTTGCCCCCCCCATGAATATTTAAGTTGTTGCCACTCACATATAGATCACTTAATTACAGAGTACCGTAGAGAGCCCCTTCATGGTGACCTCCCAAAGCTGCTAGGTCCACCTGGTTGATCAGATCCTGTTGACTTTCTGACTGATTCTCCTGTAGAGAAACAATGACTTTGTCTTTTGTGTTTTCAGGTGGTTTACATCTTGGAGAGAAAGCATTCCCGAGCAGCAACTGGCATCCTCAAACTCTTGGCTGATAAGAACAGTGACCTGTTTAAGAAATATGCCCTGTTTTCTCCTTCAGACCACCGAGTGCCTAGAATTTATGTACCTCTCAAGGACTGTCCCCAGGACTTCATGACCCGACCTAAAGATTATGCCAACACACTGTTCATCTGCCGCATCATAGACTGGAAGGAGGACTGTAATTTTGCCCTGGGGTAGGTGATCTTTGACAGAACAGCACAGGAAGAAGTCTGTGTGGGTGGGCTGCAGGGCAGCAGCTGATGGACTTCTGGTCTTACTTCTTTACTAAAGCCTTAGCACTAGGGCAGTCGGGCCCTGCTCTTTGAGAAGTTGCCCTTTGGTCACCTATAGATTGCTTGAATTACCAGGCAAACACCATTTTTTGGGCATAAAATATAAATGCATTCTGAGCCTCTTCCTGCTGCTGTATGATAAGCACCCCCGGGACCTGGGTACTGCAGAACAGCAGTCTTCTCCTTTGAGAACTCATGTTAAAATAGGAAAGTCCCACCAGAGTCGGGGCATCCTGGCTTCTTTGCATTAATAATATCATGAAGACAAGTTTGGGTGTTGGGTTTGTTCATGGTGATCTTCAATTTGAGAAATGCCAAAGATTCATGTATGGCATTGTAGAAAGAATTGCCCCACTGTAGGAAGAATAAGCGTACCATGTCAAAATCATAGTCCTTAGACTATCAATGATTGTCATTTTATTTTGTTTGAAGAATCTTCTGGACCTAGCTGTCTCATAAATGCTGTACCTATTTCTTTTTATATAGCTAGTATTCATTTTGAAAGAAAAGTAATATTGTGTTAGCTATGTCTTTGACCCTTTATAATGGTGTCTAGTTTTTGCATCACAGAAAATAAAATATAAGTATATAATGTAGAGGAGTCTGTTTGGACATTTACTTGTAGTCCAGTTTAGTGATCATTCAGCCTGTCTAAGATCCTCCTGGAGATGCCCTATGCTTATCAGAGCCTAGGGTGAATGACCTCTGGGCCACTGGCCACTATGTTTTGCTTTGATTAGATTTATTGTACTTGCATGTACTTAATGCTTAGTCACTTACACTAAATCAAATCGGTATATTAGGCCACGAATGTGGCCCACACCTTTAATCCCAGCACTGAGAAAATGAAGGCAGATGGATCTCTGTTAGTTCAAGGCCAGTATGGGATATATAGAGAGTTTCAGTCCAGCAAGGGCTATATAATGAGAGCCTGTCACAATAAACAAACAAATCTATCATCTATCTGTCTGTCTGTCTGTCTGTCTGTCTGTCATACTGATGTAATTTAAGAAACATCACCCCATGTCTCTTTTGCAGTTATGTGAAGACTGGAGTAGTTTCCCTGGTCTCAGAGCCACTCGGGAACTGTTGTGCTTTTCTTTTCTGCCCTCTAGTACCTGGTTGTAGTGCCATCAGTTTTAAAGCCTAACTCATTATCCAAGGGTGACGTCAGCCTCTTGAGCTCCACATAGCCCTTCTCACAAGCTTGCCTGTTTCTCACCAGCAATCAAAGGGCTTGATGATGGTTGTGCCACCTGCTCCTGTTGATTTGTTGCTGTCCTCTCTTGGACAGTGACAGGGGAAGACTGCCATGCCAGAGCAGGAAATCCAGCTGTCTTTTATCTGCCTTTCCACCATATCCCATTGTGCAAGCTTGATTGGGTCGTTTCCTGAGCATTCAAGACTAAGGGAAATCTTCCTGGTGTGAGTTTCTGAAGGACCTTAGATATTTTTCTTGCACAGCTGAGCCCTTATCTCATCAGGAACCCTTGGCTCAAGTTAAGTGCAGCAGCAGCAGCAGCAGCCACAAAGGGATTCAGACCTTGGAAACAGCAAATGTATTCACTGGTTCTAAAGAAAGAATATTCTAAAATGATAATCATGTGTTATATAACTTCCAAAGTAAAGCTTGAATATAATCATATTTAGATGAAAAGCTATGATTTCTGCCTACATTTGTAATATAAAAACATTCAAATTGTATTTCCTAAAACTGTGCCTTCAAAATTCTTTCTGAGAAGATAAAATTTACTTGAAAAAAGAAAGCCCGACGACTTTCCTTAATGAAGTTCTCAGAGGCTGTCTGTCTGTCGCCCAGAGGGTGAGGGCTGCAGCTGTTGAGCTGTTGGTGGTCCCCGGCTGTTTTGTTCTGGCTGTCACTCACTGATCTTTAGGAACTGAGGTCACTGGTTTCCACTCTGCACATGATGTGCTACAGTGGCCTTGGTTTCCTCCCCCATATTTGCCAGGCTTTGATGAGGAGCATGAGGTAGTAGTTGCAGTGGGTGGAGTGTACGGTCAGCTTCCACGTAAACAGTGCCTAAAACCCTGGTTAGCTAGGTGGCTTCCTCCTGAATTTCTTCCCTGTGCCTGCGTCTTTCCCCTGAACAGTCTTGAGCTTCTTCTGCCTGTGAAGTTGTTACTAATTACTCAAGTCCAAGGTTATATTCCTCTTCAGTGGATACATTTAGTTTAGCGGACAGCCTTCAGTGTATGTAAGGTGCTGTACCACCTGAGAAGTGCAGAGGTAAACAAACTAGAGTCAGGTCTGGAAACTGACTAATAAAAGACCTTGATATAAATGGCAAAGATACAACTTGATTCTAAGAAATGGAATCTCACCTACACTAATTTAAATAAAATGGGGATTACTATGAGAAGCTGGTGGTTCTCCTAAAATCCAGGGTGTTAAACTGTAAGAAGGACTATGAGAAACTCAATGAACAAGACAGTCAGGGTTTTGCTTTGCTCTCAAGTGCCCTGACAAGACCAACCACCCTTCTGCTTGTGAGCCGAGCTCCTCTCTTAACTTGTCATAGCACAAGCAGCACACATGGCCAGTCGCAGGTGGCATACTGACGCCTGGATCACAAGACAGAAATTCATGGGGCAGACAATTGCATTGACCAAGTTTAAGACAGGCATTTTCCTAGGCAGTAGCTTGAAGTAGATGTGGGATCCAGACTTCTATGGCCTTCTGCCCTACAAGCAGGACTGTGAATGCAACTGTCTGGGAAGGAACATGGAGAAAGCAGGGGAAGTGAATGTCCTATCTATTTTAGCTACCACTGTAGTACAGAATAGTATGTCTTAAGTTCTTCCACAGAAAGAAAACAATTTAATGACGGAGGAGATAGATAGAAGAAATGGGAGATCTAGGATCACTTCTTGAAAGACAGAAAGCTCTTTGTTAACAGATCTCCTGCACTGAGAGTCTAGAATGGAGAGAAAGGAGCGTGAGGGACAGCTAGAGATATTACAGGCTGTTTGAAGAAGCTAGAGGAAGTGAGAGGACCTGAGACAGAAGAACTGTGGAAGAGAAAGAGGAGTGAAAAGCTTTGGGGAAAACAAGGTGAGTTCTGCATGAAGGAAAGTAGAAGACGCTTACATGAACTTCCCGGCCTCAGACTTGGGTGAGGGTAGATACTGGTGGTAATTTAAACACAATGTCCCGAGAGCAGCCTTGGTTGCTCTTCCATATGGCTCCACCATAGCCTTCATTGATATCTTGTCCTTTGCTACGTCCCTGGATGACATTGTCTGCTTATGGCTCCAAGTTTTTGCACACATACTTCCTAACAGTGACTTTCACCTGTGGGTGAAATACTTAGCTTTTAAATTCAACTCATTTGGCTACTCAGAAAGTCTTCCCTGACTCCAGACTTCCTTCTGGGTATTCTCATAGCTTCTAATAAGTTCATCACTGCAGCTCAGATACTGTTTGGATTGCATTGGCTGATTTGATACTTCACTTGGCCATGTGTTCATTTTGATCAAAGATACCTTAGGAAAAGGCTGGTCAGATAATTAGGTAGAAATGAAGGTGACTCTGAGGTCTGCAGCCAGGTTTACTAGGAAATTCAGAAGGATGAAGGTGAATTTAGAGTGGAACCCAGAGTTCCATGACTTTAAGATCAATACCTGTAACAGCATGAGACAAGTGTACAAATCAGGTGGAGGATGTCAGTGTTAGGAGGTACTGACATTTAACAAAAGGATGGAAAAGAATCTGAACATTCAGAGAGTACATGTGTGACATCAGTAGCTTTGGGAGGATCCATAAGGAAGCCATGTGCTGTAATTTCCTCTCTGGCATGCCCTGTGCCACTTTGGCAACTCAACTTAAGGGAAGCTTAGAGGCCTTTACAGTTTGGAGACCCATGGTTGTTAGAACCGTTTTCTGTCTTGATGTTAGAATTGTCATAAGGGGTATCACTTGACTTCTCTTGACAATATATCTACCACCTTTTGTGAATTATTAGGCTTGTAATTCTGTCAAAACACCAAAGGTAGTCTTAGTGAGCCCTTGCTGGCATTTAGGGACCAGTGCTTTTTGTCATAAATCACAGCATACTTAGTACTTTTAATATTTGGTAGTGGACTCTTGTCCAGAATAACCAAAGAGCCGCATTGGCTTCCTCTCTGGAATGATTTGCAATTATGTAATGAGATTTACAGTTTTAGGAACTCCTCAGCTCTCTTAAATCATCATTCCCTCTTGAAGCCCTCACAGTGGCATTCATGCTGGTATTTCTTAGACGTTTGTAAGATCTACTACCAAAACTCTAAAGATCACTGCCTCAGCCCCATCTCTTCTAGGATGCTGTGGGCACAAAGATACCATGCTCACTTTCTCCAAGAGTTGTAATGGTGTCTTCTCAAATGATGTAAGGCTAAATCTTGAAGGAAATAGAAGAGTTTTACAGTAGCTACCGTGAGAAGCAAATAGTGGTGTTTGGCACCACCGAAGGCTGAGGATGTAGAAGAACTGGTTTAGAGCAAATTGATATATATCTTAGATTATTTAACAGATTTTGGGGACTTGGAGGGGAAATGAATAGATCAGTGCAGGTGCAGTAAAGATGAGAGACTTATGGTTGAACTTGGGGCTGTCTGGACTTAACTCGAGACTATTGGAATGTAATGTAGAGGATGGGTTGCAGCACTGATGATTTCAATGGGAGAAGCAAAGCCAATGGATAAGCATTGTGGAAGCAACCAAAGAGAAGTTCTGATTGCTGTGGTGTGTAGTGGACAGGATGGTTGAGTGGGGTCTGCTTGAATATCTTTCTCTCCTGGCTTTGCATTTAAAGGGCCAGTCCTCAGATAGTTAGCTGATGGAAGCAAATACTTCTTTTAAGGTTTTGTTTTGTTGAGACAGGGTCTTACCATTTAGCACTGGCCATCTCAGAACTTGCTGTGTTGACCATCTGGCCTCAAACTCACAGAGATCCACCTGCCTCTGTCTCCTGAGTACTGGAATCAAAGCCACAAGCCACCATACCTGACTTCTGTTTGATTTTGAAGATATTGAATTTCTTTAGGGGATAGATATAAATTGATGATATGGTTAAAATTACTTTATGGAACTTTATTAATGTAAATTTAATTTTAGCAGAAAAATGCAGTGGTGGCCAGGCTACTAGATAAGGCAAGGGGAGAAATTAATGCTATGGAGGCATTGTTTACAAGATTAGCAAACCGAAGAACAACTTTCTACAATCACTAACCCCCTTGCACAAAATGAGTACTTTACTTTCCCAAGGTCACATTTCTATTTAAATAATCTAAGGGAGAGGTCGAGTTATATGACACAGTGAGATTTTACAAGTCCTTTCTGAACCTTGGCTGTACCTGGCTAAGAGGCAAAGAAATACAAATCAGGCTGAGGAGGGGGCTCTTTTTGTGTGATTATTGGGCTCCACCTGGTGGCCTGTAAGGATCAGCTTTGGAGGGGAAAAAAAGGCATCTTGAAGAAGTCAAGGGAATGGAGGAGAATGGTCCTGATACAGGCCTCTATTTCTAAGTGGTTGCTTTCCCAGAGAACCTAGTCAAGACAGCCTGTAGTCTGTGTGCAGGAGCAGGGGCCCGACTGCATCCAGGCTGGCTGCAGCACTCACCTCCAGGAGCATAAACAGTTGCTGGGGGAATGTTTGTTCCCACTTCTCCAAACAGTACATCCCAACCTGGAAAGATTGTGGGGTGCTGCTGGGTTGACAACTTTGAGCTGTTTCCTGTGCTGGAGTCCTCCCAAGTCTCTCTCTTCTAAGGTAGATGAGGCCAATTCTGCAGGACCATCATGCCAAGGAAGAAGCTGCCCAGAACGTGGGCATTGTTGCAGCTGTTTCCTCTTAGACAAGGAAAACCAAGAGGCAAAAGCCAAGTGACCCCTTATGGAATTCAGCTCAATGTCTGAAGACTTGTTAGTTTGTCTGTAGAGCTCAGCATCAACATTGCAAATTTAATAGATGGCTTTATTTCAAAAGGTCAATTATGTAGCACCTAGGAAATTTAGTTGTAAGAATTGTCTGGGTTCTGCTGTGGCCCAGACAATGTTAGCTCCCTCCCCCACTGTGCATTTTAATTTTTTTCTTCTCAGAGATGGGTTTTGATGAACCCAACTCTTAGATTTCTCAATAAACAAACAAACAAAAATCTCCATTAAAAAACATCTGCCAAAGTCGCCATCTCTACCACGATTCCTAATGCACCTGCTGAAAATGTATTTGTGTGGACTTTGGGTTGTGTCAGCCTTTCCCCACACTGAGCTTGCATCCAGCCTCTAGCTACTTCTTTGTGACAACACTGACTCACACTTCAAGACCTTCCCTAAAATCATTCGGTATTGTTCAACCTCATTTCTTGTGCCAGACAAGAAATTTTCACTTCTACTTTTGAAAATATATGCACATTAAGTATTGATAATTAAAATCATTTAAATATATACTTAGAGAAATGAAAAATTTCCAAAATATCACCCCCAAGAATTCATTATTAAGGATTTGATATATATTTAATAAGATTAATTAATAGGATTATCATAGAAATGTTTATTATTTGGGGGCTGGTTTGATGGCTCAGTTGCTAAAGGCACACATAAACCTGGTGATCTGAATTCAATCCCCAAGGTTTGTGTAAAGACGGACGTACAGAACCAGCTCCACAAAATTACCCCGTCTGACAAATGCCTTTTTCCTGCTCTTGACTGCTTCAGGATATCCCATGTGGCAGTCTGTTGTAATGGCACTATGACCAGTTTGTAGAGTACTGGTCATTGAGTTTGTAGAACGTTTCTCTCTTTGGGTATGCCATATGCTTTATCTTATTTTAGTTCTTTGAGACTTCTTCACCCTGATTTCTGTGGTGGCTGCTCTAGTTTGAAGTCCCACTAACAGTGAAGGGGGGTTTTCTTTTGCCCATGTCCTTACCAGCATTTGTTTTCTTGATCTTAGATATTCTGACTGGAGTAAAATGAAATCCCAATGTAGTTTTAATTTATATTTCCCTAATTGGTAAGGTTGGAAATTTGTAACTTCATTCAGATCCATGGCCCATCTTTAATTGGGTTATTCATTTTCTTGACTCTTGGTTTTTTTATTATTTGCATATTGCAGATACTAATTTTCTATCATATATATAATTGACAAAGATCTCTCTCATTCTGTAGGCTTACTCATTACTTGATTCCTTTGCTGTACAGAAGCTTTTGAATTTTATGAGGGAGTTCCTATTTGTTAGTTGTTGATCTTAATTCCTGAGTGACTTGAGTGCAGTTCAGGAAGTCCTTTCCTCCACCTGTATCTTATAGGCTACTGCCTATGTTTTCTTCTGGCAGTTTCAGCATTCCAGGTTTCACACTGAAGTCTTTAGTCCATTTGGAGTTGGTTATTGTACAGGGTGATAGATAGGGGCTTAATTTCATTCTTGTAGACATCCAGTTTCCCCTGAATCATTTGTTGGAAATGCTGTCTTTTCTCTTGTTTATATTTTTGGCCTCTGTCAACTATGAGATGGCTGTAATGATGTGTTCTCATGTTTGGGTCTTCTGTTTTGTTCCATTGATCTACATGCATGTATTTGTGCCAGTACCATGCTAGTTTTACTAGTGTAGCTCTGGAATATAGCTTGAAACCTAGTGTGGCGGCCCCTCCAGCATTGTTCTTTTTGCTCTGGGTTGCATCAGCTGTCCTGGGTCTTTTGTGATTCCACATGAATTTTAGCATCTTTTTTCTATGAGTAGTGCCATAGGGATTGTGATCGATTGTGATGGCATTGACTCTGTAAGTTGCTTTTTTAGCATGGCCATTTTCACAGTATTAATTGTACCAATCTATGAACATGGTAGGGTCTTTCCATCTCTGGTGTCTTCCTCAGTCTCTTTCTTCAGAAATTTGAAGTTTTCATTGGAGAGATCTTTCACATCCTTGGTTAGGCTTATTCCTAGATATTTGATTTTATTGAGGCTATTGTGAATGAGAGTGTTTTTATGATTTTGTTCTCAGTTTGTTATTACTATACAGAAAGGATACTGATTATTGATTGATTTTGTACCTTAACTGAAAATGTTGATAATTTCTAGAAGTTTTCTGGTAGAATTTTTGGGATCATTTACGTACAGTATTATATCATCTGCAAATAAAGGTAATTTGATTTCTTTTCCTATTTGAGTCTTTTAAATTTCCTTCTTTTGTCTTATTGCTCTAGCAGTGATCAAACTGTAGGTCATGACCTCTTTTATGGGGGTCGGGGCTGAATGACCCTTTCACAGGGGTCATATCAGATATCCTGCATATCAGATAATTTACCTTACAATTCATAACAGTAGCAAAATTACAGTTATGAAATCACAACAAAATAATGTTATGGTTTGGGGTCAGTACACCATGAGGTACTCTATTAAAGGCTCACAGCGTCAGGAAGGCTGAGAACCGCTGTTCCAGGTATTGCTTCCTAGCACTATATTGAAAAGGAATGAGGACAGAGGATAGTCCTGTCTGGTTCCTGATTATAATAGGATTGCTTCACGTTGTTCTTCATTTGGGATGATGTTGGCATGGGCTTGCCATATGTAGCTTTTATTATGATGAGGTATGTTCTCTCTCGTCCTGTTCTGTCTAGGACTTTTATCATTGAGGCATGTTGGATTTTGTCAGACCTTTTCTGCATTGAGTGTCAAAAATCCTTCTCTTATTTTGAGATATTTATGTATTTTTTGTCTTTAAGTCCATTTATATGATTCATTTAATTTATTAACTTAGGTAGGAAAAATAATTGTGTGCTGTACCTATATCTCCTATAAGACTCAGGGACAGCAGCACAGGCGTGCAGTTGAGGGAAGATGTGGGTCATAGTTTTCCTGGGGCTAACGTTACCACTGTTTAAGTAGTGAAGTGAGGAAGAAATAGGAAAGGGCGAAAGGAAATTAAGTAATAACAGGAAGGAAAGTGTTGGCTAGAGGTGTGAGAAGCAATAGGAAAAAGACTGATATTAGGTTCAGAGTATAGAAGAACAGATATAATGAGATGCCAGTTGGAATAGACAACTGAAACTTCAAGTTCAAAAATATTTTAAAAATCAATACTAATTTAAAATCTGAATTTAAAAAATGAACAATAAAATGAAATAGAAGGTATATCTTCAGTTATTGTGTCTTCCTGGTTAGGAAGGACCTTTGACCCCTGTGTTTGCTATTGTTAGAAATCTAAATTATTCTCCTTTTTTCAGTACTGTGAATTTTTTCTTTATAAACTGAATTAAAAGTAAAAACCATCTTAGATTTGTAGAAAGTTGTCAAGGTGGGCTGGAAAGATGGCTCAGCGGTTAAGAGCACTTGCTGAGGACCTGGATTCGGTTCCCAGCACCCACACCAGGAAAGTCACAGTCATAAATCATTAACTCCAGTTCCAAGGGATCCCACACTCTTCTGGCCTCCATGAGCTCACAAGCACATGTAACTCCATTTACAGGAGAGTACACAGAAAGTAATCCCATCTGAACTGCAGTACATCTACATGAAAGTTATTTTTATGGTTCTGAAATTTACACTGGAAATAAAATGTGAAAACAAACACTTATGTAGGAGAAATACACAATCTACCAGTCAGTTTCCTGGTAGAGCTTTGTTCAAGGGAATCTTGTGTTTAGGAGTGGCCAGATTTTATGGGTAAGTAGATCGAGGGGATCTTTCTGGGACATCTAAGGCCCTTTTCAATAGCATGAGCTCTTTCACTGTGCTGACTCATTAGATTTTTATCTTCTGCAAGCTGTTCAGTCTGTACACTATCAGATATATCTCCAGTGGAAATCCATAATAAATTTATTTAAATGAGGCACTTGAGAAATGTCCTCTGGAACTTAGTAAAATAAATGTTAATTACTACTAATAGGAACTTGGAGATGTTGATTACATTTGGAAGGCAAAACTAAAATATGATTTTTGTCTTTATAAGCTATGTTGTAATTTCATAAACAGACTAAGATTGTTTGGCCCAGTATATAACCTGATGAATTTTGTTGCCAGAACAGAAAGCACAAGATGGGAAAAAGAAACATTTTCTCTTTAATTTTCATGACTTGTGTGACTTACATGACGATTTATGGGGTCAGGTCTGTTACCACAAGCTGACTATTCCTATCTTCTCCTTCACACTCTCTTTGCCACAGATATGGTGCAGTAACCCATGCTGGTCACCCCTGGGGCGGGCTTCTTCCATCTCTTAGTGGGCTTCTGTCTTGTCTCCTGGTAGATTTTCAGTAGGTGTTTATGACAGCCTTGTTCTCTTGCGATCTTGCGTTTGGAAAATTTTAACTCTGACATTCAGTGATTTCCTTAGAATATGTTTCTCTGGTGATTTTCTGTGTTAGTTCTTCCTGAAATGTCACCTAGCCTGTCTGAAAATTCTAAACTTCCTTTTATTTCAGGAATGTTGTCTTAGTACTATATCTGAAATTGATTTCTAGTCCTCCGATCTAGAACCTCCTTTTGGCTCTGCCAGTGTTAGATCCTTTTGACCTGCTGATCTGTGTATTAGTTATTTGTCTCATTGTTGTGATGATGAAAAAAAAAATAGCAACAGAAAACCCCTTGCCCTGACAAGAGCAGCTTTCAGCAGGTTATTTTGGTCACAGTTTAAGGGTGCTATCCATCCTTGCGAGCAGGGGCACGCAGAGAATGTTATGGCCACAGTCAGGAATCCAACCACAGTGAATTCTGTGCTCAGCTCTTCTCCTTTTTATTCAGTATATTAAAACTATACTAAGTATCATGAAGTACACTTTTTTCACAGTCTGTGGAATGGTGCTGAACTAACACATGAACTAACCTAATCTAAATAACCCCTCTCAGACATGCCCAGAGATTTGTTTCCATGGTGATTTTAAGTCCTTCCATGTGGACATTCAAGATTCTCCATCACAATCTGCCATTCACAAGTTTTCTCTATGTCTTTCTGAAATCTTTGTACTTCAGTTTCATCGTCCTCCCTTTCCCCCTCCCTCATTGTCCTCCCTTTCCCCTCCCTCACTGTCCTCCCTTTCCCCTCCCTCCCTCATTGTCCTCCCTTTCCCCTCCCTCCCTCATTGTCCTCCCTTTCCCCTCCCTCCCTCATTGTCCTCCCTTTCCCCTCCCTCCCTCATTGTCCTCCCTTTCCCCTCCCTCCCTCATTGTCCTCCCTTTCCCCCTCCCTCATCATCCTCCCTTTCCCCTCCCTCCCTCATTGTCCTCCCTTTCCCCCTCCCTCATTGTCCTCCCTTTCCCCCTCCCTCATTGTCCTCCCTTTCCCCCTCCCTCATTGTCCTCCCTTTCCCCTCCCTCCCTCATCGTCCTCCCTTTCCCCTCCCTCCCTCCTCGTCCTCCCTTTCCCCTCCCTCCCTCATCGTCCTCCCTTTCCCCTGTCTATTGGTTTAAATATTAAGGCGACTCCACATAGTTAAAAGGGAGGTTTATTTTGTGGGATAACTTACAAGTGAAGGGATAGGCTATAGGGTCTGGGAAAGGTGTGGCGCAGTCGGGCTGTGTTCTCTGGAGAACTCTGCTTGGTCTATCTCCAGCGTCTAGGATTCAGGAACCAAGAGAGCCTGCGTTATCCGGATCTCGGATCTCAGGTCTTCAGGGGTCCTCTCTCGGCTCCACATACAGGCGTGACAGTTACAGAAGCCTCAAAGGGGAGTGGTACTTCCAGGTCAAAGCTGGACCGGCTACCCATTACACCTGTCCTCCCCATCGTCCTTCCTTTCCCCCCTCCCTACCTTATTGTCCTCCCTTTCCCTCCCTCCCTCATTGTCCTCCCTTTGTGAAGTGTTTCTTTGTGACCTGTATCATTTACAAGTGGTGTCTCTTTTCCTAGAATGGCTGCTGGCAGGATCTTGTTTATCTGGTGGTTCTGTTGTTCTTTCTGCATATGTCTGAGGTCCCCAAACCCAAAGCTATTGAGACTTATTCCTGATGCACTTGAGCTGTTGTTTCAAGTGCTTGACTCCGGGCTGATGGGCCCATTAGTTGCTGCCCCTGTGTCTGTTTTTGGTTGTGCTGTCATTTTGTAGTTATTTTCTTGGAGGATATTTAACTACTTCTCTGTGCTTTCCTTTAACCCTTCCTTGCTTACAGTCAGTATGTTTTTTTAATTGAACACGCTCTATCCTTAAATGTTAAGTAATATTTATATGATAGTCACTTATTGGCAGATGATGCATTTCAAGACTTCTGATGATGCATGAAACCACAGATGGCACCGAACTAGGCCTACATAAACTATGGGTTTGCCTATACACATGAACTTATGATAAGGTTTAACTTATTAGTTAGACACAGTAAGAGATTAACAATAATAACTGACCAAATAGAATAATCATAACAATCCACCACTCTTACACTGTACAGACAATATTAAGTAAAGTAAGTCTTCTTGACTATAAGCGCCATGATGCCACAGAAGTTGATCTGATAACAAAGATGGCTACAAGTAACTAATGAATAGGCTGTATGTGCAGAGTAAGTAGGCTGGACAAAAGGAGAATGCGTGCCCTATATAAGACCTAGCAGGATGGTGGGACATTGTTACCCAGAATAGCATGTGACTTAAAATGTATGAATTTTTTCTAAGTTTCTTCCATCTAGTAATTCCTAACTATGGGTGAGTGACTGTGGGTAACTCAGACCTTGGAAAACAAACCATGGGCAGAGGACTGCTGTAATGGCCCTTCAGAAGCTGAATCTTAGGAAATTCCTTTTGTCCATGTTTTTAGAAATGTTTCTACATTAGGCGTAGGAGTACCATTTGTGGCCATATTGTATCTGGAGAAGATTGTCCAGCTTCATGGGGTGAGACTGATGTTTATTGTTCTGGATCTACCTTACCTGCGCTGGTGCCAAAAGACAAGAACATGTTTCTTTTCATGTAGGTATAGTTCTCTCAAATTGTATTATACCTCATTATTTGTACTTCTCCCAGCAATTAAGTAGTGATATGATCAACAGTTAATTATTTAGTGTAATTTAAATACTATCTTGAGTTTGAGGCCAACCTGGCTACATAGTTACACTCTGTCTCAAAAAACCAAACAAACAAACAAAAAAACCAACAACAGTGTCCTATGCATCATATGTATGTTACGTTTTTACATTAGTCTAATCATTTTTACTTCTGAGGCATCTTTCAGCTGCTTTGAATTTCAAATAAAGAAGTCATGGCTATTTTTGTCAGCCAGGGTTTTTGTGTTCTCCATTTCAAAATAAAAGGAATTATTGTATCCCTAGTCATAGTTATAAAAGACCTGAAAGAGCATCACAATGGAGGTAATGTTAAGCCAATCTTGAAAGACTGGTATCATGTGTTTTCTCTTATTTGTAGTTCCTAGCTTGTATATAGATATATAAATCATGTATGTATATATGACTTGAAAAAACCAAAATAAATAAAAGTAAGCATTATGAGGGCAAGATTTATTGTTGAATCCTGGGCAGTTTGTATATTTCAAGGAATTTGCCTATTTCTTCCAGAATATTGGATTTATTGGATTAAAAATCACTCGTCGCTCCCTTATCCTTCTCACGCTTGTAGGATGTTGATGATGTCCCACTCTTACTCTGATACTTAGAACTTGTGTCTTTGCCTCACTGTTTTTCTTGACCAGTCTAACTAAGGTCTCATCTATTTTACTCTTCCTAACCGTTTGTTTCTTTTCTGTTAGTTTTTGTTTCTTTATTTTCCTCTTTCCTGTTACTTACCTGGATTCTGATTGCCCTTTGTCTTAGAGTTTCTATTGCTATGATAAAACATCATGAACAAGGCAATTTATTAAAAAAAAAAAAAAAAAAAAAAAGGCAAGCATTTAATTAGGCTTACAGTTTCCAAGGTTAGAGTCTTGACTGTGGGTACTACAGTGTCCCTAGAGGGTATGGGCTGGTGAGCAGGTGTATGTGGATTGTGGAGCTGCTCTTCGATGGCTTTGTGTGAGAAGTGAGACTAGCCCAACTGCAACAGCTTCTGTATTCTAGCACAGGCCACAGGTCAGAGTCTGCCACTATGACAGAAGACCTAAGAAGTCTGGCAGCCTGGCATCCACCCTTAATATAGGAAACAAAATCTTAGTCACAGAAATTGAATGACTCTGCTAAAGGCCCTAATGCCAAATTGAGGCTCCTTGCAGGAGGAGCTAAAGGTAGATTCCCTGATCATCCTAGTGGATAAACAGGCATGTGTTACAGAGAAGGTGGCTATTTATGGTTTCCCTAACACCCTTTCCAGAGACAGCTACATGGTATCATGTTTCTGATTTGGTTCTGGATTTGATGCTGAGTTCACACTTGAATCTGTATGTGGATGAGAATTCTTACAAGAGTAGAGAACTATCCATTTTATTTTTTATTTAATTAAAATATTGGGCTGGAGAGATGGCTCAGCTGTTAAAGGCTAGGCTCACAACCAAAAATATAAAATATAATTACATTATTTCTTTGTCTTCCTCCTGCCCCTTCTATGCCCCCACTCCCTCCCAAATTCATGGGTCTACCTCTTCTTTAACCATTATTGTTAGGTATATATATAAACAAATAAATATTTAAATACAACCTACTGAGTTCATTCATTGTTGCCTGCATGTATATGTTTCTAGGGCTGACCAACTGGTGTTCAGTCGATGGGTTCAGCCCTGGGGATACTGATTTTCCTTTTATCAGCAGTTGTTAATTGTAGCTCTTCATCTAGGGGTTCACTCATTTATAGTGGGATGTTGACTGTTGTCGGGATTACTTAGGTCTTCATCTAGGGGTTCACTCATTTATAGTGGGATGTTGACTGTTGTTGGGGTTACTTAGGTCTTCATCTAGGGGTTCACTCATTTATCGTGGGGTGTTGACTGTTGTTGGGGTTATTTAGGTCTTCATCTAGGGGTTCACTCATTTATCGTGGGGTGTTGACTGTTGTTGGGTTATTTAGGTCTTCATCTAGGGGTTCACTCATTTATCGTGGGGTGTTGACTGTTGTTGGGGTTATTTAGGTCTTCATCTAGGGGTTCACTCATTTATCGTGGGGTGTTGACTGTTGTTGGGGTTATTTAGGTCTTCATCTAGGGGTTCACTCATTTATCGTGGGGTGTTGACTGTTGTTGGGATTATTTAGGTCTTCATCTAGGGGTTCACTCATTTATAGGGGGTGTTGACTGTTGTTGGGATTATTTAGGTCTTCATCTAGGGGTTCACTCATTTATAGGGGATGTTGACTGTTGTTGGGATTATTTAGGTCTTCATCTAGGGGTTCACTTATAGGGATATTGACTGTTGTTGGGATTACTTAGGTCTTCATCTAGGGGTTCACTCATTTATAGGGATGTTGACTGTTGTCGGGATTATTTAGCTCTTCATCTAGGGGTTCACTCATTTATCGTGGGATGTTGACTGTTGTCGGGATTATTTAGCTCTTCATCTAGGGGTTCACTCATTTATAGGGGATGTTGACTGTTGTCGGGATTATTTAGCTCTTCATCTAGGGGTTCACTCATTTATAGGGGATGTTGACTGTTGTTGGGATTACTTAGGTCTTCATCTAGGGGTTCACTCATTTATAGGGATATTGACTGTTGTTGGGATTACTTAGGTCTTCATCTAGGGGTTCACTCATTTATAGGGATGTTGACTGTTGTTGGGATTACTTAGGTCTTCTTTAGGCAGCTGTGTTGAAACTTCATGGGTGCAGCTTCCTTGTCAGAGCTAGAAGGCCCAATTTCACCACAGACTTCCTGCTCTTCTGACTCTTACAATTTCTCCAGCCCCCTTTCCCATGATGTTTCCTGAGTTTTATGTGCAGGAGTTGTGTTGTAGATGTATCAACTGGGACTGAGCACACCCTGGTCAATTGTTCTCTGAATTTTGACTTGTGCTAATACCCTTGTTCACTGTTGGTGGGACTATGAACTGGTGAAGCCACCATGGAAGTCAGGGTGGAGAATTCCCAAAAGGCTAAAAGTAGATAGAGCATATGATCAAACTAATTCTCCTCCTTGGCGCATGCCCAAAAGATTCAGCATCCTACTCTACAGATGCTTGCTGAGCCATGTTCACTGCCACTCAGTCCCAGGTAGCTAGGAAATGGAAACAAGGCCTAAGTGTGAATGCCCTTCAGTTGATGATGAGAACATGGAGTGTATATACACAATGGGACTCTACCCAATGTTAAAGAAAAGTGAAATCATGAAATTGCAGGTGAATGGACAGAGCAAGAACATATTATACTGAGTGAAGTAACCCAGACCCAGAAAGACAATGTTATATGTTCTTTCTCATTTCTGGTCCTTAGCTCTGAATTTATCCATTTTAATATATGAGACACACCTTTTAAAAGATAGAATTTAAGTCATAATGTCAGGACTGCCCTAGTATATGCCATCTTGGGTTTTTTGTTGTTGTGGGTTTTTTTGTTTTGTTTTAAGACAGTCTTACTATGTGGTCTTGGCTGGGTTGGAACTCACAGAGATCTACTTGTCTGTGTACTACCACACCCAGCACCATCTTGTTTTGTAAAAGGCCAAGCCTAAAATAAATATGAATAGTAGCTTGCTGCATGGCTGGATTGTAGACTTCAATTTTCTTTCAGTTTATTTTCTCCATAATAAACATAACTTTTGTGTTTGGATAAAATACTTTAACATTTTAAAGGTAAATTCTAATAGAATGGCAAAACAAGTATGAACTCCAGCTCTAACTTAGCATGACCTAAGGTATTTATAAACATCTGAAGCTCATAATTTGAGCTCTGTCTTCTCCCCTAATGTTTCTAGGGACTGGGCTGAGCTATTTCCTCCTTTCCTCTAACCATCATAATTTAACAGCAAACTAAGTTGGTTAAACTTTTCTAAAGGAGCTTGCCAAAAGATCCCTGCAGAGATTTCATAGTATCACTGTTGAAGCTGGATGTGCTGGCATGTACCTATAATCCCAGCACTTGGGAGGCTGAAGCAGAATCCCCATTGGGAGGGCAGCCTGGGCTATATAATGAGACTGTCAAAACAAAGGTGTTTGGGACCAATTTTGTCTTCTCCATGAGGAAAATGGCAGAAGTTCCAAGAAGTTCTGCCTTCTGCCCTCTTCCCCTGGTCAGACTTTGTTCTGGAAGATACAATTATACTATGGTCATGGACTTCATAAGGACTTTCATAATTACTCATTTTAGAGGAAGAGACTGGGGCCTACATTTCTTTGTTCACTAATACAGTTGTCCACTCTCTGCTCTATCCACAGGCAACTGGCTAAGAGTCTTGGTCAGGCTGGTGAAATCGAGCCTGAAACAGAAGGGATCCTGACAGAATATGGTGTGGACTTCTCTGATTTCTCTGCAGAGGTTCTTGAGTGTCTCCCTCAAAGCCTGCCCTGGACAATTCCTCCTGATGAGCTGGGCAAGAGAAGAGACCTAAGGTAAATATGGGGAACACTTGGTAACAGCTGTTCCTGCTCTGTCTTCTCTCCCAACGCTTCTAGGGGCTGGGCTGAGATGTTTCCTTCTTTTTGTCCGATGTTTGGATTCAGTTGCAAATCTGGTGCTTCTGTGCCAGAGGTCAGCAAGTTATGGACTGCCAGCTAAATCCAGCCCACTGCTTGAGCTCATTTACTGAAGATGGATTTCAGACTTTTTAATAGTTGGCAAAATTACAGTAATAGTTAACAGTTAGGAATAGTTAGTAATTTTCCTAATTTTGTTAGGAGATTTGTAATTCCTTGTTCACTCAGATTGCAGTAGAACACAACTATGCATGCTTCTTTGCTTATATATTACTCAGCCATTCTGCATGACAACTTCAAAGTAATTCCAACACAAGTGTGGCCTAAAAATATTGACCCTCTGGCCTTTTGCAGAAGTTTGCTTCTACAGTGGTTCTAGACCATTCTAATTTCTAAAGATGCAGGTGCCTTTTCCTATTCTCTCCTTGTTGGACCCCAAAGTCTCCTTTTAAAAAAGGCAATGCTATCTGCTTAGAAGTACTTCCTCTAAGGGCCTCTCTAGGCACATAGCAGAGGATTCAGGACCTTGTGCTTGGAGTCTCATTTTAAAGCTTTACTTTTAGGTCTGGAATTTATTGGAAAGTACTTTTGTGGTATTTTTATAACAACATCTTCTTTGAAGATGTTTCTTCATTGTGGGATGTTAGTTCTTTTCTGATATTTCTCTTCAGAATTTGGTTTCAGTACTGGCATTCATTCTGGATGCCACATGGAGATACTTAGAACCAAGAAAGTTTTCATACAGCCCACCACGGAGCTGTGGAAGGTTTTTGCTGAGGTTATCCCGTGTCAGAGTCTTTCCACTACACTTGCTTGCTCTGTAGCTGAACTTATGGTGTCTTCAGCTCCAAGTGTCCTGTGCTCCCCCGGGGTGTGAAGGTGCTTCCTGCCCTTGCATGTGTTGTCTCTTTTTGGAACTTACTGTCCCTTTTTTTTTTAATTTTTAATTTTTTTTATTTTTTATTTATTTTTTATTTATTTATTTATTTATTATTTTTTTTTTTTTGCTGTTCTTGCTGAAAGTATGTGAGGAAAGTGAGATAATAGTCCTTTCCTACTTATCAGTGTGGCTGATGGAAATATATGTTGTATTCAAACTCATTTCGCCCAAATGTGGTCCTGGGTGTTAGTAAGAACCTGCATGCTTAAGTTCTTGCGGGTACAGAGAGTGTTATTTCCTCTGGGGCGTTGAACCTGAACTGAACCTTCTAGAACCTTTGTTGCCTCATGTACGATTGAGACGTTTACTGAGATCTTTGATTGAATTAGACTATATAAAAAACTTTAATAAAGCCAAATGTGTTGGCACAGGGTTGTAATCTCAGCATTTGGGAGAGTGAGGCAGGAGATTCAGGCTGTGCCACAGGTCTTGTATATGATGAAGATATATTATATTCATGTAGGAAATTGTCAAAGAATAAAAAACATGTGAAAAAGGCTAAAACCAAACAAAAGAAAAGGGAAAAAGTAATAAAGAATGATTAAATTCTAATAATAGTTATTATTATTTGAAGTATAACTTAGTGCTGATTCAGTTTTAAATGTACCCTTTACCCCAAAACTCTACTTACAGAAATATGAACCCTAAGAGAAATGTACAAAGATTTATGAGCAGAGATTTTTCATTGTTGTTTTATTGTAAAGAGGAAACAGGAGACACTGCTAAGTCCTTCAGGAATGGAATGGCTTAACAACCTATGGTCCGTCTGTCCATATGATAACATGACCATATGATAACATGACCATATGATAACATGACCATATGATAACATGACCATATGATAACATGACCATATGATAACATGACCATATGATAACATGTCCATATGATAACATGTCCATATGATAACATGACCATATGATAACATGACCATATGCTCTGCCCTGGAGGGAAGACCCTCAAATATTGTTAAATGAAAGAAGCAAACTGCAGGCTAATATGAATATAATCCTATTTTTGTGAAGTCAGTGATCCAGAGCTATATAAGTACATATACACACAAAAAAATCACATGTATGTCTATACATATATACACATTAAAATATGGATGTGTAGAAAATGATGTAGAAGGAAGTAAATCAAACTGGTCACATACATGACTAACATGGGAAGTTGGTTTAGGGAGCAGTAAGAAGACAGGGAAGCAGCATTCACTGTTCACTTAGCATACTATTCCATTGCTAAAATCTTTAAAGTAACTGTAAGAACTCATAAATACAAACGTCAGAAGATAGATATATTCATTTCTGACCTGATCATAGTCTGCAGAAAAATA
This sequence comes from Peromyscus leucopus, assembly GCF_004664715.2. Lineage (NCBI taxonomy): Eukaryota > Metazoa > Chordata > Mammalia > Rodentia > Cricetidae > Peromyscus > Peromyscus leucopus. The sequence goes on from NC_051074.1 coordinate 3,482,813, forward strand.
CTAAACATTTCAGTGGTCACAGGGGCCTAGAGCTGCTTCAAGTTATCCTTTTATGAAAGCTCCATCTTGCCTTTGGTTTGGCCTTTGTTGCCTTCTGGGCTGACCTACAGAATAGACCTTGTTCTGCCCAGAAGTAGAGGACCTTTGTGATATTTTCTGCTGTTAATGTAGTAACAGATGTTTAAAAACGCCTTTAGCTTTCCAATGTTTTCATCGCCATCTGTCCCCAAGATTATGTTTCTAAAATTCACATCACATTCATTTATTCTTTTACATTTAACATTTTTAAATGGTTTCTTGATATCTAAAAATAGTCATCTTTAAACATTGGTGAACATGCATTCCCACTAATGCATGTCTCTTTAAAATTATAAAAAAATTGCTGGGTGGTGGTCATGCATGCCTTCATTCCCAGCATTTAGGAGGCAGAACCAGGTGGAGCTCTGTGAGTTCGAAGCCAGCCTGGTCTACAGAGTAAGATCCAGGACAGGCACCAAAACTACACAGAGAAACCCTGTCTTAAAAAACAAAACAACAACAACAACAACAAAAAATTAATATATTACTAATCTGTTATTTATATTATAAACCTAAATGAAAGTAGAAAAATAAAAATGAAATGAATTTTAAATATTTTAATATTTTCATGAAAGGTATTAAAAACCGTGTTTCTTTATATTGATTTACTTTTGGTAAAAGCAATTCAACTGGGTGTTATTGTTGTTTTTAAACTTTGCTTTAATAACTTGTAGTATGGAAGTTTAAATATCTGATTGTAAGTCCTGTATGTTTTGTTTGTTTAGACAGTGTCTCAATATGTAGCTGTGACTGGCCTGGAACATGTTATGTTCCACAAAGAATTCACAGAAATTCATCTGCCTCTGTCTCCCAATTGTTGAAACTAAAAAAGCATGCGCCTAGATAGATGCATACAAACAGGTGCTCTACAACTGACCTATATCCTTATTCCTATTTTTAAAAAATAAAAGTATTCACTAAACCATAATATTCATTTTTAGGTTCTATGCAAGAATTCTATCCAAGTTTATTTGAAACACAGGTAATACGTCTCTGTCTTTCCTATGCCAGTCAGTTCTTGTGGACTGGTTGAAAGGTGCTGCATTATTAGCTTTTGGTTTTGTTTGCTTTGTTTTTTGAGACATGGTCTTACTCTGTAGCTTAAACTGGCCTTAAACTCCAGTTTAATGCACCATCATTCCCAGTGTTAGACATTTTTTAAAAGCTCATAATCTTCAACAAACTCTTTCAGTGACATTGTAAAATCTAGTTGTAAAGTTCTGGCATGTAGTTTGGGTGTGTACATGTGAGCAATTTAGTAGTTTGTACATAGAGACAATTTTAAACCCCAAGTAATATGATAGTAGAAGCATTTCAGCATGTCTGTTAAAAAGATCTGGATGTGGAAGGCTCAGGGTTTGATCCTGGCACTGCAAAACAAAAATAACAAAACAACACTTTAATGTTCTTCTAAATATAAATAGAGTATTATGTTTTCAAATTCAATAACCCATTTTCCTTAATGTTCAAGTTCTACCTTCCCCTTGAAGGGACACTCACTGTATCTAGTTCTTCTAAGTTCCTCAAGCCTCTGCAGCCCTTGTCACGCCGTCACAGCCAGGCCGTGATGAGCTGCGACAAGAAGGGCCAGTTCTGCTACGTCCTTGGTGCTGCTGTTTTGGGGAGCACTGTTACTGTTATCTTAAGCTTCTGCATCTTTCCAGTAATATTTTAGTAGGTTACCTGTGTTATAAAGGTTAATCTAGCTAAAACTAAGTGAGATCTGCAAGTCCATGTAAGCAGGCATGGCAAATATGTGTAAGTCACAGCTGATTGAGGAACCAATGAGAGAGCCCATGGTATGAGTTTTTTCTAGAATGTTGACTCTTTTATTTGCACATGATACTTATACTGACCCATACCTGTAGTCAGGTCACTGGGGTTAATTCATGTATTTATGTAGTCTTGGTCAATTTCTAATTTTTTATGATAAAAATGTGTATAAAGTAAAATCTGTGACTTTGCTGATGTGTTTAGGTCTGATTAGCTTCTTTTCTTTGACTGATATGATAGGTTTATTTAGTTTACCAACTAACAAATATTTGTTATATGCCATCCCTGGACACGGAAATATGGTAACAAATAGAAATACATATGAGTTTCTGCCCCTATGAGTCTTCTCCCTTAGTCTCATGTCAAAGGACATGAATGAAATCTATTAAGCAATAGTCAGATAGTTAAAATATTTAAATAATTTGATAAATTTAAAGGAGAGAAGCAGTTAGAATAAGTATTTGTAGTAGTGTGATGCATTCTTCTCTGAGATTCCCATATCTTCAAAGGCATTTTAAAAGCAGCGTTTGTTTTCCTGAATTTGACCAAAGAACTCAGATTGAGTCCTAGTGCATGCTATAAAGTGTCTTTTATTGAATAAATTAATAGATATTCTCCAAAATCCCAAAGCTGCTCTTATGTATCTTTTTAAACTTTTCCTCATTGGTTGCTGAAACATTTATATATATTTTATATGTATATGACATATATATATAGATAGATAGATATACTAGATATGTGTGTATGTATAAATAGATATGCATGTGCCAAGCATTAAACTGACCACTGAAAATATGAAGACAGCTGAGGTGTAGCGCTTTACCTTTAGAAAGTCAGGTTCATATTGAGGTAAATACGGCAGAGTGGCAGGTGCTGCAATATGGCTATGAACACTGACCAAAGCTAAGGTCACTGGTTGGGTGGACTGAGAGCCAAGAATCAAGGCAGTATTTAGTAACTGGAGTGACTGAAATCATCTCCATTTTAGTGACAAGCTTGAGCTACAGAATGACTATGTACCATTAGACTGTGAGATCCTCTGACAAGACTTGGAAGCCATCTGTAGCTTCTTGCTCCTCTCTTCCCGGGTCACCATGCCTTGGAACCTGCAGTGTTCCTCTGGCTGTAGCTACGTAAGAGCTTCTACATACCCGTTTAGGTTTGGTATTTAACAATTATATTTGGAACAGAAAAGTTCCATCAATCTTTAAACCTCATAATCCAATTATGTCAGTAAAATTCCAGTTTTTTAGTCCAGTGGAATTGGGGTAATATTTTGCAAACTGAAGTTGAGAGAAATAGTGTTTATTTTGAAAAGAAAAATGGTTGGTTAGCAGTTTTTAAGAAGTAAGGCTGGTGTGAACTCACAGGGGTGATCTGGCCCTTCTGATTGCGCTCACCATTCTTTTAGACGTTTGGCTCCCTTCTCTGGAGAATCCCTACTTACATGGCCTAGACTTGTAGCTCTTTTTAGCAGGGCACTTGAGGTTAAACAACACCAATCCTGCAAAAATTTGGGGACTAGGAAAATACTGTGTCTGAAGGAACTGCTTAAAGTTGGTTATATCTGAAGCCTGAGAAACTCCAGGGTTATTTCCAAGACTGGTTGCATTTTTTTCTCATTTCATTCATATTGTTTTGTTTCCTTTGTTACTAAACTAGAATAGGAAACTGAAGCTTAAAAGTTCAATTCAAGTAGAAAATTAAAACCTAAATTCATTGGAGGGAAAAATACCGTGTTAACCTGATTTTTATGTTTTCCCAATAGCTAGTATTATTGTATACATTTGAATCACTTCACTTTTTGGTAAAGCCATGAGTTTCATTGAAGCAGGGATGGTTTCTATAGCTTTTTACAAGAGAGTTTGTGGTATCTATTTCTTTACTATTCCCTCAATAAAAAGGAAGCCCAGTGACCTCCACTGGACCATTACAAATGTGAAACTTGGCACTTAAAATTGCTTGCTCTAAATTTTCCAATTGCTTTCTCTCTCTCTCTTTTTTTTTTCCATTTAATGTCGTTCTGCCAACTGGTGATTTTATTATTATAAACAGGACATTGTATTCACTTTTAAGAAGAAATATGAAGCTGGAGGTAAAATTACAAACTGCAGCTTCTCGGCTGCCAAAATAGAAAACAATGAGCTAAAAATACTGAGCACAGAAAGGGTGTTGTGGTAAGAAATATTGAAATATCTTCAAGGTGGAGAGTTCCCAAAGAAATTTTCTTCTTACTCCAGGTAAAGCCAACCTTGAAATAACAATTCGAAAGGAGAGTCATATAATACTAACCTCTTTCAGGTCAAGCCTTTTGTGGGAAGCCTTTCAAACATAACTAACATTAAATGACTAATGATCTTACTGTTTATTGGGAAGTCCAGTATGATTAAATTGCCATTAGGAAAAGGTTCCTCAGAGAAAGCAGGGTGGCAGTGTAGAAGAACACTAGAAGTCAGTCCGTCTCCCCGAGACCCTCCCGTGACTTTGAGCAAGTCAGTTAATCCCGGGAAAGGTTGGATAAGAGTAATCATTGTCATCTTTTGTAATGTGGACTTTTCTGACCATATTTTCCAAAAGGTGCTGTTGTAGATAAGGTGTTCCTTGGGGTTTCAGAGGATTCCATGGGTCATGCCTACATCCATTCCTTGAAGTTTCAGTAGGGTTATAGAGCGTTCCATGGGTCATGCCTGTGTTCTCTGGGGTTTCAGTAGGGATCATGGAGAAAAAGTGTTCGATAGCAAATGCTTTTGGAAAACCATTTAGTTAATATATTCCTCTGAACCTTTTCTCCTGGATCGTTGAGGGAACTGTTATTTCATTGAATACACTTCTAAAAATGCTGAACCACACAGTTCAAACCTTTCTGTTACCCTTGATCTGGCTAGGGTTCTTTGGTTCTGCTCAAATGGAATTGTTGAGTGGGTGAGGAGTGGCTCATCTGGTGTTGGTAGTCATGGGCCCTTGAGTGCTGAAGATTTATGGGCTGAACTGAAAGACTCAGGGTCTTATTGTTTCAAGACCAGGAACTCAGGACTTCCTGCTTTAGACCTTAGAAGACAGACTCATCGTTCTAAGTACCTAGATTAGAGGCTTACTCTTCTTATGCCAGTTCTTACTGGTTCTTATGCCAGCAGCCCAGCACTCTGTGGCTGGTGAAATCTGAGGTGTAAGCAATAGCTAGCTCCAGCAGCAGTTAGTGCCAGCTAGCATCACAGCAGTTCACCCTCGGGTATCAGAACTCTTGGCCTTGCCAGTGGTGGCAAGTATTGTAGTTCTCATGCCTTGGGCATCAGGACACCTGGCCTCCAAGGTGTGGTAGCTCCCTCTTAGTGACGTGAACCTGCAGTGTCCCACACCCACTTTCTACCATCTGGAATCTTGACTCCTCTTGTAACAGGCCCCCAGATCTTAGCACAACAAAGGCACCAAGGCACCATTCTGACCTAAGAGCCCGTCATGTAGACTAGAGCACCTGCCAAAATGAGAACAAAAGCCTATCCACCATAGTCCACAGTTCTGGGAAAGTCCCTAAATGTGCTAACCTTGCCTTTTGGCTTCTGTAGCTCTGCTTATTGCTAATTGTTCTTGATAATTGAAGTGAGTCAACCAGGATATGGTTTTTGTGCATAAAAAGCCAAGAACGGGAAGGCTCATGGCTACACAATTTGGGCAAGTTCCCTGTGTAGCCTGCTGGCGGTCGAATAAAGGCTTTCTATTGGCTGTAAGAGTCTGTGTTCTTTGAACCTTACTACACTCTGTCACTTCCACAGTCTTTATTATCCACTACTTCTTCACAGCCACACACAGTCACGCTGCTGCCGCCAGCTCTTCTGCCTTTCTTCCCAGTATCAGCTCAGCCTGCCCTAAGAATAAAAATCATAGGGGGCAACAGAATAGTCTTTTATTGGACTTAATGTTGCAACAGGCAGGGTAGATACTTCAGATTGACTAAAGTGAGCCAAACAGTCAGGATATATACAGAGGAAACTGAGTGTGGTGAGAGTTGTAACATGCAAATGAAGGATTGTATTTGCATCAATTATAGCATAGCTTCCAGTCCCACCATGTTGGCTTCTTGTTGTGTTATTCATGCAGCACTCTCCCTTCTTTCCATCTTGTGTGAGGATAGGTGCAGGGTCATCTGAAGCCACTGAAGCTTGTTTGCCTGGAATCCTGCCTTCCAAGGCCAGCGCAGCTTGGAGTGGTGGTGCCTGGAGCAAGACCTCTGGGAGCAGGCGCCACGGCTTACTTAGTAGTGTTCTTGCAGCTGCAGTGTCCCCAGAGTCAGCCTTGAGCATTCGAAACAGCTGGCGTGCCCAGAGAGCAGACTTGCCAGTTGCCAGAGAAGGGGCTGATGGGTGGACAGTTTTTCCGCTCCAGGTAGCCATGCATAAGAGGAGGGTTTATCTGTTATCTCTACTGTCATTCAAAGGCCTGAATGGCATTTTGGGGGATTTTGTTTATTTAGGGCACAAGAAAAGCAACAGCAACAAAAACAAAGCATTGTAGGATGCTTATAGTGCAGACTTTAAGAAAGCTCAGCACAAAGTAACATTTTCAACAGCACTTAATGGTGCTTAGCAGTGCCTGACTCCCAGCTAGGACCCTGGGAGAGCTGGGTCTCGGATTGGTTTCACTTTTCCATCTCTCAGTGCATAACTTTGTATTTGAAATACCTTGCTGAATTAATCAGAGACATCTTATTCTGGGATTTAAGAGAAAATAGTGACTATCTGCAACCTTTCCCTAGAAGTAAATCAATATTGGCTGTGTGCCTTCTCTCCTCACCAAGATAAGGGCTGTGCTTTAAAACTCAGTTACTTCATTGCCAGCAGTATGCCATGCCATCTTTCCTTAACTATAGAGGGAAACAAGGTTAGATTGGTTGGCACCTGGAAGAAGCTGTCAGTGTCATTTGAAACTACTAGTAATATTATTCCTTTCATGTCAGTCCCAGCTCACTGTTTGTGAACCCACAGGAACCTGGTAGAGAGTAACAAAGATTAGTGCACCCACAGCAGGGTCTACGATGGGCATTCTCAGTTGTAAGTGTGCACTTTTGTTAGTGCTTTGCCAGCTCCTAGAACTTATGGTGAATAGCACTACTCTTAGAAAAGAAAAATAATCAAAGATGAGTGAACAGATACAAAATGCCTACTGGCGAGAAGACAGTTTATGTTTTATAGTATAGAAATATTAATATGGGGGTAAGATGACTAATTTATACATATTCTAAATAAAATCTTCTAGAAATTACAATGATAATGAAAAATAATTTCATGTAAGTGAACAAATGAGGGTAAAGAGAGCTGATTTTAAGGATTATCAAGTCTCTTTGCTTTTCATAATGAGATTATTATTCAAATACAAGGAAATTGACCCTTTTAGATTGCTAGTTCATGATATCTTTTAGTCACCGATTCATGGACCTGTTACTACTGTCTAATTCCATAACATTTCTGTCATACCCAGGGGAAATCCCATTAACTCTGACCATGCCGTCTGTTTTTAGCAACCACTAATGGACGTTCAGTTTCCACGATGTCTCTGTTCCGAAATAGACTTTCATGTTTTCCAGCCAGCTTTTCTTTAGCATAACGTTTTCAAGTTTTATCTGTTTATAGCGTTGATCAGAATTTCATCTCTCTCCATGCTGACTAGTACTGCATTGTAGCAGCGTGCCCACATACTGCTCATCAGTTAGTGAAACATTGAGTTGATTCTACTTCTTCACTAGTACACATCATGCTGCTGTGAGCATTTAGATGTGGTTCTTTTGTGGGTGGATGTATTCAGTACTCTTGGGTATTGCTAACTGTGGGTTGCTGGGTCGTGTGGTCAGTCTGTATTTAAACTTTTCAGCAACTGTCAAACTGGTTTCCACATGGCTGCACCATTTTTGCAGTTCCACCAGCAATGCATGACAATCTCAGTTTCTCCATTCCTCACCAACACTTGTTACGTGTATTGTGTTTATTAATTTTTTGTGTATGTGGTATGTGTTCATGTGCACGTGGGTACATGTGCATGTGTATGCATGTTCCTGTAGAGGCCAGAAGCTGCTGTCAGGTGTCTTCAGTTGCTCGACACCTTAGTTTCTGAGGTAAGATCTTTCCCTGAACTTGGAGTTCCCCAACTCAGTTAGACTGGCTGGCGGGTGAGCTGCAGGAATCCCCCACCTCTGCCTCTCCAGCACTGGGATTACAGGTGTTCACCACAATCTCTGGCTTTTACCTGGGAGCAGGGCACCAGAGCTCAGGTCCTCCCTCATGTTTATGTAGTAAGTGCTTTAGTTCCAGGTCATCTCCCCAACCCCCCCCCTTTTTTTTTTTTTTTAATTTTTAAAGTTAGTAAGCAAAGTAATAGGTTCCATTGTGGATACATTTTCATCATTATGCTTTGATTGTTATTGAATTGTCTTTCCCAGATTGGATTATCTTGTCACCCTTGCTGAAGATGATCATAAATGTATAGGTTTATTTGTGGCTCTATTCTGTGTTTCTGCTACTGCCGTGTGTCTAGATTACTGTAACCTTGTAGTGAAAACCTTGGGAACAGAGAAGCACAAGTCTTTCTACTCTACATTTTTCCTTTCAAGATTTTGTCACTGTTCTGAGTCTCTGTGTTGTATTTCTCTATGCATTTTAGTATCAGCTTGCCAATTTGAGGAGCAGGGAACAGGATCTTGTATTTTGTTAATAATTGTGTAAAGCCTGTAAAATCAGTTAGTGTTGCCAACTTAACATTGTCTTCTTGATATCTTTCTCTTTGTTCGATTTATTTTAGTGATATTTTAGAACATCCAAATACATAAACTTTCATCTTGGTGCTAAATTTGCTTCTACATGAGGTTTGATTGTATTGTAAATAAGATTGCTTTTTTAATTTCATTTCAAATTGGCCTTTGCTAATATTTAGATGTACCATTGATATTTGTATATATAAATTATATAACCTTCAGTCTTCCAGAATTCATTTATTAGCTCTTACTATTCTGAATACTTTAGGATTTTCTTTATTTGGAAATTCATGCCATCCGAAATGCAAATAGTTTTACTTCTTTCTAACCTGAATGCCTAGATCTTTCTTTTTCTTATTTCTTAGTTGCTTCAAGCTAGAACCATTAGTTGGGTAAAAATGTTTGGGAGTGGGCTTCCTTGTCCTAATCATGATGACTGAATTTTTTAGTATTAATTGTAATGCAGACTGTGGGGTTTTTGTAAATGTCCTCTGTCTTGGTGAAACTGTTCCCATCATATTCTAGTTTGTTCAGTACTTTTATTTTCTTTACAGGAAGGGTACTGGATTTTGTCGAATTTTTTTCTATTGAAATGATTATGTAGACCCTTAGGAATATTTGAGATTTTCCCAAAGTCCTCTCTGGGCATCTCTTTTTCCAGCTTTTCTTTTTTACTTTTGGTTAGCATCTTATTTTCTTTGCTACTAACCCCAGCTTCAACAACCCTGGTTGTTGTAATGCCTTTGTACTGAGTAAAGTCTGATGCAGTTAAAATCAAACAGTTTCTATTATGGGGGATTTTTAGGTAAATATCTGTGAGACTGCTTGCCTTGCCTTGACTTCAGACTGTTGGTTTTCAAGGCTACTACACAAATGGGGCAGGGAGAGAGGACCTGTGGTGGCTTGAATGTGAATAGCCCTCATAGGCCCCTGTGTTTGAATACTTGATCCCCAGTTAGAACTGTTTGGTAAGGTTTAGGAGGTGTGGCATTGTTAGAAGAGGTGTGTCACTAGGGGTGGGCTTTGAGGTTTCAAAAGCCTGCACCATTTCTATTTAACTTTCTTTTTTCTTTTTTTTTTTTTGTTTTTTGAGACAGGGTTTCTCTGTGTAGCTTTGTGCCTTTCCTGGAACTCACTTGGTAGCCCAGGCTGGCCTCGAACTCACAGAGATCCGCCTGCCTCTGCCTCCCGAGTGCTGGGATTAAAGGCGTGCGCCGCCGCCGCCGCCGCCGCCGCCGCCGCCGCTACCGCTGCCACCACCACCACCACCACCGCCCGGCTTCTAGTTAACTTTCTGCCTCATGCTTGCATATCAGATGTCAGGGCCCCGTGGACTTACTGCTCCAGGGCCATGCCTGCCTGCCTGCCTGCTACCCTACGCCCTGCCGTGGTGGTCATGGACTCTAACCCTCTAGGACTATAAGCTTCAAATTAAATGCTTTCTTTTATAAGTTGTCTTGGTTATGGTGTTTTGTCTTGACAACAAAAGAATATCTAAGATAAGACCTTACAAAGCTTACTATTTTACCTCATATTCTTATAAGCCTTTGACTAAGTTGTAGAATTCTGAAAATGATGATTTAAATAATTTTAAGAGTTATTGTATGTATATAGTAATTGCTTTGAAGTGGTCACTCTCAAATCTTTTTGATACCTGGGTTGAAAACAAAGAAAGACAGTATCCTGCAGAAAGTTTTAGAAAAGTAACAAACTTGCTGGGAAAGAGAACAGAGAGCAAAAGGAACAGAGAATTTGAAAATAAGAGCAGCAGAGCAGTCAAAGATGTGTGGTGGGCAAATCATTCCTAAGATTAGATATACTCGGTAACCCAGTGTTCCTAACAGTGCAAATGAGAAAAATGACCCGATAGTGCAGGTAACAGCAACAAAGGAAACACATTTCTCAGGTTTCTGTGTATCACCTGGTCTGCACCCAGCCTTTTATTTCCCCCAGCAGTTTTACTGTCACAGTTCTGTGGCTTGCTCGCTCTGTCCTCAGTTGCTAGGCACATTTTAGCTTCTGTGACTGTGCTTTCTCTCTCTGGACATTTGGGCATGCACTGGGCAGCTCCCCTTGGCAGTTTGCTCATTTGCTGTCTTGTGCTCTGACGGAAGGTTGCACATGACTCTGAGATGACAAACTCCTCATCAGGAGGAAGTCGGTCTGCTAGCAACCTCATGTTTGCAGCAGCTAACTTAACAGCACTGAGTGTTTAATAAAGAGCATGTGCGAGGAAGTGTAATAGCATAAAGGGAAAGAGAAAGAGGGGCAATAATACCAAGGGCTTATTTACAACTACAGAGACTATTCATTTACTCAATGTGCTGGATGATTTTTAGCAAATGCTAAGATTCATTCCTGTTTCCTTTTGATACGCTGAAGAAAATAAGGATAAAACATAGTTTTCAAAAACATAGCCTTCAAAGAAGTTGTAGTTCAGTGGGAAAATTAGGTAGGAAAACATCAAAGAGATTAAAATTACTGTTATAAAATGCTAAACACAACTTCAGTTTCTGACAAAGATGGAGTGTCCTATTCTTTCCTGGTCCTCCTCCTAAATGAAGCATGGGGGTAAAAGAAGATTGTGAAAGGTGGCGAAAGAAGCCCGGGGGCATGTCTCAGGACTTAAGAGTAACATGGAATTCCTCTTTGCTTCCTGCATGTCTCAGGGTTCTGCAGAAGTTACCAAGGTGAAATGTTCATAAAGCACAGAAAGGTAACATTGAAAGCCCCACCTCCTCTAGTTGGAGGAGAAGGAAGGACATGGTTTAGCAACTGAAGATGTTTTTTGGCAGTACCCACCTAATGTCAGTCACATGGCACCTGAAAAGCCCCCCTTATCCTGGACACACACAGTTCCTATGAGGCTGAGCAAGATGTTAACGTTGGACACAAAGCCAGTGGAAAGCAAGCAGTGACGCTCTAGTTCCCACCCCTGTGATGATCCTGGAGCCCAGCAGCGAGTTAATCTTCCAGCCTGCTGACTGTGGACAAGCAGCATTCCTCTTCTCCCTTGAGGTCGATCCGAGAAAGTAGCTGATCTTTCTTCAGTGTGTGCAGAAGCGGTTGGTGGTAATCTCGTTCTCTTCCCAGATAGGAGCAGCAGAACTAAGCAAGGAATTGTTCTGCGCCTCTCTCAGTAGGAGAGCCATGCTCTGTTTCTCTCCCAGGATAGGGTTGTCACAACCAAGGGAAGAGATGGCCCCACTGCCAAGCAGTGGAAGAAGATAGGTTTGAACCCCTCTGAACTAACGCTGACAGAGCTGAACTTGGAGCAGATGATCCTCTAGTCTCTGACCAACACATGGGGCCTCAAGTCGGCTTTGCTTTAAGTGAAAAAACAAAACAAAACAAAACAAAAAACAGCCCTCAAAATGGGGGGAGGGAGAGAAGAAAATTATGGATCTGATACAGGACACATATCTGGGATATGTAACGAACTCTGGGTTTTTTTTTTTTTTTTTTTTTTTGGTTTTTCGAGACAGGGTTTCTCTGTGTAGCTTTGTGCCTTTCCTGGATCTCGCTCTGTAGACCAGGCTGGCCTCGAACTCACCAAGATCCGCCTGCCTCTGCCTCCCGAGTGCTGGGATTAAAGGTGTGCGCCACCACTACCCGACTTGTGATGAACTCATAGCTTAGCAATAAAAGGCAAAATAAAATTTAAAATGGACAAAGAATGTGAAAATATATAAATGCCTATTAAACACATGAAAAATATTAACATCATTCATCAGTATGAAAGTTGAAATCAAACCCACACTGAGCTACCACTCTCTCTATATATATCCCCAAAGATAGCTGTAGCATGAGAAGCTAGTGTTGGTGAGGAGCATTCGTGGACCACTGGTGAGAGTGTGTACTGGTTCAGCCACTGTCAAAAATGGGTCTCGGAGTTAAAGACAGAGGTGCCTCTTGAGCAGCAGTTCTGTTCCCACAGGATTGAGAACATGACCACAAACAGAATGTAAATGAATGCACACAGGAACATCTTAACAATGTCTACATTCATGAATCAGTGTAGTACTGCCCACAGAGAGGGATGAACTACTGATACAAGCTACAGTGTGCAAAAACCCTGAAAATATTATACTTAGCAAAAGAGGTGAGGTACAAAAGCTATATATTTTATGACTGTTTTATGAAATACCCAGAAAGTAATCCAAAGAGAAACTCTTTTATTTTTATTTATTAATTTATTTTTGGCTGCTAAGGGCTGTGGAGTCACCAAGTGGTGACTATTATGGACATCAAACTTTTCTTTAAAAAAAAAAAAGATATGTGCTTGCATGCGTGTGTGTGTGTGTGTGTGTGTGTGTGTGTGTGTGTGTGTGTGTGTGTTGCATGTATGAGGTGCCTGTGGAGGTCAGAAGAAAGCACTAGGTTCCTGGGAACTGGAGTTGCAAATCGTTATGAGCTGGCCAACTTAAGTGCTGGGAACTGAACTCAGGTCCTCTAGAAGACCAGCAAATGCTCTTAACCACTGAGCCATCTCTCCAGCCCAAGAGTTCCTTTTCTTGATGCTGAAAATGTTTTAAAGTTAGATAATGGTGTTGATGAGACAACTCTGCATTACTGAGAAACCTTTGAATAGTATGGAATAAAAAGGTAATGAAGTTTATGGTATATGACTTTTATCTCAGTATTGCTACCATAAAATATCAATGTGTATAAGCTACCATATCAACAAATGTCATATATTCTTTATCTGAGGTAAGAACCAGAGGTGAGGGTATATGTCTCTACTCCCAGCACTTGAGATGCTGAGCAGATGATTGCCAGTTTGAGGACAGCTTAGGCTAAAGTAACAAGTGCTGGGCCAGCTGACAGTGCATGTCCAGATCTTGTCTCACAGTGAAGGCGGTGGAGCTGGGCATGTATCGCCATAGCAGAGCGCTGGCCTCGCGTGTGGGAGACTGTGGGTTCATTCCCTAGTACTAGGTTTTTGGTTTTTGTTTTTTTTTTTTTTTGTTTGTTTGTTTTTTTTTTTAGTGTGTGTGTGTGTGTTGGGAGAGTGTTGATATAGGAAAGCATTTATAAAGGTTCAACATCCACTGAACTAAAACACTAGAATTACTTAGTTCATAGGAAAAGAGAAAAATGTTAACTTGATAAAGACCACTTACAAAAACCTTCAAAGAACATACAAGATAAATTAAATGAAGCAAAGAACCCATAAGTAGAACCACACAAATGTGCACTGTTGATTTTTGACCAGGGAGTAAAGGAGTTGGGTGGCAACTGGGTAGCCTTTCAATAAGTAGTGCTGGAGGCACTTAGTGGACGTCGGCTAATGAATAAACCTCAGCCAAGTTCATGCCATATGTGAGAATGACCTCAGAGTTAATCGTCATTTCATCAATCAGGAAATATACAATATAGAGATTAGAGACTTAGAGAGAAAACAATAGGATGTCTAGAAGATGTTCTAAGTGCTGAAGAACTCTTAGTCGTGGACACTTAAAGCATAGTCCACAAACGAATACAGTGCATCTCATAGGATTAAACATTTTTTGTTTTGTGAATGACCCTGGTAAAAACAAAAGCTACAGACTGGGAGAAAATATTTGCAATTAAATATTCAGCAAGGAGCCAGTAACCTAAAATTCATGAAGGACTTTCCACAGGGTAAGGGGGACGGCTCAGCAGGTAAAAGGTGTTTGCCACACAAGCCTGACAACCTGCAGTCCGTCCTGGAGCCCACGTGAAGAGTCAGATGCAGCGTGTTTGTGAGTGTGAGGTCAGTCTTATCTACACAGTGAGTTCCAGGCCAGCTAGGTCTACATAGTATGACCCTGTCTCAAACAGTAACAGCAAGAACCCCATAACCACAAAAATTTGTACCTTTAACTTTTTTATTAAATTTCCTACCTAGTAGCTTCTTTCTGCTGTAAAAAAAAAAAAAATGTTTAATTTAGATAAATTTTCCCAAAGTTTTTGAAATTGATAATATATTATATGTAATGAACATAATAATATAATATAATATGATATGATAGTTGATATGATTATTATTTATATGATAGTAGCTATTATACCTATGGACTTGAGCAAGGTGCACAAGTACTCTATCACTGAGCTATATCCTTAGTCTCTTGATTAAATTCTTTTTTTAAGACAGAATTTTCTATGTGGAACTGGCTAACCTATTGCTCACTATGTAGACCATGTGTTCGAACTCATAGAGTTCTGCCTGCCCCTGTCTCCTAATTCTGTGATTAATGGTGTGCACCATCATACCTTGTAGCACGAATCCTAATTGGTCTTAAAACCCAGAGCCAGATATCGGGGTAAATGCTGAAAGATAGAGAGACAAAGGAACAAGCCACAGCCACCTCTCACCTCACCAACTCCTCAGCTGAAAAACCTGAGCTCCTGTCTCCTCTCACCTTATATTCCTTTCTCCATTCAGCCATATCACTTCCTGTCTCAACCTCCCTAGTGCTGTGATTAAAGGCATGTGCCTCCCAAGTACTGGGAGCAAAGGCGTGAAATCCCAAGTGCTGGGATTAAAGGTGTTTTGTGCCACCACTGCCTGGCTTCAATGGCTAACTAGTGGCTGGCTTTGCCCTCTGATCTTCAGGCAAGCTTTATTTGTTAGATCATACACAAAATAGTACCATATTTCCCCTTTTTTGTATAAAAATTAAAAAAGGTTATAACTAATATAGGAACAACTATATACAATAAGTACAATAACTATATACAATATATACAGTCAAAAATTACATTAACAATGTCCAGTCCATTAACATTTGACAAATTCAGTGAAAATACTCCATTATTTATCCTATCTTGGTGAATCCAAAGTGTTGTACCTAATTCACTTTCTATCCTAACTTTTATTACCAACTGAATATCTTTTGATGTCACCAAACTATCTTTTGATGTCTCTCAAACTTACACACTTTATACCTCTTTAGTGAGTTTCTTTTCTGAATTTGTTAGCAAGGAAAACTATAACTATCTAGTCTTCAACTCCTTCAGGGACCCGAGAATATTAACTGAGTAAGCAGGAAGTGCAAGCAAGCAACTTCCAAAAATTGTGAGAAATGACAGAAACAGCTGGCTCCCTGGACAGTCACCCAAGGTTCCTCTGCAATGTTGGGTCATCTGTCTTTGGCCTGCAGGTCTAGCTTATCTGACAGACTTATCTGTGAAGCAGGATTTTCTGAAGGACTGTCCTTACCTTGTCTTGGCAAAGTTCAGCAGAACTGCTTGTCCCATTTGAACAGCATACTGTCAGCAGTCAGGGCAAGGGCATTTTCTTGCCCAGTGGCTAACTTTTACCACAAAGAAAGCAAACTCCATGTGGAGTTTCTTTGATGCCCATCATCTTCTCTGAGGTAGATTTGTGCTGGCGCAAGCAGACATCTCATTGTCATTAAAAAAAAAAAAAAGCCTATGTTACTGAAACATCTTAAATGCCATATTCTGTAGATTTCTGAAGTGTTTGAAGACAATCTGTCTATCTAAAATTTATCTCTGTTTGGCCTTATAAACATACCTAATATGGCTACAAGTCTGATTGTAATAGGTGACTAATTGCTAACCTGCATTTCTTTATTATCCTAAATAGTTTATAATAATAACTTTCAAAGATTAGCAGTTTGCATTACATTGTTAAATGAGATGTATAGGTACAATACCTTGAACAAGATTAGAAATTATGTACAGTGTGTTCTAACAAAAATAATCTCACTTTGTATCCATATCAATGTTAAATATTTAAAACAAGTAGTTGCTTTTTTGGTTTAAAAGTAGATTCAATTATCTATTCTTTTATTCTATCATATTTGCATCCCCCTTTTTTCATTTTCTTTTTTCTAACAAGAACTCTGAATCTAATCTCCTTTGTTCAGCTTTTTTCCTGACCATTTCTAATACAACTTGTAACCAACCACGCTAAACAATGACAAATATCCATAACCCATTGAAGGACCAAAAACCACCCACCCCTCCTCTTGGTTGGGATTGTGGATGTCATGTTCTTTTTTTTTTTCTTTTTTGGTTTTTCGAGACAGGGTTTCTCTGTGTAGCTTTGCACCTTTCCTGGATCTCGCTCTATAGACCAGGCTGGCCTTGAACTCACAGAGATCCGCCTGCCTCTGCCTCCCGAGTGCTGGGATTAAAAGCATGCGCCACCACCACCCGGCTGGGTGTTGTGTTCTTAAATTTACTTCCTGATTCTAGGGGCAATAGCATTTTTAAGGGTTCCTGAAAAGAAAAGTTGGGGTTGTCAAGTCTTGGGAGAGGTAGCTCTATCATTTGTTGTCCAGTCTCTGTGTAATGGAAAGGTGCAGGGCTTGTTTCAAGTCCTGGCTAGAGTAGACTGTGAGGCTGGATCATCTCAGCCAGCCACCTTGAAACTGTCCTGAGCAGTTGATAGTCCAAAGCCAATCTTTAGATGGTGTTTGTCAGCTTAGTGTCCTTATCATAGTCCATATGGAATCGTCGTTGTGGGGCCCCATCATCCTTTTGGAGACTTCAAAGGTCACTGTTAGGCATGGTCACAGTTCATTGCAGAAACCCTAACTAAGATAGCCTCAGAAACTGTAAGCAAGCCCCTAATTAAATGCTTTCTTTCAAAAGAATTGCCTTGATCATGGTGTCTCTTCACAGCAATAGAAACCATAACCAAGACAATCCATGAAACTGGATTTGAAATAGTTGGGCATTGTATGTATATTTTATCTTAAAAGTCTAAAAGAACTATAAATATACACGCAGGTGAATTTTTAATTTAAATTATTAAAAAAAATTTGTGTCTGAGTATTTTGCCTGCATGTGTGTATTTTACCATGTTGTGTGCCTGGTGCACAGAGAAATCAGAAGACAGCATCAGATGCCTCAATTGGAGTTATGTATGGATTTGAGCTCTCATATGGGTGTTAGAAATCAAACCTGGGTCCTTTGCAAGAGCAGCCAGTTCTCTCAACCACTGAGCCATCTCTCCAACATCATGTGTTGTCTTAAAGGCAATTTAATTCTAATTCTAATTTTATTTTACCAATAAATTAAATTAGCTTGTTGTTAATACACTGTCAGAAATATAGATGAACACACTTGTATCTTTCCATGATGTCAGAATTTATTAAGAATAGATTCACAAGGTACAGTTTCAATTTCAGCACTTTGCCAGATACTCTTGTTTCCCTTGATAATCTGCAAAGGTGAACAGTTCTTTTATTTCTATCGTAATCACTAATATTAACTCTCATATCACACATTACACAGTAAACATCTTTTTCTCTTTGTGTGAGTATGTAGGTTACACTATAAAGGGATAAAGAAGCTGTGGCAATTTCTGGAGGTTTAAGAAGTAGGTTGATAGAAATGTAAATAGCCTGTATTGATAACACACTGGCAACCCCAGCTGATCACAGAGAAGCTGTAGCTGTGGATCACAGGGCCTAAAGTCCAGCTGTAGAAGTAAGGGGAGACCTGGGTCCAGAACAGCTGCAACTGAGTGGTGCAGAAGCCCTAAGGATAGTTGGGAGTTCTCTGCCTGTCACTCCTTGACTCACACATAGGATGTAAGATGACAGGTTGATAGAGGCTGCTACCATCATAGTGGAGGGTATTTATCCCTTTATGGGGTCCAAGAGAGGGATCTGGTGTATCCAGTATGTTCTGAGACCTGATATTCTTGATATGATTATAATATTCTCATGTGTCCCTATAGTCTTCATTCACCATGTTGTTTATAGGTTGGCACCCTTTCTACTCCCATAAATAGGTCAGTTATCAGTCTGTGCTGCATGGGTGGTGCTGGTGGTATTGTTTACATGTCCATCTGGGTGCACAGTTTAGGCTCCATCCTCAAAATGGAGTCAAAAGCTGCTGGTAACTGGAGTCTCTAGGGGCTGGAGAAGTGGCTCAGTGGTTAAGGGCACTTGCTGCTCTTGCAGAGGACCTGGGTTTGGTTCTAAGTACCCACATCTGATGACTCAGCCACCTGCAACTCCAGTTCCAAGAGATCTAACACCTTCTTATAGACCTGTGGAGGCCTCTACATGCATAGTACTTAAACTCATGAAGACAAACACACATACATATTACATAAAGAAGTCTCTCAGGGAAGACACAGTCTGACAGTATAGTGACTTAGAGAAGGACACAGCTTGATCTTGACATTGCTTATTTGTCTAAGATTTAACTGTTTTAGTTAATGTGACCAAGACTTAAATATCTGTAGACAGTATACAAACATATGCCTGATGGTAGACCTAACTTTTAATATATACACACAGCCATACATAAAAGTGGACAAAAGCCCCCAATTTTTACAGTACTCATTTGCCATTTAGACCAGTGATCAAATGACTTCCTCCATTGGAATAAGCATTCCTTATTCCTAAATCTACATTCCCCAAGGTATGTGTGACTCTCTACAAACCATCAACAAATTTCCGTATCAGGACAGAAAACTTAACCCAAATGCTGTTGAGAAGAACTCAAGCAAAAGCCCAGTGCAAACCAAAAATTCAAAAGACTAGGCTTGCTGTGGCCACTTAGTATCTTTGCTTGTCTTAATAGCTAATTAGCAAAGAGGGAAACTCTCCTACAAATGGAAATTTCTTTTACAATGAACTTTAAAATGATCAAATAAAATGTCAGGAAGTCATATTTTAGAGACTGAGGAGGTGTATCCAGTATGTTTACAATTAAATGTAGCCCTTCATTAAGGAAGGTGAAGACTACGCTCTGTGACCCCCTGAGAACTCTTCCCTTGAGTTTTATGAATCTTTTCCTTCCTGTTTTACCAGGTCTGAGCCAGAACAGATATCCTAAGGAATGTACTCAAGCCTAGATTTTGGCACCACGTATTACCAGGGAAATTGGGGTTCCCTTTTGTGGGTTCTTAGTCTCCTTACTAAAAAGAATTTAAAAACAGACTCAGAAGGAAGCTCAAGGACCATTTTATTAGAGTTTGAAAGAAAAACACCAGGGCAGGCAAGCTGCAAAATCTCTGAAGCTGCCAGGAGGAAGATGCCAAGAGAGAGAGATAGCCATGCCTTTTGAGTTAGGCATGGAGGTCAGAAAGCCCTGCCAGGGAAAGCATGCTTGGGTTTAAATTAAAAGAAGAAAAAGGAAAAGTTATGCTTTTTGAGTTAGAACTCAAAAAAAGTGGGCTGGCTTGTCACTGATTTGTAAGCAGCTGCTTGCAGGGAGGTACTTCTGGAAAGCATAAGCATATTATCTCGTTAACATGATAATTATTCCTCCCATCTTCTTAGTATGTCTTCATATGAATCAGATTTCCTGAAAGGTGGTCTTTGGGCCAAGTGATTGATAGGTCCTGTAAAATTAACTCTTAGTATGTAATGTTCTTAGGGTAAGATCAAAATGTATGTCTCCACCAAGGCCAGAGGTAGAACTCACATGCCATTCTTTTGACTGGGAGGCAACTGCTTTCCCTAAATAAGCCTCAACAAAACCTTAATACTCTCAGTCTTTCATATGACATTTTAAATCCTAAGAGGGCAGAGCTAACTAATGCTTTTCTGTCTAGTTTTATAGGGAAACATGGGGTATGGTCCAGAGTTAATCATAAAGGAGGAGCCTATCCTCAGTGGCCTCCAGGCCTGCTAATCACTGTCCAGCCATCTAGTAATATAACGCAAAAGTAATTTCTTCAGCCTGAATTGTTGTGGACTTTTATCCCAAGATTCCCACTTAGAGCTCCCTTCTGTCCCTTTGTAAGTCAGGAGAAGGTTAGGATAAAGAACTCCAGAATGTGGGAACTGGGTGCCCAGCATGCATGGAAGGAAGCAAGGTGAGAGAAAATGCTTAGACAAAATACAATGACTAAGACAGACATGCTGATAAATATCATTACAGGACATACTATTACCAAACCCAGATCCTCAGGGCCATCTGCTCCCAGGTTCCAATTAGAGCCCTTTTTACAGCAGAGATTTCTCTCAACTGCCAATAGCAAGGCTGCATAGGTTGAAAACAGTAGGGTCCTTACAGGAGAGTTATTCTTCAACCTCCTGAAGTGAGTTTCCAGGGGTCTGGCATTCCCAACAGCTCCCATCATTTGATACCAGAATCCTGCCTTATAGCACATACCAGAACCTGAAGTCAACCTCTTGATTTTTCTCTTAGATTTCTTCTCCATTAGTTAGGTATGAATTCATACTTTGTTGTCAGACAAATGGACGGAGGAAAACAAAGTGGTTCAAAAGATATCAGCAAATTATAGGAATTAAAATCTTCCTACATGACATCCCCAAATAGGTCTAAATAGTTCCCCAAGTGATAGGATTCCAAGTATGCCTGGATCTCTTAAACTTCTCCCAAAAATTGGTGCCAGCGCCACAAAGGACAACACCCTGTCCATAGTATGGTCCAAGAAGAGCCTCACACTTACCAAACGGTAAACAAGCATGATACACAGATGGTAACTTTTACCAGGAGTTTTGCAAATTGCAAAGTCAAATAAGAGTACTCTTCAAATGATACCAGAAAAGACAAGTTTCAAAAACCAAGATCCCTTCCTTTCTTAACCAGTGAAATGCGATTTTTATGGGCAGCCAGTGCTGCAAGTGGGAAACAGGGTAGACTCCTAGATGGAAGGTAAGGCCTGGCTGTTTCTAGATACCCTAGATTCTCAGCACAGGGCCAGCTTGCCGTGAACATCCACTCGTCTTTCTTCCAGAGCTCTTTCTACTGACTAGCTTGCTTAAAACTTTGTATTGGAAACTGAGCTTCATTGCTTGTGACTTTACACAGAAAGGGGTGGTGACCTGGTAAAAGGAAATATTTGCCATCTTTCTGGCTTGCTTATACTTGGTTACAACTTAAAGAAAGGATGTGAAAGGCTGGTGTGGATGTGAGAAGGTGGATCACTGATACACTGGCAGTGGAAATGCAAAGTGCCAAAGCCACTAGAGACACACTTGGAGAGTTTCTTAATAAATTAAGCATAACCATCATACAAACCAGTAATTGGATTTCTGGGCATTTATCCCACAGAAATGAAAACATCTTTTCATAAAAAGTTGTAGATGAATACTCATAACAGCTTGTTTTTTTTTTTTATAATAGTCCCAAACTGGAGACAACCCTGATGTCCTTCAACTGGTGAATTGTTAGACAAACCATTGTGCACCTGGAGTGGTCCTCACTAGTACATGTGACAATGTGGATGAATATTTAGGAAATCATGCCAGGTGAGATAAACCAATCCTGAAGGTTGCATAGTACAGAATTCCACTTATGGAACAGTTTTGAAAAGCCCACGTTAGAACTAGAGAATAGATTTTAGGTGCGTGTGACTATAGGAGCTAGAGTTCAGAGAAGCTGGGAGTGCTGAAGAAATCCTTCTTGAGTGGTTTTGTTCAGTGTCTTGACTGACAAGTGGTGTTCCCTTGAACCTGCACATATGGTCAGATTATATGGAATGGATGCAGGTGAATGAGCACAAGTGGAACTGGAAGTCTAAACAAGGGCAGTGCTCAGTGTCGGTACCTGACTTTTCACTGTCATATAGTTTTGTAAGCTTTTACCATTTGGAACCTGGTAAAGGGACATAGCATGTTTTTGTTTCTCACAGCTGCCAATTTATCTATAACTATGTCAAATGAAAGGTTCCATTTCAAAATGGCAGTAGGTAAACACAAATGAGAAAGTAGCCGATGTAGTGTGAGGAACTTGAAACTTTACAGAGCAAGTGGCTTTTTAACTTTGAGGAACTAATAGGATGTCACTGTAAGTTGCCTTATTACTTAAGAAAGAAGAATCAGTTAACATTGTCATGTGCTCTGAAAGAAATTCTCCCTGTTGTTTCCAAAGACTGAAAACTGTACACAAATAGCAAAGCATCGAGGGGTTTTACTGGAGTAGGGTGAAAGTACAGGCTAGACACACTGCAAGGGAGCAGCAGGCTAGGTGGGCTAGAGTGCCCAGGAGTACCAAGTCACTACTTGGGCTTTCTTTTATGGGTTCAAGGATAGGAGGAATTGGTTACTAAAGGGTAATGGATGGGTGGCTTTTTTGTTTTAACTAACAGGCTTGGTTCACTTTGTATGTTCTTTATTATGATGCATAGGCATAAGAGATGGGAAATAGAGGTGCTGAAGATCATTCAGGGAATAGTTTGCCTTACTGTGCATGTACCCAAAATCAATGTAGGCTGGACCTGCCCATTACCTGTAGTTCTTGGATATGTTTCAGGATATGTTTGACCACATAAAAGGGATTACTGGGGGTTGCTAGGAAGCTAAAAGTCAGAGTGACCATAAGCCTTTGTTTGGAGAAGCATGCTTGAAGCTCGGTAGAGACTGGGTCCTAGGTGGCCAAGTGCTTTGTTGGGAAAGGGGTTCGTGAATAGCTCAAGCTAAGTGGAGTCTTGGATTGCTATTTTCCCTATGCCTGATGCCCTACTAGGAGGAAATACCCACGTTGCCTGTGAATTGTATCAGTAACCACAGACCATGGTGAAGTTCAAGAGGGTCTAAGATAATGCAATAAAGAGTATGAACCGTAATTCCTCTGTGAGAAAGTAAAATTTGCAGATTATATGCCCAGCATTCCAAAAGGAGAGTCAGAAAAACAGGCCTGGTACCCAGGTGTAAAGTCTAGAAGTCAGCTACATGTTTAGATTCCCATGATTAGTAAAGGCTACCAGTGAAGAGAGCCTCAAGAGGAGAACATCAAGGATAGACTCCAAGGCATGCCATATTTCACAAAGCTTCTAAGGGCAAGGTGGGCTTGGGGAAATTGAAATGCAGGCCTTAGAAGAGTTGAAGAAAAGGAAAAGATGCATTTCTGTCAAATTCTAATCATGTTCTCCGAGCAGTGTAATCAGTTGGGACAAGGTAGAACACACGTCACAACACTGTATTTAGCTGTCTTTGTCTTTTAGATGTGTCCGGAATTGTTCTATGTAGTGACTGGAACAAAAGCCAGATTCCAGTTCATTTGGGAATGGGGGAGAGGGAGGAAGGGGAAGTCTGAGCACAAGCCTCTCTCTTAAGGGCTCTGCTCTGCAGGGAGGTGAGGGGAGCCCGAGAGAAGCAAGGTCCTGAAGATGGCTTGGGAATAAGGAGGGCTGGAGCAGCTGGCAGCAGTAGGTGAGGAGTTCTGGAGGACACAGACATTTTTGGACACTTCTTTGGAAATTGCCTTCAGAGCCTGAGGCACATTTTCAACAATGGCAAATCTTCATCTTTTGAGGATGGATTTGATTTTTGGAAAAAGCCAAGTAAGTTCAGAGCCAAAGGTGGTAAATCAGGTGGGTGATCAAGGTGGATAATACAACTTTTTTGGGGGGAAAAAAAAGAAGTATAATTATAAAGTAGTAAAACTGATTTTCCTGTGAAGCTTATGAATTGGCCTAGAAAGTGGTTCTTAAAGAATCCCCAAAACCATTTAAGCCTTGTGACATTATGTGAATGAGTTCGCCGAGTCTTTTAGCCTTGTGTAGAAGAGCCGCCCCCTGTGGAAGCAGCTGCCCTTGTCACACAGTCCCTTCCTCACACACAAGTTGCCTGTGTTCCTGTTGCCCAAGGGGTATTATCCCAGAGTTTATATATGCAAGAATCAAGAGTTTCAAACTGTGATTGTTTAAACAGTTCTCCTGTGGTCTTTCAGATGTAATTAGAATTCCTAGGATAGGAGTGTTCCCACAAGCATAACAATACTTTAAATGTGTGTTCAATTATCCTTTTCTATAGTCACATTTAATCGTTTCTTTTTGAAATAGCTACTTTGAAACTATTAAATCGCTCACACACTCTCAAATGTCTTTCAAAGCGAAGGCAGTACTGAGTACATAGTAGGTACTCAATGATAACCCCCTTGTTTTTTCTGCTCTTGTGTTTGACACACATACCAAGGGGAAAAATCAGTTCACTGGTAGCTCATCTCTGTTACTACTTGGCCAAAAAATATCCAGGGTCGGGAAAGTAGGTAGGAGTTTGAAGTTTCACTTAGCCTTGCTAATGTGCCATATACCTACAACCGAAGGTCACTTAATGAACGCTGTGTGATGCCTCTATTGACATGCATTGTCCTAATCACTGAACCCCCACTGTGGAACACATGGCTCCATTTGACAGATGCAGAAACTGGCTCAGACAAGTGCAAGGTCAACAGCTGCAAGGGACAGAGCAGGAACTTGCATTCAGGTATGCTGGCCTGGATCTCTCTTGTCTGATCCTCATTTCTCTACCTTCATAACCCATGTCTGTGATAAAAGGAGCAGTCTGTCCAAAAACTCTTCGCCTTCCATCCTTCACACTGAGAAAATAGAAATCAGAATCTTTTTAACTTCAAACTCCTGCTGGCTAAGAGACCAGTGTTCTAGCATTGTGCTTTATGGAATTTGAATGACGAAGGCAGTAGTTTTAAAGTTGACTTGTTTTTGAAATGGAAACCTGACCTTACAATTCATCCATGCCTCCCTCTGCCTCCCGCACCTGGAAGGCTCACACTGCTCCCTGGAGTGGGTGGTGTGGAAGCGGTGACTGTAACATCCTGTCACAGCTTCCTTAATGAGAAGGCATGAGAGAAAGCCTTGACAAGTTTGCCATTCTAGGAAACTTTCCACAGCTGTTGCTTTAATTAAGACTTTTGGGCCCCAATGAACAGAAACCACCGGAGCTCACTTAAGCAGAAAAGGGAATCCGACTTAAGGCTCCTGTGGCGCCTCCCAGAACCCAAGGGCAGGGAACTGCTAGGGACTATAGTAAGGCAGGAACCCAGAAACGTCTCTCCTCCTCTGCTCTTCACATTCTCCTCACTCACAGGAGCCTCCTGGCCTCTTCCTTCCCAGTGGGAAGGTCACTGTGTCACCTTGGCTCATCCACCCAGAGGGAGATTGATTTCTCACCTCTCCATCAACTCTTCTCTTCCTTGTGTCCCTTCCTTTTCCTGTCCCAGTTCTAGACTCGATGGCAAGGCTCACACTGTCCCTGTTTGGGTTCCATGCTGGTTCAGTAGAGGCCTTATGAGAGCAGGGTACCTACATGTCTACCACAGCTATGCTCACTCATGTATTAGTCATTTAGTTTTGACTTTTTGAGACAGGCGCATTATGTAGCTCTGACTACTCTGGAATTTCTCACTCCTGTCTTTATTAGTCACACTACTTATTAATTTTCATGCCAGGAGTTGGAGAGTTTAAATGATTTTGATGTCACAACTATGAAATACATGAAGAGGACTTAGGGGCTGGAGAGGTGGCTCAGTGGTTAAGAAAACTGCTCCTGCAGAGGATCTGAGTTCAGTTCTCAGCACCATATTGGGCAGCTCACAACTGTTTGTAACTCCAGCTTCAAAGGATCTGATGCCCTCTTCTGGTGTCCACAGGCACCTGCACTCATATGTACATATTCTCACAAAGACACAAATATACACATAATTAAAAATAATAAAAATAAATCTTGAAAACCCTTTCAAAAAAGAATGTGGAATTGAAAGGTAACTTTGGCTTGAGTTCTCACCAGTTACTAAGTGTGCAGCCCTTGTGGGTCTATCCGAACCATAGTTAATGTACATTCTTTCCCATGATGGTATGTTGACTTCTATGTGTAACCTTGTGGGTCTATCCGAACCATAGTTAATGTACATTCTTTCCCATGATGGTATGTTGACTTCTAATAGAAGAACATAAATAGTACTTAGCTTGGAGCTGTGTGTCCATTGTACGTGAGCAAATATTGTCCCTTACTTCTTTCTAAAGATCATTAATATAAAATACCATACCAAAAAGATATTTAAGTCACATAGGGAATAAATACTTCATACTACCCATGCCCCTGAATGCTCCCCCTTCCCACTTTTAAATCCCTTTTAATATATCATTAGTTGTTATATATTTGTTATCCAAAGGACTTTATTCCTAAACTTTCAAAAAGAATCTCTAGGAAAGTCTGTCTAGGCAGTGACTAGAAGCCCCAAGGAATCACCACTCTCAGAGATTATATCGGTGCTTGTGGTATAATCTCTGCTAGGGAAACCATTTGTGCTCCCTCTAGCCTTAATTCTAAAGCTTGAGATTGATGAAAGAGCACCCAAACTGCTTGACAAGATGGTTCAGTGGGCACACGCGCGTGTACACACTCACACCCCCCCACACACACACACAAATAAGTAAATATACTGGTGAGATGGTTCATTGGATAAAGACACTGCTCCCAACCTTGCCAACCTTAAAATGTCATCTGTGGAGCCTACGTTGTGGAAGGAGAGAACTGACTCCCACAAGTTGTTCTCTGACCTTCACACATGTGCCATGACATGTACATACTCAACATGCATAAATATAAATAAAAGATGTTTTAAAGATGTTTTTAAAAAGAGAAGAGCCCAAGAGTATTAATTAAGTTACTTCTCAGACTTTTGGTCAGAATCCAATGAGAATTTAATTCAGCAAATACCATTTCTAGTATTTGCAACAAGTGGAAACAGACTCTGTCTCAATTGACCATTTTAGTGGGTAAAGTCTTTTCAGAGAGAATTAAGCATAGAAGAAAAGAAGATAGATTTCTACACATTCCTCTCCCTCTCCGATGACGTTTCAACAGACCTCGTTCACCAAAGTCCTATGATAGTGAAGGTCAGTAGAAGTGGGGAGGCACTTTTGTTGCCTGAGTCCTAATCCTAACAAGCTCAGCCTAGCCACTGCCCAGAACCCACAGGAGTGAATACATAGCATTATAGCTTGACCAAACTGTAGTCTGACTGATCTTTATCTCAGGATTAGTCTGGGCTGTCTCCTTAGGGAAGTCATTGCTGCATGAGATAGAAGTAGGTTAAACTCTTGAGCAAAGGATCCAGGTTTTTGTTTTGGTTACCCATGGGCATTCAGCTCAAACTGCCTCACAGTCCTTATTCTAGTTAAGTCAGGGAGATTTGGATGCTGTACAATCATTAAAGCTGACTAGAAGCTGGTGGTTAGCAGGGAGTACTTTGCCCTGGTAGTCAAATGCTGACACATATAAAAGGCAGAGAAGGGAAGAGTCTAGAGCCTAGATACTGAGCTACTTCAGTCGGAGTGGGAGAGTAAGAGTGTAAATTCAGGGCTGGTCCAAACTTGGGAAGGACTAGGCAGTGGGAGT
Organism: Peromyscus leucopus; assembly: GCF_004664715.2. Classification (NCBI taxonomy): domain Eukaryota; kingdom Metazoa; phylum Chordata; class Mammalia; order Rodentia; family Cricetidae; genus Peromyscus; species Peromyscus leucopus. The sequence goes on from NC_051074.1 coordinate 3,510,473, forward strand.
CAGCCAAAGGAGAGAGTGAGAGAGAGAACGTGTCTTCTTAAAATGAATGTTTTACTAAGTGGGAGAAGTAGAAAGATGGTGTTGAAGCATCATGAACAGTCTCACGAGACCTGCCATAGCTCTGAAAAACACTGAGGCCATTTGCTGGTTCCCATTTATTAAGGTAAGAGGCATGAATAAGCCTTATGTACTCCAGTTTTATGAACTCTGCTCTGTAAATAATGGCAACATGGATATATATTTTTAAAATGCCAAAATAAATATCAGTTATACTTCAGCATGACTTTGTCTAAAGTGAATAGGCAGACCTGAACCCTTGGGGTGCAGGCGGTGTGAGGAGTTCCCTAGGCCTCTCCTTCCTGAGGATGGGTACAGAGAGGAGCCTCCCGTGCTTCATTCTACCCTAGATCCTTGTTTGGAAGTGCTCTGTACCAAACAGCAATTATTAGCATGTTTCCCTATGGGATCTAAGTATTTAACATTGAATTTGCCAGAAATTCACAGTTAGTACACTCCCACCCCTGCTTTTACTTATAGAATCAGTTCTGAACAACGCAACAGGATTTGGACCCAAAATGAAAACTTAGAGACATAAAAGACAAGGCTGGGCTCTCCTGATTACTGAGAAGAAAGGCTTCATACTTTTTCCCTTGAAATTTCCAAAGTCTTACTCACTTTAGACAAAGTAATAATAGAGTTCCTGGTCATCTTGAAGTATAACTGATATTTATTTTGGCATTTTAAAAATGTATATCCATGTTGCCATTATTTACAGAGCAGAGCTCATTAAAATGTAGTACATATGGCTTGTACAAGCCTTTTACATTAATAAATGGGAACTAGCAAATGGCCTCAGTGTTTTACAGAGCTATGCCAGGTCTCGTGAGACTGTTGATGTTGCTTGAACACCATCTTTCTACTTCACCCACTTAATAAAACATTCATTTTGAGAATACACATTCCAGGCAGCTCCTCTGCCTCCCGGGAAGGATATTTTGAGGCCTCCCAGTGACCAGGGAATAAAAAGACTTGACAGGAAAGCCCTAGAATTCCTGAAGAGCTAGTCCTTTGAAAGAGTCATTGTTGTGGAATCTCCCTTTGAAAGAGACCACTTTATCTTGCTTCTAAGCATCTATAGGACAGACAGCATGTTCTGAAAAGAAATTCAGGGAAGTGTTAAAGGTAATCTAGTATGGGTAGTGTGTAATTGGAAGAATGATAGTTCCATTTTTATGGTTGCCATAACAATCATACAGTTGTGCAAAAAAATGTGTAAAGCTTTTATAGAAGAGAGATGGCATCATTGTGGTGATTCTTCTGTTATCAGCACCACTGTTTTCAGATCTGAAAACAGCAGTGGCTTAACCCTTCCCCAGTTAGCACAGCATGTGCCCTGAGAAGCTTTTGGAGTTCGGGCTGTTGAAATGAATTCACACTGCTATTTGCATTTTAGCCTGATAAATGGATTAGGAATTAAGGATGATGATCCCTTTCAACAGCAGGTTATGAACTCCTGACTTGGGAATTCAAAGGATGAGGAATAAATATATATGTATTGTTCTTCAAATAGAAATCTAGGAGAGATGTCTAGACATAGTTAATTCCTTGACATCGTTACTATTCATAATTCTGTCCATTAGAACTTAAATCCATTAAATTCTGGCCTTTACACCATCATGTTTGTGTTTAGTCTCAGAAAAAGACTTGGTTACAATTTCTGCTTTATTTTTACATCTTAACTATGTTGCCTCTGGAACTTGTGAATCAAATTAAAAAGTATAGTATATTTAAGTGAAAGTATAGCCATATATATACTACTTTCAGAGGGCTATTTCCCTTCTATTTTTTGTATTAATATAGCCTCTCCTAAGGGAAAAATACTTGGAACTTGATTCTTTTAGACATACAAATGAATATACCATTTGATGAAATTTTATATCAAAATTCTATGAACAACTTCAGTGTAAAGTTGTCAAATTTGGGAGTTGTTCATAAAATTAAGTCCCTTTCAACTTAGCCACCTATAGTGAAACTTTGTTTTGGTATGTATGTATGTATATGTATGTTTAAATGTACATGTGTTTGCATTTGTTTTTGAGACTGTGTAGCCCTGGCTGGCCTGGAACTTTCTATGTAGACCAGACTGTTCTCTAACTCACAGAGGTCTACCTACCTCTGCCTCCTTAGTGCTGGTATTAGAGGTATGCACCACCCTGTGCAGCAAGGTATTTATTCTTAAGTTTTCTAATAGGCTTCATCTGAAGCTGCCATTTGTCTCCCTCCCATCTCTCTTGTCTTCTGTTCTTTTCTGCTGAAGAGAAACCCTTCCTCAGATTTCTGCTTAAGGAAACAGGGACAATTTCTTCCTACCAGAGCAAGACTCTCTTGACCCTTCTCAGAGCCTGCCTGAACCTGGGCAAAACTGACCACACCAAGACCTGTGTCCCCAGCACACCCTCTTCTCCACCCCACCCCACCCCTACACACACACTTAGCAGTCAGAACAGAGATTTTACCATTTACCATGGCAGCGGAAGTGACCCTGGGATGGAAGTGACAGCACAGATGGGAATGGTACTCGTGTGCACAGCGTCCTTATAGAGTGCTCAGAACACACACTTAGCCTGTGCATGCAATGTAAGAACATCGACAGTCGGACAGTTGTGTCAGAATTGATTAAATAGCAGTGAATTCACAAACTGTAGCAATTTCATGTCCCAAGTGGTCCTGGTTTCCCTTGATAGCCAGTTGAGGGAATCACCGTTGTTGTTGTTGTTTTTTTAATTCCAGTCTTAACCACTAATATTAGCTATAAGATCACTTAGTAACTGAGTCTATATCACATACATATATACTTAATTTTTATCAGTCAGTATTCTCATAGTCCATCTTAAAGTAACCACGGTTTGATATTTTAAATCCAAATCATAGGGAATCTACAATCAGAGTAAAAGAAAAAGAAACAGTTGTTCAAAGAGCTTAAGATAACGAGACTTTCTGGGCCTGGGGGTCTGGGCCTGACCTCCTCACACCCATTGGAATAGATATCTACGTTGTTTTCAGAACATGGGAAAACCTAGCTCTTAAGTCATCTGGACCAGGAAGTAAGAGTCCAAAGACACAGCTGTCTGTGCCCCTGTAGAAGCCCTCGGGATGAAGTTTAGTGCCTTAGGTAAGTTTATGGGGAGGTTATGACTTTGTGCTGAGCAGACAGGAGGCTCCTTCCTTCAAGGCATCGTCCCATGGCATGTTCTCACTGCAGCCCACCCAGACGCCTGTGTGGGGCCTTCATTGTAGGTAGCTGTCCTGCTGCTGCTTTTCTTTCTGTGTCTGATTTCAATGCTTTCCGTTCTCTTTCCTGCCCCACGAGAGGCTGGATAGAAACTTTTGTCTGTTCTCAAATGGGTCCTGAACACCTTGGACAGTAGATGCCCACTACATATTTGTTGCATGAAAGAACTCTGGCCTATTTTCTCTTAGTTTTCAATACCTTCTTCATGTTGATGCTCCATTGATTCCAACAACTTGGATTTATTCTTGACAAAAAAATAGGGGGAAATTTATGAAAAGGATTTCATTATATATAGTTATAAACAATTTAGGGAAAAAAGGAATGGGTATATTTTTTGGGAATCCACAGGGATTGAGGATATAGATAAGTCATAGAGCAGTTGCCTAGGCCCTGGGTCAACACACACACACACACACACACACACACACACACACACACACAGAGAGAGAGAGAGAGAGAGAGAGAGAGAGAGAGAGAGAGAGAGAGAGTCAGAAATTGATGAAGTGGTTAAGTATAAGGGACAGAAAAACATAGTAGAAAGATAAAGAATGGAAAATAAAGAAGTCTCTAAGAGTAATTTGATTTTTGAACCATTTAAAGATTTAAATACTAAACAATAAAATTAAGTACTCAGGAATCTGAAGCAAAACTTGATTTTGAGTTCAGGGTCAACTTTGATACATAGTAAGATCTTATCTCAAAAAAAAAGTAATGGTAGTTTATAATACATTGAATTTTTAAAAAATCAATGATTTTGTAATGATACAAAAAGGGGGGGGAGAGAGAGAGAGAGAGAGAGAGAGAGAGAGAGAGAGAGAGAGGAGAGGAGAGAGAGAGATAAGCTAGTTGTGGGACAGGGTAGGGTAATAGAAGCTCCTCTCAGTGAAGAGAGCCAGCCAGTAAATGGACAATTTTATAACTTATAAAATTGTAGTTAAGCAAAAATCATCCAAGGATGCTGAAAGCACTAGCTGAATGGTTGTTTTTTTATTTTATTTTATTTTATTTTATTTTATTTTATTTTATTTTATTTTATTTTATTTTATGAACAGTATATTCATAAGATCTAAGAGTCTCTCTCCATAGAAGATATTGTCTTTATGCTGGGTAACAAGGAACTATCAGTTAGCCTGGTCTGGCTATTAGTTCCTTAACCTACCATCTACTGAGGCTGACTGACATTGTACCTCCTTATGGGATGCAGTATGAAGCCCACCCCTCACCTAGGAAGTACTGAAAATACTCACTCTTTAACCAGCCCACCTCTTTAGAGCAATCAATCCTTTAAACAAAACTTTCTGTTTAGTGGAAATAGAGAGGAGATTAATTTGGAGATGAGGGCTTGCTCTGTTTCCCAAGCTGGCCCAGAACTTCACTGTTGGCTTAGGTTAGCCTCAAATTCATGATCATCTTGCATCCACCTCTTGATTTCTAGAATTATATAGGCAGGTGCTGCCACACCTTACATTTGATTTATGTATCTTCCTTTTTCTCCATTCCCTTCTATGAGAAAATACTCCAGTAGATCAGAACAGATGACACTACAAGACATTTGGCAACTGCTTTAGAAAACAGTGGTGTTCTGCTAAAGGACAGGTAGACATTAAACAGACAAAAGAGGCATAATTAACAATTACAGCATGGAAGCTGATTTGGTTCTGGATCAGGTAGAGAAAAAACGGTGAAGACTTGTGGTAGACAGTTGAAGGTACTTAGGGATAATGTATAAACTGGGTGAGGGAACCACTCCCTTCTTGGCTTAGACTGTAGTGTCGTGATGCCATAGAATGCCTGTAGTCTTCCAACTCCACTGCAGCACAGAGGGTGTGGAGGGGTCTGCAGCATAACTCCTGTTGGGATTTCAGATAGGAAAAGAAAATCCACCAATGTACAAAGGAATATTTGGAGGGGGACAGAAGAGAAAGCAAATACGGCCAAATGGTGGCCTCTGATGAGTAGTTTTTAGGGAAAGAGGACTTGGGGTTTTGCTACAAGTTCCAAGATACCCTGGAACTCATTCTGTAGCCTTGGCTGACATAAAACTCCTGAACCTCAGGTATCAGGCTTTCAGGTACTGGAATTTCAGCCTTGAGCTACTACCCATCCCCTCTGAGGAGTCTCTATAGAGCATTTTATTGCTGCTCTTGCAATGTCCCTAGGAATTCAGAGGGAAGCAGGTTGTGTGGAATACACTCTCTGCATTTAAACCACGGCTTCCCTGACTGGGTCTGGCTCCCTGGCTCTCACAGTAGCAGCTGAATCTTCTCATGTGGCATTTGCAGAACCATGAGAAGTTTAGTGGGTTAGTGAGTAAAAGAATAGAACAGGGAAAGCCATCAGGTGGTTCTGAGTCCCATTTCATCCTTGTCCTATAAAAGGTCAAAGAACCAAAGAACCACATTCACTTGCCAACATTTGCCAGCACTTGAGGCTGCCTTTGGTGGGCCCACAGTTAAAAAATTCCTGGCTAGGTAAAAGAGGCTTTCCAAGAATGCTGTGATGCCATTTCCTCATGCCTAGAGTATGTCTTTGTGAATGTCACTTCATTACTGAGGCTAAGGTAGAAGTGAAGGGTTGTTGTGAATGGACATGGTCACTTTGTTCTCTCAGTAGACCTTAGACTTTCATTTTAAAACATCTGGAATTTGTGTCAGACTCTAGCATCAGCTGTGTATAGAACTGAGAGAAAGAATTAAGGTTTTGACAACTGCCATTTTAAAGAGTGGTTGTTGTGCCCCTTCCTAGACTGGGAAGGACAGACTGACTTTTGGTGGTCCTCCCAAAGTGAGGTGGTACCTGATGAAGAAGCTCACCTGGCTTGGCTCTGTGGCAGTGCTCTTGGGGTACAGTACCATGGAAAAGTACTCTCTTGTCTATTTCTTCTGATATGTTTGAAATGAAAATGTTTGCTTTCAATATTAACTGTGATACCATCTAACTAAGAAAGTGTTGGAGTAAAAAAATATATTCTTTATCCTATTAAAGTTATTTCTTAATTTTTTTTCCATTCTTTTTTACCCATTCACCACTGTTGACCCAGATCCTTCCCAACATTATTGCTTGCTCCCAAGGAGACAAACCCAGAGTCACGGGCAGAGGAGGACCTCTATAAATTTTGTTAATCTGGAAATGGTTCCTAAACCACAGTTTGTAAAACACTATTTTATGAGAAAAGAAGATGGGATGAAGACAGAAAGGGACACCCTTGGAAACAATAACACTGTGGTATGACCACAGGATCCCTTGCCAAGAAGTCATGAGTTCTAATCCTAAATGTGTTTCCCAAGGCGCAGTGGCAGCATTAAATGGAAAAGTGCTAAAGAGAGCCCTTCAGTTATTTTTCCTTCATCTCTCAAGCGGCTCATCATTGCATGCATGATCTCAGTGTTACAGATACAGGTAATATCTTCCAGAGCTGAAATTGCCTCTGGCTTGTCACAGTGGTAAGACCTGTACATAAGTAAATACCAGTCTATCAAGGACAGTGGCCAGTGCCATCAGAGAGGGGCAGGTCACAAGCATGGGTAGAATAGAATGGAGTGTGTACTTCCACTCTATAGAGTCCTGGAGATCCCTAGGAAGAAGATGGCACTGCACCTGGGTCTTTAAAGACCAGGTTGGTCTTAGACCTTGGAAATTGGAAGGGAGGGTGTCCTGGTACAGGATTGGAACAGACAATGCTTGAGAGAATAGAGAATATGTAATGTAAATATCTGATACGCAGGATACCTGATATGTGACCCCTGTGAAAAGGTCGTTTAACACCCCCCCCCCAGAGGTCAAGACCCACAGTTTGAGAACCACTGACCTGAAGGATGTGAAAGACAGAACGGAAATCTTGTCTTGTGTGGTTATTTCTCAGGGTTCTTAGCTGGATCATAGAGGAGTACAGAAGACTTTTAATTATTCTTCATGTGTCCCTTTCTAGATGGAACCGATGGCTTCAAGCAAAACAGACTGTCTTGGGAGTCTGCTGTCCCTTTAAAAAGTTCTGATAGCCCCTCAGTCACGTGCTTTCAGGTTACATAACTGTTGCTCAGAATTGGAATTCTGCAGCCTTCTGGAGTCCCATTCTTTCCCTCTCCCACCTGGCACTTTATTTTCTGTGGGTCAGATTTAGCTTCTTTCTAACCATTGTTGCGGAACTCTTGAAAACTTTGGTCTCACAGGTTCTGAAAACTGGCAGGCCAGACTGCTCCCTGCATGTTGTGAAACCAAAGTCTTCCAGAAAAGGGGCCAGTAAAATCTCAAGCATGAGTGAACCAGCTGGAGGATGCAATGCACCCTCGTCCATACCCAACAGTTCCCAGCCACTGTCACCTGCAACCTGAAGGAGCCCTCATTCACTACAATGTCGCGGCAGGTTCCTAATTGTAGAGATGGCAATGGGTTAAATCACTGGGTCTCAGCATTGAGGACTGAGGCTTATCAGGGCCACTCACTGTTCCTTAACTGCCTTGATTTCTGTAATGGGAGAGCAAGTCTAGAGTCCCCTCCTGCAAAGCAAATCCTTGTTGAAAGTATTCTGAGTTTGACTCTGTCTAGAATAGTCTGTTCTTGGTCCATACTGCATGGCTCTTTGTCCCAGCATGCCCTCAACAGTCTAACCTTAGTATAAATGAATTTGTTTTTACTGCCCCTTTCCCCAAAAAATTTAACTTTAGGAAGCTTGCCGATACTGTATATAATACAGTCTTCCTTCCTTCCTTCCTTCCTTCCTTCCTTCCTTCCTTCCTTCCTTCCTTCCTTCCTTCCTTCCTTCCTTCCTCCTCTTTCTTTCTTTCTTTCTTTCTTTCTTTCTTTCTTTCTTTCTTTCTTTCTTTCTTTCTTTCTTTCTTTCTTCTTTTTGTTTTTTTTTTATTTGTTTGTTTGTTTTGGTTTTTTTTTTGAGACAGGGTTTCACTATGTAGTTTTGGTGCCTGTCCTGGATCTTGCTCTGTAGACCAAGCTGGCTTCACAGAGATCCACCTGGCTCTGCCTCCCGAGTGCTGGGATTAAAGGTGTGTGCCACCACCGCCTGGCCATTGACTTTCTTAAAATTAGGAAATGGGGCAAACGGTATATTTAAATAGGAAAATAAGTAGGACCAAGGTAGAAGCTAGAAACTGCAAATAAAGTCTTCTAGAAGTGTTTATAGATGGTTTTTCTGAGTTTCCTGGGAGCCAAAGATAGAAACTTAAGCATAAAGCATAAAAATGTGTGCATCGCCGGGCGGTGGTGGCGCACGCCTTTAATCCCAGCACTCGGGAGGCAGAGACAGGCGGATCTCTGTGAGTTCGAGGCCAGCCTGGGCTACCAAGTGAGCTCCAGGAAAGGCTCAAAGCTACGCAGAGAAACCCTGTCTCGGAAAAAAAAAAAAAAAAAATGTGTGCATCTGTAAGATCAGCTCACATGACTGTTTCCTTGTAGTATGCCAGCTTCACCCATAAGTATGCATAATAGAGCGCCATTGGTCAGACTGGTTCTGTGTCCATCAGCCATCCGGTAGTGAGCAGCATAGCTCCCTGTTGGCTTCTTACAGTGTCTGTCAGAGTGGGCCTACATGGTGATAAAGCCCCTGATAGGCCAAAGGTTGCACTGGAGGTCTGTGCAGAAAAGCCCATTGCAGGTCCTTGATCTCCAAAGGCGCTCCCTTGCAGAACCCAGCCTCAGGGTGATGTTATACTACAGAAAAGTATACAGAAAAATGAGTCTGGCAGCAAATGTGTCTCACAGGAACTGCCGATACCAACTTAGAGGCACTAAGAAGTCCTGTAATTAGGAAACAGCCCAGCATGTACAAATTGATTGAATGTTTTCATTTAATGTATTAGAAACTTCACCCTACAGTCATTCAAGGGCACACAGTAGTGTTTACAGTGCTGAGGATAGTCTTGAGAATGAGCACTTGCTCTGTCCCTGAGCTACACTCCCACCCGCTCACACAGTAAACATTTTAAGCATGCTGCCTGAGTTAAGTCAACTCTGCTATTGTGTCAAAAAAGTATGGCCTATCACAATCAAGCAATATCTACTAATTTAAACAAGTAAATTAATATAATTCTCATGTGCCATGAAATCATACTTTTTTTAATCTGTTTTCAGCCATTTAAAAATACAAAAACTGAGGCTAGAGAGATTGCCTCAGCAGTTAAGAGTGCTAGCTCTTCTAGAGTACCCAGGTTTAATTGCCAACATTCACAAGGTAGCTCACAACCATCTGTAACTCTAGAGGACCTGACACCCTCTTCTGGCCTCTACACACATCAGGCACACAAGTGGTGCACATACAAACAGGCAAAACACCCAAATATATAATAAAAATAGGTAATAAAAATGCAAAAGCTGAGGTTGGTTTTCAGGCTGTTTACAAGCAGGAGGCAGGCCATGCTTGCTTGTGGACCCCTGTCCTGAGGACCACTTGTTCAGCTTTCCTTCGGAGGAAGACCCCTGAGTACTGTACCTCATTGCTCACTTGAACTTAAACTTTATGTTTCTGGCTTAAGAGCAGATCAAAAAAGATTATGATGGAATAAACTAGGATTTTACTCAGAAAACAATTGTAAAAGAGCAAGGGGAAAAACAAAACAAAAACGTTGCAAACTAACCACAGCAGCTGAACTGTTTGCCGATGACAGGGTGATAGACGGAGGGCAGTCAACAGGGTCTGTTTCAGGCTAGAAATGTGTTAGGAGGCATTAGCATTCATTCATTGTGTTTCTAGAAACGAGTGCCCCAGAGCCCCTGGAGACATTTACAAAGATACAACTTGCTAGTTAATCCTCCAAGTAAATTAATGAACATGCCCCACCGAAACTAACAGCACTTTTTATTTTGACCTAGAGGGACATTCTTTCAGCTTCTTATGATGTCATTATGATGAAATAAAAGGACCAAACTATCCCTGGTACCCCATGTGACATGTCAGATTTAGTCACACAAGTATTTTATTGAGTACATGTTTATGAAGCATTTGACTAGGTTTTATGGAGGAGACAAAAATGAGCAAGGAGCAGTGAGTCCTCCCTTCACCTTGTGGACTGAGTTCAAGGTCCTCCCTGCTGTACAGTCGTCTATTACTGTGTCGTCAGAATCAGCTTAATCTTCTGGGACTTCATGTTACCATTCATCCAACATTTCATCTGTAATCAACATTACAACCAGTCAAAACAGCTAAGATTTAAACACTAAATAAATGAACGAATGAATGAAGGAATACAGCAGATGCGAGCTTGGGTGTAAGGAAAAAACATTGATTGATGGTGGGAGTGAAAACCGCTGCATTCACTGTGGAAATCTCTGCAAGTTCCTCACTGATGTCGATCTTCCACATGACCCAGCTGTACCACTCCTGGACAGATCTCCCAAGGATTCCGGCATCCTACTGCAGAGAAACTTCTTGTTCATATTCATTGTTCCTTATTCACAATAGCCAGAAAATGGAAACAGCTTAAATGTCCATCAATAATGAATGGATAATAAAAATGTGGTACATATACACAATGGAATATTATTAAGCTGTAAAGAAAAATGAAATTATGAAATTTGAAGATAAATGGATGGATGTAGAAATCATCTTGAGATAACCCAGTCTCCACTAGACAAATGCCACATATTCTCTCTCATACGTAGATGCTAGCTCTGAATCTTTTTTTTTTTTTTTTTTTTTTGGTTTTTTCAAGACAGGGTTTCTCTGTGTAGCTTTGCGCCTTTCCTGGCCCAGGCTGGCCTCAGACTCACAGAGATCCGCCTGGCTCTGCCTTCCGAGTGCTGGGATTAAAGGCGTGCGCTACCACCGCCCGGCTAACTAGCTCTGAATCTTTAGATAGGTGTGTTTCAATTGGAGTACCCATAGAAGTGAAACTAGCAGAGAGGTCATGAGGGGAGGATTTCAAGAAGAGAAGGCTAGAACAGAAGCACTGTAAAGTGGAGAGAGGGAATGAGGGTGGCAGGGAGAACCTGAGCTTTGTTCCCAGCACTCACATCCCAGGGTGTCTGTAATGCCAGCTTCAAGGGATCCAACACCTTCTTGTGGCTTCTGTACATACTACATTCATGTAATACACATACATACACAACATTCAATAATAAATCTTTTTCAATAGGGTAGAGAATAGAAGGGCAGGGTAGAAAAGAGAGTATGGGAAGGGATAACTAACATTAAAGACCTTTGAAAACAGTGCATGGAAACCAACTATTGTAGAAGCTTCCTAAACTATATACATATATAAAAGGAGTTTAAACGGAGTTATCCTAGACCCTCTCACACAGAGAGACATTACACGCTGTTGCCATTGCACTTGCTCACCTCCAGAACTTAATGGTAAGATTCCATGACTGGGGAAAAAAAAAAAAAAGAAGAAGTAATTGAGTCATAGGACATAGAAGATCAAGCTAGTACCAACCTGGAAGCTTCCTCCTACTAGCCAGATTCCATAGTGCTGGATTTCATGCTCCTTGGGGTAGAGGAAGTAATTTGCAATCTTACCCAGCTGTGAATCCTGAGAGCTACAGTAATGACTGGCCTGACAAGATATGACTACTCATGAAATAGTGGCACAAATGTTATAAAAGTAACCAATTGCTTTCTGATTGGATTTAAAGCCTACTTCACAAGAAGAAATTCATACCTGGTACCATAAACTGGACCAAAACCTTGTGGCTGACTAGGTCATAGGCCCTAGAGGAGAACCTAATGCTATTATTATAACAATTCCTAATGAATTACTGCTGTACCCATAGATTAGTGCATCTCTGAGCCCTCATCAGAAAAGCTCCATTTTGCAGTAAATGAGCATTAATACAGAGACCCACAGCAGGTCAGTGTGCAGAGAATAATAGGCTGGGGAATGCAAAGCTCTAAATGGAACATCTCTATTGCAATTTCTTCCCACAAGGCTTGAGGATCATTGTAGAAGAAGGAGCAGAAAGATTGTAGTGGATGTCTGAAGTGAAATAGTATTGGCTGGATGAGCAGCACTGTCGTACACCTAAACTTGAGCAGCTGTGACTGCACACATAAGATCTGCACAAGATCAAGCCAGCTGAAATCCCAGCACGGATGGGGGAGGGGCTCATGAAGTCCCACCTCTAACTGAGGAGCTACTGGCCATTGATGGCTGCTGGGAGAGGGAGAGTCATTTTTCTTTAGGAATAGGGACACTGAGAGGCGGCTGCCTATTCACCAGTAGGTGGTTCTATACCCACACACTTAAAGGAAGGGGGGACTCGTTTTGTTTGTTGGCTTGTTTTTGTTTTAAAGAGTTGTGAAGTTGGAAGGGAAAGTGGTGGGTGTGGAGAGGGAAGGAGTTGGAGGGGAGAGAGTAGGGGAAGGGTTTTTATCAAAACAATTGTATGGAATTCTCAAACACTGAAAAAAGAAAGTCTAACTAGCACACACACATCATAATTTTAAATTATTTCTAAATGAACAAACAGTAAAATTGACCTTTATTTAGAGTACCTGTCAATGCTTTTAAATCATGTATAAGTCTTAGATACCAAAGATAAGATTAGCAAAGTTCTACCACCCTAAAACACACATACATTATTCCCGGGCCCTGACAAGCATTGATGTGCTCTCTGTCATTATAAATCTGTACTTTTGAGAATGTTGAAAACAGAACCACACCAAACAAACTGTATTCTTTCTTAGTTAACTTTCGCTTAATATTGGGTCTAGATTGAACCTAAGGACTCAGACATGTTCTAACAGCTCTTCCACTGAGCTGTGTTCTCAGCCCCCTGTTTATTTATTATAATTTTTTATTTTTGGAGATTATAAAATAATTACATCATTTTCTCCTTTTTCTTTCCCCCCTCTCGTATACTTCCTGCCTTGTTCTCTTTCAAATTTATGGCCTCTTTTTCTTTAGCTGTTGTTGTTGTTGTGTGTGTGTGTGTGTGTGTGTGTGTGTGTGTGAGAGAGAGAGAGAGAGAGAGAGAGAGAGAGAGAGAGAGAGAGAGAGAGAGAGAGAACGTGTGTGTGCAAGCACACAAGCATGGGTATATGTATTTCTAAATATATAAATACAGCCTGCTCATTCCATATAATTTTACTTGTATGTATATGTTTTCAAGGCTGAGCTTTTGGTATTGGATAGCCAATTGGTGTGCTCTTCCTTGGAGAACACTACTTCGCCCCTCTTTGTCTAGGGTTAAGGCCTCGGGGGCTTTCCTCGTCCATATTAGAGTGACTTTAACTCTCAGCCTTGTTTAGGTCATGTTTGGGCAGCTATGTTGGTGAGACTTCATGGATGTAGCTTTTTTGACATTTCGAAGAGACACAATCTCACACCAAACTGCCAGTTCCTGTGACTATTAGAATCTCCCCACTCTTTCCTCCCTGAGCCTTCGGGGCAGGAGTCGTATTGTAGATGTATTTGTTGGGACTGGGCTCCACAGTTCTGTATTTTAAATGGTTGTGGTTTCCTATAGTAGTCTCCATCTTTTACAAAGAGAGGTTTCCTTGAGGAGGGGTGAGAGTCCACTTCTCTATGAGTATAAGGATAAATCTTTCAAATGGAGTTAGGATCATGCTGGTTCATTAAGAGGGTGCTTATAGTTCTCCTCCAAGATCCCGACTTCACCAGCCCCAGGGAGTTGGCTAACTTTCTGGTCCCAGGCACGGTCTCTCTCTTGTTGAATGGGCCTTACGCTCACTTAGAAAACCGTTGGTTGCCACCAAGGTCTGCACGCCACTGCTGCACCGTAGGGTTATCTTGCCGTGCTGGTCATTGTCGTGGTTGATAGGCATCATAGCTGGATAGGACTGTTGGTGTCTTCCCTCCTTTGGAAACTTGCGTGATGTCTTCTGGTACCATGAAAGCTGGTCCCCAAAGGGATTTTCCAGTCAAATCCAGCTTGTGTCCTTTTGGTCTTGTGTCTGAAGTGCATGGTGTTTTCAGCTTGCTATAGTGTATGTATATAGGTCAGAGGACAACTTTCAGGAGTAAATCCTCTTCTTTCACCTTGTTGAACCAGGATCTTTTTGTCTCTGTCATACTGTATACACCAGTCTAGCTGACCTGTGAGTTTCTGGGCAGTTCTCTGAACTCCAATCCCACATTACCATAGGATTTCTGAGGTTATACATATGTGCCACTACATTCAGCTTTTTGTGTGGATTCTAAGTGAAGTAGTTGGCTGTCCCAGGGGCACACAAACTGTGGTCTGGCCTGTTTATGAATAGAATTATATTATGCTTAACCAGGTTGATTATATGGCTCTGTATTTTTTAATAACTTACTCCTGGGTCCTGTCCTCATGTTAGAAGCCAGGTAACCTTTCTGATACTCTGTTTGCCTGGGTGGGAGACAGTGCAGAAAGCAGCTATAGCTGAGCTCGAAGAACCCACTCCCAGACACTCGGGATAGGGAGGCCAAAGATCAGACACTAGGGAGGACCTGACCAGGAGGATCTGTCCCTCTTGGAACAGAATTCTTGTTGGGAAGCCTCTTTCCTGGAAGCTGCCTCCTGGCTGCCTGATGACACCTGTTCTCTCTCTCCTCTCTCGGGAAAAGGAGAGGTTGGTGTCAGGTCACAGAGCAGAAGAGAATAGTGATCACACCTTTGTCTCTCCCAGTCTCACATTCTTCCTTCCTTAAAGAGAGATTGTAGATGTTCTTTGCAAAAGATCACATGTGCAAAATGAACTGTTGTTTAACATTCTATGACAGTGGATTATTTGTGCTAATTCTATTTTCTATCTTTCCTAGAAAAGACTGTATCTTCACCATTGACCCATCAACTGCTCGAGACCTTGATGATGCTCTCTCCTGCAGGCCTCTCGCTGATGGTAGGATGGAAATTTCTCTGTTGCTCTGTGCAGTAGGCAATCTGTGTTCTCGTGTGCTGAATACCCATGTCCAGTTTCCATCTGTTCCTTAGGCAGCTTAATGGGCAAAGAAGGGTTTGCTTCATTCCTGAGCTTGGCTATACAAGCTGAACATTGAGCCCTGTGGAGGCTCTGGTGAGGGAGAGAATGAGAAATGTCTTCTCACTAGCTATTTGTGGGTGTTAGAAGAGGTAGCCATGACAGCAGAAGGGCTACTTCTAGGCTTTGGCTAGCCAGCATCAGTATGAAGGATAATAGGAAGACACCTATGGGCTGTGCCCAAAAGATACTATGTTTCCTTCAAACTCAGCATGGAGGAGCCTCCCTCAAGACATGCTGTGCAGTGGGCAGTAGGCATACCCTCCTGATACATGCTTGTCTAGGCCTGAGCTGCAAATGCTCCACTGCTTCTTGTAGCTCCTTGTCTATTAAGAAAATTGTTAATGGCAGACTGTTAAGGGCCTTTTAAACATTCTTGAGGATGTTGCTAGGAAAGAAAAGGCAGGGTTGCAGCTAGGCATGACCATAGTAGGAAGAATAGCCACAGGTGA
Organism: Peromyscus leucopus; assembly: GCF_004664715.2. Classification (NCBI taxonomy): domain Eukaryota; kingdom Metazoa; phylum Chordata; class Mammalia; order Rodentia; family Cricetidae; genus Peromyscus; species Peromyscus leucopus. The sequence goes on from NC_051074.1 coordinate 3,526,131, forward strand.
TTGTCAGAGGCTGTGTGGAGGGTATGAGGAAAACCCTGTCAGTTCCCTCCATGCCCAAAGATACAGTTTCCATCTACTTCTGGCGCTTTTCTAGAGGGGAGCCTTGGTGACTACTGTGACTTTGGTTATTCTTGGAGATTACCTTGGACTAACATGGACTTTGTTTTTTTTTCTAACATGGACTTTGATGATGTATGTACCCATGAGGTATACACATCCTTTTGATTTTAGTCTGCCACAGAGCATTGATGGCCCACCTTCAAAGTATTCATCCCTCATCTTCCTCTGATGCAAACCTCTGTATGTTTCCTCCTCTACTGCAATAAGCAGTGATGATTAGTAGGCATAAGCCAAGAGAGTATGTTGTCTAAAAGTGCTTAGCTAATTCTTGTAGGAGCTTTCGCCACCCACCCCCCAAATACTCCTATGGCTAAGGCTCATCCGTGCGAAGCAACACTGCACAAATCCTCAGCACACGGTCTCTGTTACATGTTTCTGTAATCTAAAACTAGAGCAGCTTATGTACAAGAGCAAACTGAAGGCCAGTATCTGAGAAGCCTCTGCTGTGCACAGAGGTTTGAGCAAGCCTGCTCTCTCTGCAGGTAGATCCCTCTCCAAAGCACCCATGTGAACAGTGCCCTAGGCAGAAGCCTGGTGGTGCTGGGCCTTCCTCCCCTTGGGTTACAGCTCTTCTTTGTTAGTGACTGAAAACAGCTGCTTCATTTGTTCTCTCCAGTTTTATAGTTGTTTATGGCAAAAGTATAATACCTGTTTCTGTGTCTCTGCTAGCCTCAACTTTTTTTTCCATGCAAACCATCAATTTTATTGGTAACTTTTAAAAGGTATCTCACTTGTTTTAATGCTACAGTTTATTGTCACATCATTAATCATCCATAGTTGTCAGAGTGTTTAGGGTTCAGGCTTACTTTTACCTGAACAATTTTAATTTTGTCAGATCCTATGTCAGCAAGAGACTTCCTGTCTGGCCCCTTCGGTGTCCAAATTTACACTTCTCATTACTTGTTCATCGTCTTCTATGGGTCTTCAAACACATTTAAAGCAATCTTTGAGGGTTCGTTTCCATTTAAAAAAATCCACGCCGTTCTCATCTAGGAAAGGGTGGGCCTGCAGCAGAGCATTGACCACATCGTTGTGCTGCTGGGTGGTGGGGTACAGCGAGCTTTCCAGATACTTTGTCATATCTGCCTGGAGAAACTCCATCACCCTTATCCTTATGCTGTGATTTCCTTATGCGGGGAAACTCTGGTAAGACATAGGACTTAGTCAATTGTAATGCTTTATGACTTGCTAGAACGTGCTTTACGTTTCTTCTCTGCTTCAATACTCCTTGGTCAGTGAGTCCATTATCAAGCTGGTGGGAGTGGAGTTCTCTTCATGCTCAGGGGCAGCTTGTGCCAGGGTCAACAGGGATGTCTCTCTGGGGCCTCCAGTGGGCTTCAGCCATTGATTGCTCTGGTTGTATTTTTTAATAAAGTCCATCAGAACAGCCTGGTGTCCAATTTTCTTTACCAGTTGCTGTATCATCCAATCATTAAGTGCTAGGAGTACAGCTCCACTGACTTCTTTGTCTTGAAACCTGGGGACTAGCTCACCTAAGTTTTTCTCCACCAACCACATGCAGACCTGATCAACTGACTGCGTTTCCATTGCCAGATTCTTGTCCGCCTCAAACTCTTGAACCTGTAGGTATAGCAGGGAGCTAGACTATGCCCTGCCTTACTCACTCTGCACAGCTGCTTTATATCTAGTATGCAGATGTGTGGATAAGGATTTCATGGAGAAAAGGGGGGAAAATACTGCAAGAAAAACAGATTAGTAGCAAATAATGTTTATTTGTTAGACCATGGAAAACCACACAGACATTGTTCAGCGGGAATTCAGACACAGTGAGGAAAATAAGTTATCAAAGACTGAAGTGAAAGGAGAAGTTTTACAAGTGTAGGCATGCAGACCTGGACTGGAGATAGGAACAAGGTCCATGAAGGATGAGGTGAGATGAGGAAGAGAAGAGTGTGGAAACAAGTGGCAGAACAGAGAAAGAAAAGACAGGTGGCTCAGCCTGGTGTTGAGGAGCTACCCACAGGTAGACACTGGAAAGTCAGAAGGGCGTGCTGGTTTAGGAGAGGGTATCACATGGAGTTGCCTGTCTGGTGATATGTATTTATAGGAATTACTGCTAGCCTCTTTTTAAAGGACAAGAGGATAAATAAGCTGAGTAGATGATATCACAAGACTACAGCAGGAGAGCCCTGAAGGAAGATAAGCAGTGGACCCAAGTGCCGAGAGTGAGCTTCTCAGGACAATGGCGTCACAAGCAACTTCCTCTCTGCTCTACTTCCCAAATTTTATAATGTGCTAGTAGTAGCTTTATAATGAGAAAACTGTAGTAAAAAGGAAAAGGTGCCAGAAATCACAAGCTGCCCAATAGTTGCCCACTGCACCAGGTGATCAGACCCTTCTGTCTCCTTGCTATTTCTTGCATTCCAGAGAGACAGTTGACATCTGTGCATTTGGCGGGGCAGCAGCAAAAGGAAAAAACTAGGGAAGGCTTGGGAAAGGCCCAAGGTGGTCAGTCAAGCATCTTTTTATGGTGGCACTTCCACAGTTGGCCATTGTGACAGCTGCTTCTGCCAGGATCATTTACCCAGGGAGATGGAAAGCAAAAAAGGCAAGTCCAGTTTGGATTGGGATGGGGTTGGCTAAGTTCAGATCCCCTTAGTTACAGGTTCATATCAATTCCTACTGAGAGGGAAAAATAATTACTGCTTCAAAAAACAAATAATGTTTTCTGGTCATATTTATGTAATCTGTGTTTATTTAAAGAAAATATGTATCTCCCTTTGGTCCCACAGAAATCATCTGAAGGACTATTCTGTGAAAAATCAAATACATCGACAGGTAGAGCCTGCCAGTGCTCACACTCCCTCTCATAGAGTGCCACTGTGTGCCCAGGTCTTTCCTATCAGGTGCAAGCTGTAGACAATCAATTGTGTGAAGTATTAAATTAACTTGAGGGAGGAAGTGTGCCCCCACCTCCCTTCCCAAGCAGAGCTTCACCACTCATCTGATCTGGGATTCACTCCTTCCTTTAACCCCAAACACACCTACGGGGAAAGAACACTCCCCAGCAATGGAGGTTCTTTCATTTTTGTTTAAGAAAATATTTAATTACAAGTAGAGTTGTAATGATATCTCAGAATCTAAAGACAGTAAATCCCAGCTCGGTATTTTACAATTGTAACAGATTGCTTGCAGCACACCTCACAGTTAACCTCGCAATTTCAGTGTGGGAATACCACAGCTGTAAGCTCACCCTCTGTTTTTTTTTTTTTTTTTTTTTTTTTTTTTAAATTACCCTTTCAGCATTCACTTCATCAAATATCCAGATTGCATTTGAACTAAGACAACCCATTCTGCCATAAGATAGTGTGACTCTTAGGAAATCCTCCCCTGCATGCTTCAGAAATACTGTTATCTTGCTGCAGTTTTCTACTTGTTAGTCCATTTGATGTGCCTCAGTGCCCTATAGCACAAATAACAGTGTCTCGTGTGAAAACTCTTCTAAACAAGAGCTGTCATTTATCTTCCAAATCACAGCATCCCTTTCCTGTCTTGTGGCTGATAAAGTGTGGATCCAGTTGCCATGTATAGAGTCTTCCTGCCTCTGTAAAGTCTGGGGTGTATGGCTCCCTGGCTTGCAAGCTCTGCTAGCAAGTTCATCTTGACTGGTACCCAGTCTGCTCAGTCACTGTGTCAGTGTCAGACTGTCAGGCAGACGGTCAGGACCTTCACCTTGAGTTGATTCTGAACCTCACAATTCTCCAGCACCAGATTTGCTCTGTCATTAAACACGACAGGGTTGTCTTTGTCAGGCCTTAGAAGTGAATGGACAGGAGAGAGGAACAGCTGCTAACGAACTTGGCTTTCTAGTTTGAGTGATGAAAGAGTTCTGGAATTACATGGTTGGTAGTTGCACAATTTTGTGAAAATATTAGAACCATGGAAGAAAAATGAATGAATGAGTGAGTGAATAATGAATGAATGAATGAATGAATGAATGAATGAATGAGAAAAATAAATCTAAATCCACTTATTCTTGATGCTTTCTGGAAATTAGAATTTATACTTTATCCATAACTAAGCAGAGATCTTAATGAATGTCCATCTGGGTCGCCATCGTCACATCCTTTTTGTCTCCTGGCTGCTTTAATCTCTGAAGCATAAAATCCTAAACCAAAGTGCTCAGCCCTCTGCATAGGCGCTGCCTACCTGTCCCACCCCACTGGTTGGCTCAGTGAAAGAGTCTTCCTTCTAGCCTGGTGAAAGACAGTACATGGGGAAGTGGATGTCTTCCAGTCTGCATACCTCAAAAGAGTCCAGTTTCCTCTGCTCTCACAGGCATCTCTGTTGTGGGATATTTGCAGGATATATGTTCTCACTGACACTCCAAGACTGACAATAAAGTTTACCTTGAATCAGACAAGCAGTGGAGAAGCGACCAGTGACCTCCTCTTGCTCTGCTTCCCCAATCCAAAAGGTCTATTAATCTATCTAAGCCCCCACCCCCCATACTTCTTGTGTCTCTCTACATGTATCCTAGGTCCTCCAAAACCTCTGTGGCTAACTTGGTCAGCCAATTGCTGACTTCACCCTCTGATTCAAATGAAACTTTATTGGCAATCTCGGAGTGTCACTGCAAACATATCCCGCAACATTTCTGCTTGCCAATCCCTTTTCAGATGACCTTGTTTACCACAATTAAAACATCTGACCTTTTGATTTTCCTTAAAATTTTTAGAAATCACTTCTATCAAAGTAGCATTGTAAGTATGAGGTCCAATGTCAGCTGTATTTCTGATTCATTCATCTGTGGTTTCTGATCTTGCTTTTAAAGCCTAATCACCCTTTTGCATTCAGAATTAGCATTTTCAAAAGCCAAAGATTCAATTAATATTTGTCTGACTTCTGGATCTGATATTATTCTATGTATAGCTGAAGTCAATCTTTGTTTAAAAAAAAAAAAAAAACAGAGAAGGCTTCTTTTGGGCCTTGTATAATTTTAGTAAATGACTCAGTCCTCTTTCCTGGTTCTTCATCCTTGTCCCAAGCATTCAAAGCTACTATACAACATAGGGCCAGCTGATCATCAAATCCAAACTGTCTTTACAATCAGCATGCTGACCTTCACCGAAAAGCTGATTGGGAAATATCAATACCTCTACCTGTATTTCACTGTTCTATGACCCTAGCTCCCTCTTTCCACCATGTTTTCCATTGTAACTGATGGCCAGCTTCCAATACTGCTGTAGCGAAATCTTTCCAGTCTTGGAGGATAATTCTGTTCCAAGGTACCCATGAATTTAACATCTGCTTCACGTAGGGTGAATGCATACGATATGAAACAACTCTTTCCTTAAATCTCCTCAAATCTTAACATTTCTACAGGATTCCAGTTAACTTCTGTATAGCCTTGGGGGTGCCTGTTATCTGGTGGTCGTTCTTGTATGGTAACTGGATAAATTAAGGTTGGTTTCCTTTTTTAAAAATTTTATTTATTTAATGTGCATTGGTGTTTTGCCTGCATGCATGTGTGAGGGTCTCATATCCCCTGGAATTGGAGTTACAGACAGTTGTGAGCTGCCATGTGGGTGCTAGGAATTGAACCCAGGTCCTCTGGAAGAGCAGCCAGTGTTCTTAACCGCTGAGTCATCTCTCCAGCCCCAAGGTTGGTTTTCTAATAACTTTGAACTTTTCCTCTTCAGTTTCATCATGCAGTGGTGCAGTAAATTCTGCTGTAAACTCATCTGTCTCTGTGTGAATATTTTTCTTAGTTTCATTAGTAGGTCTTTCTAAGGCTTGTATCTTAACGGTCAATTTTTCATATTTGGCACAGATATCAAACCACTTTTTAATGGATAAAATATGAATTACCAAACTGATAATAATTATAATCAACATTATGTCAAACCCAGCTTTGTTGATTATTCCTTCATTTATTTTTTCCAATTTCAAACCATACATTGTGGATCCATACAGAGTTCCAATTCCCTTCATTGTAGTATTCCCCATTCTTAACATAGGAAAGATTTTATTTTATGGATGTTTATCATGTAGTGTCCAATGCATGGCATTAGATCATGCAGCAGTGACGCCGCCACCGCAGGTACTGCTCCGGCGGCTTCCCCCCACTCCCTGCCAGCCCCCGTGGGTCCCTGGTTTTTTACTGCCCACCACTGGCCGCTGGCTCTACAGCTGCCAGAGTCAGCCTCCCACTGCTGGCCCTGTCATTCAGGTAGCCTCATGCTCTCGCTTGCCATACCCTCATGGCTGCACCTGAACAGCTGCAGGTGCCTAGGCCTGACCCTTGTAGCACAGTGGCTAGCCTGGCTGCTTGACACCCTGTTGTCACTCACCTAACAGGCCCACCCGGTGGTGGGATGGGTGCCTGGGACAAGCAGAGCTCCATTGTGCCCCCTCACCAACTCCTCTCCACAGCCAAGCGCAGCTACACACGCTGACTACAAACTGAAGAAGCCAAAAGATCTGGCGAGACACCAGGGAATTCTTTGGGGGGGATTAGGTTTCATTTATTTGTTTGTTTGTTTGTTCATTTATTTATTTATTTTTAATGATTCAAGGTAAATCTGATTGGCAGTCTTGGCGTGTCAATGTGAACAAATATCCCGAAACAGTTTCAGGTCCTGTCAAGTTGCAAATTAACACAAAACATCATAAGCTTTCCATTCCATTCCCTTACCAGGAAGCCCGCAGCAGTCAGTTGGTAGAAGCCAGCATCTAGAAGCTATTCCTGAGACATGTTCATAGAGATCTTTACCCGAGCAATTCCCCATAGGTTATGAGTGACATTTGGTAAGAGTTTCTTGTCATAACTGATCACTTCTAGAGGCACAGAGACATAGGAACTAGAGAGCCCTTGACCCCATGTGCCAGACATAGGTTAGAGAACCTGATGCACAGATTGGGTGATGGTAGTTTGAAAATGTCAGGGGCTGAGTTAGAGTGTCTAGATCTGCCACCAGGAAGAAAAGAGACAGAAGTCTTGAATCATCTGCATGAGAAGATGCTCAGCACAGCCCCCAAGGCCAGGCCAGATCTGCTCCCTCACTGTGCAGATCTAAGGATCCCATAAACAGTGTTCTTTCGGTAATTGTCCTTTGTTGAGCCTGCCGCCAGCCCTGCCATGGCTCAGGGATCTGCACTCCCTCCCTCCAGACACAGAAAGAAGCAGTCTGCGGTGCTGCTGCTGCATCCATCCCTCTCCTTCCTCCCCACACAGCGGGGCTTCAGAAAGCCTCCTGAGCCAGGTGTTCTTACTCGGGGAGGCACTTGGCAGTGCTGCCTGCTCCTCTCCGCAGTCCACAGGGCCTGCTTGCTCTTGGTTCTACGCTGGAGACTGCTAGACTTCCCACCACCACTGTGTGCCTGCAGAGAGCTACAGGATAGGTTTCCCTCTGAGCCTCTTTCTTCTCTGTCCCCTGCTTGTCATAAAAACATTGTCCACCATATAACCAACTGTTTTTAAAAAAAACAACCACACACACACACACACACACACACACACACACACATGCACACACACACACACACACACACACACACACACACACACACACACAAGATAAAACTTTGCAGAGCCCTTCCTCCTGGCAGAATGAATTGTTCCTACTGGATCATAATAACACGTTTTTTTCATGTTTCTAACAGCAGTTAACAAATATGATCACGTCTGATTTAACCCCCCTTTTTTTCCTTGTTTCCCAGAGCAGGGTGTTCTTGACATATATACATCTCAAGTATCATGCTTGCTGCCCTGAATTTTAAAAATGTTTGGTGTTGCCAGGCGGTGGTGGCGCACGCCTTTAATCCCAGCACTCTGGAGGCAGAGGCAGGTGGATCTCTGTGAGTTCGAGGCCAGCCTGGGCTACCAAGTGAGTTCCAGGAAAGGCGCAAAGCTACACAGAGAAACCCTGTCTCAGGGAAAACAAACAAACAAACAAACAAACAAACAAACAAAAAAAAAGTTTGGTGTTACCAGACCTAACCAGGCAACCTGTGGTATACTTACAGTGTTTCCCTTCTTCTGTTTGTTTTTTTAACTTGTTTGTTTTTTGACTTGTCTTCTTCATTCCTCTGTCTTTGTCCCTAAGTTTGTGGTTCCTTTAGGCTTCTATCCTGATACATAAGCCTGCTTCACTTTCTGTCCGAAACCAAGTCTGTTTCTTTGGAATTGGCCTGGTCTTCCCTTGTTTCATCCCCATCTTTGAACTTATCTTTGAACTCATCTGTCATGTCTTGGTGATACATACAGGCTTACTGAATTCTGTCTTATGATTGTGCTGTCTCTTTGTCTCATGTGGTGGATTTTGTTCACCTCATCCCCAGGGTTTTCTCATGTGAGTCACTGGATGCCCTACATGCTTTTCTCTCTGTGCCCACAGCCTTCTTAGAGATCATGCCATGTGTTTCATTTTGTCCTTTGTTCCTGTCTGTATCCTTGCCATTTCCAACTAAGGAAGTGCTAACTTGAGTCTACTATGGGCAGAGAACTTTTCTTACTCCTCATGAATGTCTTGAAGTTTGATTATATCTCGGCGTATATTTTCTTGGTAACTATTCCATGTGTACTTAAGAACATGTATACTTGAGAAACGTGTGTTCTCCTCATTGTTGAGAAATAGTCTTCTGGATCCTCACTGCCTTGCTCTCTTCGTGCCTGTCTTAGCTCTTCTTTCCTGTGAGAAGTAAGTCCCAGGGAGAAACAGTTTTGAAGGAGGACAGGTTTGTTTGAGCTGTGGTTTCAGAGGGTTTGGGCCAAGGACAACTAGACCCATTGCTTGGGCCTGAGGCAAGGTAAACCTTGTGTCAGTGAGAGTGTGTAGAAACCAGTGACCTCAATGCTATCAGGAAGCTGACCTTCCTGTAGTGTGTCTTTTATCTCAGTATCTTCTTTTAATTGCTATAGAAACTCCAACTGTTTGTGTAAATTGTATGTCTTTGTTGATCTTTCTTTCACCGTCTTTTTAAAAAATATGTTGGGTTTTATGAGGAAATTGTGGACAGTTGAGGGTTCGGATGTCAATATTACCCCTGTGACCCATGCTACAACTTTTACCATTTCTTTACATTTAAAGTGAGGTAGTGGTAGTTGTCTTGGTTTATTTCCTTTATTATCTCTAATGCTGTTGGCCAATTAGAGGAGGAGACAGAAGGAAATTCTTGTGCTGAAGTGGATCTTTGGGCAAGTTTAAAAACCTTGTCATTGGATAGTGTAATTATTTATAAAGTCTTGTGTAGTTATAAGACTTTCCTTTTGTTTGACCATTTTCACAATATGAAGTTCAGTTAAAGTCTTTCTGTCAAGTTATCAACATCAACAAAACAAACTCTCTCTCTCTCTCTTTCTCTCTCTCTCTCTCTCTCTCTCTCTCTCTCTCTCTCTCTCTCTCTCTCTCTCTCTTTGGTTTTTCAAGACAGGGTTTCTCTGTGTAGCTTTGTGCCTTTCCTGGATCTCACTCTGTAGACCAGGCTGGACTTGAACTCACAAAGATCCTCCTGCCTCTGCCTCCCGAGTGCTGGGATTAAAGGCATGCGCCACCACTGCCCAGCACAAATTTTCTTATATACGAATGCACCAGAAGTGCTATACTTTCATATACATATTAAGACCTAAATTTGAGACTTAAAAATTAAAAAAAAAAAAAAAAAAGTTGTCTTAGGAGCCCAGAGATGGCTCAGCAGTAAAGATTTACTGCTCTCACAAATGAGACAGGTTCTGTTCCCAGCAGCCTTGTCAGGCAGCTTACAAGTGCTCGTGACTCTAGCTCCAGGGGAGCTGGTTGCCACACACACACACAGAGATGCGCATGTACACATAATTAAACATAATAATGATTTTTTTCTAAAGGATATCTTAATACAAGAGTACATGCAAGCCTTAATCCACATCACAGACAGGCATCTCTTGAGTTCGAGCACTGCTACAAGTGATCAGAAACGAAAGTAACAGAAAACTTCAAAAAAAAAAAAAAAAAAAAAAAAAAAGATACATGCAATACACATACATTTAGTTTGCTTACTCTTCAGGGGTAATGATGAATAATTAATCTTACACTATCGCTTGGCCTCTGATAGCTCTGATTCGGATAGACCAAACAGGTCTGAATGTAGAAAGCATTACTACATATAAAGACTCACTAAATTATGATCACAAAAGGCCATTTCAAGAAAATATAATCTAAACACATAGTCACAGTTTGCTTCAAAATATATAGAGCAGAATGACAGAAATACAAATATGAGTTGATACATTTTTTATTGCTGTGGGTTAATTTTGCATACCTTTCTCAGGAAATGATACTTTAAACAGACCAGAAGTTTGGTAAAATTGTAGAAAGTTTAAGACACACAGCTAATGTCTGCTCTTATAAACTTATCTAATATACAGCATTTACAGCTAGAGAATGCATATTGTACTTCTTAAATATAAGATGCAGTTATTATTGTCTGTGCCAAGTAGAGTGATTTTTAAACCTTTTAAAATAACTATGAAAAAAGCATTCCAGATAATAAAATACAAATGGGAAATTTAACCATTAGATTTTCCTTTTTTATTTTATTCTAACTTTGCATTTAGTCCAACACAAAACAAAAAGCCCTTGAAGTGTTACTGAACTGAGACCTGAATCATACTAATATAATTGAGCACATAGGTCCAGGTTCCTTTGCTAGGAGTTTGGCTAGTGTCAGCTTAATGATGACTATCACTACATCACAGATCATAAGACGCACTAGTCATTAGCTGTGGCCCCTGTCACACAGATTGTGTCAGAAGAAGCTGACAATTCTGCCAGACTCTGAACCCCTCATGCCCCAGCACAACCCTTGGAAACAAAGCTATGCTCTGTCGTATAACTTTGCACAAGCTCTAATAAATTATGCCCAAATTTCACCTTTCTACAGGAAATGCTTGGTTATTTGATAAATATTTAGATTATCACTAGGAATCCAAGAGGTTTTTTTTTTTTTTTTCTGAACACCTTATGTAGAAATTGACTATACAAAAAATCCCTTTACATTTGGTCCTCAACAGGTTGGAATCTTGAAATCTTTTGCAAAAAGAAGAAATGAAAATCCCTAATCCTGAAACATTGTAATTACAAAAATAGGATATCTAAGCATATGAAAAGGAAGGCTCACTGGAGGCACAAATGATGAAAAGGATAACTTTGAAGTAAAATCAGAGAGGTAGCTGACACCCTTTTTGTTTTGTGAGCAGTATAACAAGTAAGATGAATTTAAACCTGAATTCATTGTCTACTTTGTGGTCAGAAATCTAAAACACACATAATCTGTTCTGATACATATTCAAGTTGTCTTAGAATTGGGCTGTTCCAACAGCTGTCAAAGCAGCAGCATCCTGCCAGCTCCTGCCTCCCTGTGTAGTGATCTGAGGCTGTGTTAGCCGGCGTGGACCTCCTTCTTTAACGTACTTGTGTGTTTTTGCTGTGTACTGGGATCTCCCTTTCTTTCTTCAGAGAGCTCTCCTGCAGAAATCTGGCTATAGCTATGATGCAAACACTTTGGGTCCTCTTGCCAGTGGGGGACCAGAACAAAGACAATCAGTAGTTTCGTGAGTGTTCAGGGACAGAGAGGCGCAGTAGTCTGGGCCTGGACCGTGGCTCAGTGTGCCTGGCGGCTGTCAGAAGCTGCTGGCTCCTGTTCTTTAACTGTTATAGTTACATAGTTATAAGTGTTATAACAAACACTTACAAATAATGATGGTTTTAAAGAAAGTTAAACCATTAAACACATTTCAAAAATCATCAGCATTATACAATCAGATGCTTAGACCATAATCCAATTACTAATTATAAAAAGTGTGTTAAAAAAATCATCAGTAACAACAAAAAAAATCAACAGATTTGGAAATTTTTATATACATTTTTCATTATATCTTTGCCAAAATAACAAAAATTAAAGTTTAGCCATAACATATTTCCTTCTCTTCTTCCCCTCCACTCGAAAATCAACAAGATGCATGCCACAATTCAGAGTGTACTTAATGTGGTCCTCCAGTGTGTCTTGAAGAATCTAGGTTACCTAGCTCTTTGTGACTATTAATTCCTTCACAGCTTTCGACAGAGTACCTGTTTCCTTCCTTAGGCTTTGGGGTTCCTACTGGTGTTACTTTTCTAAAACTGTGCAGGAGCCACTGCATTAGCAGTGTGCCTTGTGTTGTCCTGTTCCCCACAAGTGAGCCCAGGGTTGTTTCTCTAACAGAAGATATCTAGATGCCCCCAAACCATCTGTGGAGAAAGGTGGGCAGACAACTGATCCCATGTACCTGTTCCCTGTGGGCATGCTCTTCTGCTTGCTGACTTGGGTTGCTGACAGTACTTGTTAGCACATTTGAAGCACAATTGGAGACAGTTTAAGAAGGCAGTGGCTTACTGTCCCTGCATTCAAATGTAGGTCCACTTGGACTCTACCTGCTCATAAACTGTGAACACCCACACCTTGATATCTGCCCCTTGAAAGTCTAGACCGAAGAGCATCTAAAAAGACCTTAGGTGACTTTTGTGAAAAGTCAGTCTCGGGAATTGGCCCTTCCTGGGAAGAGTATCATTAGGGAGGCTCATTCCTTTTGGAGAAGAATGTCCCTGTGTCTGCTGTGCCTGCTCTATAAGCCACAATGAATGAATTATCTTGTTAGCACACTGCCTTGGCAGTGTAAGAGAAGCAGGTCATCTGGTTGTACGGTGTGGTAAAAGACTGGGTCTGCTGCATTCCCTGCTGCATGAGCAGCTTGGAAGAAAGCACGTTTCCTTGTGCTCCTACCACCAGGAGTAGTGTATCTTACATGCCTCTCACAAGCTCTGTTCACAGAATGGGGAAACAAGCTTTTCAGTTAGCCTTCAGCATCTCAGCACTACCTATGGACTGACCTTGTACTGCCTGTAAGGGAGGTAGGTCACTGGGGGCAAATTCTCAGATTCTCAGTTCATCCAACACAGTTTAAAAGATGCTTTTTAAAGTTGAATCCACACTGAACACGTAGAATTGTAACAAAGAACTGTTTATAATACATTTATATATATATATATATATATATATATATATATATATATATATATATATATATATGTTTTGTAAGTACCTAGTGGTTATTTTAAATGAGGATATGCATAGATTGTGTGCAAATGCTTCAGTGCTTTATATGTGCTTTATATGTGTATTCTGCAAATACTGCCATACTTTATAAATGGAACTGGAGCACTCAGGCCCTTCAAAGACAGTGTGGCTGTCTTAGTAGCTGACCACCCCTCCTGGCTATTTTCATCTGGAATTACCTTTTTTTTTTTTTTTTTTTTTTTTTTTTTTCTTTTTAGCTGTTGGCCTTGTCATGACTTTCTCATAAGGGCCTTCAGGCCTTGTGGCATTTTTTAAAAATTTATTTTATGTGCATTGGTGTATAGGTGTCAGATCCCCTGCAATTGGAGTTACAGACAGTTGTGAGCTGCCATGTGGGTGCTGAGAATTGAACCCAGGTCCTCTGGAAGAACAGTCAGTGCTCCTAACCACTGAGCCATCTCTCCAGCTCCACCTTGTGGCATTTGTATATCAGGCAGGATGCCATGGTTTGAGCCCTCAGATTCAGTCCCCATAATCTCTTAATCCACATGTTATTCTTTCCCTGGTCCGTCCACTTCCATGAACAGAATCCTAATGCTAGGATTCAATGGGGTGCTTGTCTAAAAAACTGCACACTGTGCTGAGAAGCAACTCACACCTAATTAGGAAAGTTTAATCTGTCATCTGTTGAAAATGTGCCATATGTATCTTTAAAAAATAAGACCTACATGTACCATTTAATTTCACCAAAAACTATGTATAAAATCTGTTCTTTGTGTTGAGAAGGGAACCTTATTCCCACTCTTCAATAGATTTTGGAAGAGAAAATTTCCACTTGAGGGCAATTTTCCGCTCAGATACACTTCTGGACTATGTCTCTGACATCTTCATGATGCCCTGTGCTTTGAACGCTCTTCCTCCTACGCCTATTCTGTGGGAAGCCATTTCTAATCCCAGTTTTGAAACATTGATTTTTCCCCCCTTCTTGAAGTCTCTTATGTTAGAGGGCATTCTGACCTCAGGCAAATCACAGGCAACTCAAATACTCGATCACAGACAAACCTTATTTTGGTAGAAGGGCCCTTGATGAATCTGGGAGGAGCAATGGAAAATTCTTTAGGTCTGTCAGCTCAGAAGGAAGTACATATCTTCTCCATTCATTTGGGGCACTGGTGACTGAACAACTAACTAACTGTCCTTGATGGATGATCTTTTTTTTTTTTTTTTAACTTAATTGTACCTTGACTCAAAATATCCAAATAACTAAATAGCCACGCAAGGGCTCCGGCATGAAAGTGGGCTCTGGGATACATGCCAGTGCGCTCCTGTTTGAGGAGAGGATGTAAGTGGAAAGATTAAGTGGAGAGACAGCTCCACCCCTCTACGTCTTATTCCTATGTTCCATTCAAATCTTGCTAGCCTGATTTCTGTGGGGTCCAGGCTTTGGAAATTCTCTCTTTTTTTTTTCATGGATGTCTCAGTGCACCTTGTTAAACCAAATTTGGTCCCCAGCCTGTTCATCTGGTTCCAGCTCTGCTGATTGGTTCCAGTTTTCTTGCTCATTAAAGCCAAGATAATCTGGAGCCTACTAGTTAGGCATCTTCAAGCCTCTGGCACCAAGGTAAACCTGGAAGCCGGTGGGGAGGCCCAGGGACCCAACACCCCCATTGCATGGTAAGAGGCAGTGGCCGTGTGCCAAAGGAGCACTGGAGTAGGAGCAGAAGACTGGGCATCACACCTTGTCTTTGCCTCAGCTGCCTCTGGAAGTCTAGGCCTGTCTGTGATTCCCTGAAATTCCTTCCTCATATATAAATAAATAGGAAATAAAATAGTAGTTTAAACTAGACATTGTTGCAAGTTTCTACCAGTTGCAAGTTGTATATATGAAAAAGAAAGAAAGAAAGAAAAAGGAAGGAAGGAAGGAAGGAAGGAAGGAAGGAAGGAAGGAAGGAAGAAAAAAGAAAGAAAGAAGCCCCCTTTATATCTGTTGTTGCAAAAATAAATCACACTTTAACTGTGTTAGCTGTAGCATATTCTACTGATACTTTTCACAAAACTACACGTTGGGCATTGTGGTGCATGCCTGCAGTTCCAGTCCTCAGGAGGCAGAGGAAAGAGGATTGGAGTTGAAGGCCAGTGTGGATTACCTGTGTAATCGGGTCTCAAAAAAGAAAAGAAAAAAGCCAGTAAGATGGGTCATCTGGTAAAGTTACTTGCTGCCAAACCTGATGACATGAGTGAGTTCAGAACCCACACATGGTAGGAGGAAACTGCTTTCTGCATATTGTCCTTTAGACTACACAGGTATGCCATGGTCTGAGCACAAGAGTGCATACCTACACAATAAATAAATAAATCAAGAAAGAAAGAAATATTTTTAAGGAAATAATGATAGCTACTCTAACAGAATGAGAAAGAACAGCGTTCCTATTCCAAAGGAAAAGAATAGCTCTGAGCCCCACATTCTCTGATCTCTGAAACAAGGATAATAATATTTAACTCAGAATTGGTGGGAAAATTAAATTAAATAATCCCTGGAAACCCTGGCACTTAGAACTGTGCCATACAAACAATAAGTGTTCAGTGAATATAATTAATATTAATACAAAAGTGGAAAGATTAAAGTTGTACAACAGAAACAAATGTGCAGCCGCTCTTCAGAAGCTGAAATGTGATCAGAATAGAAAATCCAAAAGCACCTACATATATACATGTGCAACCTAGTTCTCAGCTCAGCTGTCACTGCAGTACAGTGAAGAAAAGGTTTTATTGATAAGTAGTGCTAGATCAAGTGAGTAGCCTATGTAGGAGAAAAGTGGGTTTTGATCCCTGCTTTACACTATACATAAAAATGAACCCCATGTGGCTCATAGACCTACGTGGGAAAGGTAAATCATGGTATAATAATAATGTTACAGCCTTAGGGGAGCCAATTTCTTGAGCTAGGCATGAAAAGATTGGGTTCAGTGTGGTGGTGCATGCCTTTAATCCCAACACTGGGAGGCAGAGGCAGGCAGATCCCCAGGAAACCCTGTCTTGAAAAACCAAAAAAGAAAAAAAAAAAGATTTACAAGCTGGACTATCTGTTGCTGTGACAAAATACTATAACCAAGGTAACATATAGAAGAAAGGGTTTGTTTGGTGCTTGTGTGTGTGTGTTTGCAGATTTCCATCTTTTGCATGTATAAATTATGAATATAATTTTTGTTTTGTATACTGTGACGTTAGAAAGTGGTTTCTCCTTAATGCAAAGAAATGAATGAAATTGAGTAATTAGATAAAAGAGTCATTTAACATCACTAGAAATAGCCAAAATAAATAAATAAATAAACAAAAAGTGTCTCTGTAATGAGAGAAGAGCCCTTCCAAGTTTTTATCACTAGGATTTAAAGTGATGAGCTTTTGCCTCTCAGAATTCAAAGTGAGGAAGAAAACTTTAATTTCAAGTAAAAGGAAAATTTAGACTGAATTAAGCAGTGGGCAATTACAGTTAACACATAGTAACTAGACATTTAAAGGTATCTATATTCTTTGAGATGTATAAAATTATGTATCTTTTAAATTTTGCTTTTAGAAAATAATTATTATGTCTTGTTAAGTAAGAGAAAATAGAGAATCCATGAATGGCTGAGTGTGGTGGAGCCTGCCTGTAATCCCAGCCCTTTGTGAGGCCTAGGTAGAAGGATCCAGAATTCTAGGCCAGATTTTGCTGCATAGCAAGTTGGGTTTGAGGCCAGCTTAGGTTAAGTGAGATCTTGTATCAGAAACAACATGAGAAAGGGGGTGCAGAGAGATCAAAGGATGGAGAAAGGGAGATAAAGAAGGATGAATCAGTCCACAAATGAGCACGAAAATGTGCTAAAATTCTGTAGTCAAACCTATATGTCGGTGCATTGAGCTCTGGAGGAGAATCCTCAGTGGGGATCACACAGTGCTCACTGTGCCCCAGGATAGAGGAAGGCTCCGGGACAGCCATAGCCCCAGAGAAGTGTTTGAAAGTGTTTGGAACAAGTGTCATAGGCTTATACACACTGGAGTCTCATTTCTGACTTGGAAACAGCTGTTCTGCTTCGAAAGGGTATACCCAGTGGCTGAGGTCACCTTTATAGAGCCTACTGGCAAAATGTTTTAGTTGCTACCAGCCACCAAAAGTCAAGTATGCCAGCACCCATCTCATGGCTCCCTGCCCAGACTTGCAGGGATCTGTGTATGTACTATGGATTCAGAGTTATATGGAAGTAAGTGGAAGTGTGTACAGTATTTTGTCAGTACATTTAAAAAGTAATCTAAAACTTAAATGAGAAAGACATTTATCATGGAAAACTTAGAATTTCTTATAAGCATGAAGAAATCTGCAGTCCTGCTAAAACCCTGCTATTACCTTCCTATGTCTCTCTCCAGGCACTTGTAAGCTAGGTCTCCCGGTTTCTGTTGTTGTTCTTCTTCCTGATGCCTCTGAAAACAAATACAAACATGGATCATGAAGTCAGGAATCATCTTGGAAAATCGTTTCCGAGAGTCATCATTGGAGGCATAGTCATTCTGCTCCAAATTATAACCCTCTTTTGTCTCTTTGGAAAGTTGTACCTAGTTTTACTTAACTGGATTTTGTCCTTCTCAAATTTTTTCCTTTCCTTGACTTCAGCCTTGCCGTTTTGGGGGGTGGTGGTATCCGTAGAGGGTTTTGAACACGCACAGAAGGCAGCTGACAGAATATTATAACAAAACTCCTTCTTAGCTTCTGCAACCCCAAGCACGGCCGGTCCTGCCCCGTTGCCACCCCAGCCACCCACCCTGCTGCTCTTGTTTTCACTCTCCACGTCTGTAACCACTGTCAAGGGTCCTTCCCCACCCCTGAGCTCCACTGTCTTGGCACTGAGGAAGGATCAAATGCGTGTGCTCAGTACTGTCCCAGGCCTGACCGGCTGACCCAGGCTTTCCTCACTCATTTTGGAGACGCCTGGAAATTCCCAGACGTTGCCTGTGCCAGCCTTACATGTTCAGCCCCTCGTTCTCCTTCCTGTTAATGAAGAAGGCCATTTCTCAAGTCATTTGGAAAGGGAAAAGTGGAATTTACTACCTGGGTGTTCCTCTTCCATGCTGTTCATATAAATTTAAACTGAGATTCCTGAGAATTAGATTGAACATGACAAAAATTGCTGTGTGGGCAGTTTTGTTGAGTACTTGCAGATTGATAGAGCTCTTTGTAACAGTGAAGGGAAAGGTTCTTTAAGCTGCCTAGTTCCAGAAGGTGAGCTCACCAGTTAAGGAGTGTGTACCTAAAGGTCCTCTTTAACCCTTTGATGGGTAGCAAAAAAAGAAAAAAAGAAAAGAAAATCCACAAACTCTTCCAAACCACCCTCCTCATACACACAGACCTTGCATTGCATTCAGATTTATGTGTCCTGGAATTTTTCATTACTTCAACTCCTTCTAAGTTTAAGAAATATCCTCAAATCCTCAGCACGTCACAACCATGGAGTGCTGCCATGGCATGCCATCCCAGTGGTCAGCTTTTGTGTGAGGAGATTACATAACGAAATACCACACGGAACTGGAATTCGTCAGTTTGAATTGTCCTTCTTACCTAGCAACTCTGTCAGTGTTTCCACCAAAGTCAGCGGGACTTTGCTTGTCCCGGCTAAAAGAGGGAGTTTATTGTGTGGCCACGAAGTGATATAAACCTAGTTGTTTTTCATATGTTTAGTCTGTCTCAAAACTTAAGGAGGACCAACCCAGGCCAGCATCCTGGCTGGATGAGTTACCTAAAGTGAGGCCCCTGCTGCCCCCTGTGCTCTCAGCCCCTTTGGCCAGCTTATCACTTCCGAGCTCTTGAGCCAGATTTCCCTCTTACAGGTTGGGAGCACTGGCCATGGGGTCAAGAGGGTAATCCCAGGGCAGTGTGCTCCCATCACTGGGTGGATGGGCCATCGAACTCTGACATCTGCTGTTGGGGAGAAAGAGAGTCAGTCCTGTAGGTGATTCTTGCTTTCACCTCTGCCTGTGCTTACTACGCAGACTACTCACAAACGACTCAGCTCTTTGCCTGTCAACACCATTCTCCAGAGATCAATACCTTCTTTGGGGTTACCATTTGCAGTTTAATATCACCATAAACCCCAACAATAGACCCATGGTATGCAGAATGAGGCCAGCAGCCAAATGAGACTGTGAACCTGGTATACTCAGTTTGCCTCTTCCCATCTTGGGTGAAATAAAATCTGCATGCTTCATCCTGACACAACAGGCCCAGCTACTTCACTAGGCTCCTACTTGCTCTCCTTCCTTCCTCCCCAACTTCTCCTGGAGCTTGGCTTGCCAGTAGCGCTTTGCTCTGGATGTGCCCTGCGGCCATCACTTGACCTGTCCATCATTCTGCTCTGGAGGCCATCATAACTACACTTAAGAGGTGTGCCAAGCATTCTCTCCCATGTTGTTACTTTGTCCAATGTCCTTTCTGTTGTCTGAGTAGACGTCTTACTCTTGTTCTTTGTTTCCCGGCCGTCGTTCTCTCCTCACTGGAACACAGGCCCCACAGGAAGGACCTTGCCCGTGCATGGTGGGAGCTTTACTAGCCTTTGTCAGACGGCTGAATAAGTGGGGCTGTTGTCAAGAGCGTGTTTGGGGAGAATATCAGGGTTGGGGGGATTCAGAACCAAGCCGTGCGCTGTCTCACCTGAAGGAGCAGAGCTCAGAAGCCCCAGTGCTGCTGGCAGCGGCCACAGCTGTTGCCACTCTCTGCCAACCCCGTCTGTCTCTTAGCCAGATTCTTGTCCCCTACGGACGTGGGCTTGTTCTGAGCAGCCTGTAAGCTGGAACTAGAGCAATAAATAAAAATTCTAGGGAGATGTATTTTGGCTTTGAAAAGGGGGAAACACATATTTGCCATTTTTATCCGAGGGTGAAGTAGACTGCACTGGGAAGTCCTGACTTTGAAGTCACCTAAAGGATGAAGACTGGGCGTTCTGTGTGTGAACCACCAAGGACGTCTGGCCCTACTCGGGCAGTTAGAGCAACCACTGTTTACAACCCTGCTTGCCCTAGGGCTTTGCTCACTTTCCTGCTCATTCAGTTGATGTGAAACACTGGCTATACACCAAGCCTTTTCTCTGTCCTTCAAGCTGATTACAGGGAAGGGAAGTAACTGATAATGAGCGTGTGGTGACTGGTGTTGGGGGAGGGCACAGAAGGGGGGGTGCTGGAACTTGGTCATCAGGATGGTTCTGCCTGTGAAAGCCCTCTCTTACCCTTAGATGGAGTGTGAGGGACAAGAGGAGCTGCCAGGAAAACACACACACACACACACACACACACACACACACGCACACGCACACGCACACACACACGCACACACACGGTGGGGTGGGGATTGGGGGGAGGAGAGAGAATGCAGAGTAACTGGAGTTGCAGGCTTGGGAGCCATGCTGAGGAGACCCGTCACAGTGGGGAGACAGGGAGCTCTGGAGAAGACAGAGCCAAGAAGGTTCAAGTGCCTGGGATAGACAGTGAGGAGGAGCTTGGCTGGTTTCAGATGAACTGTCACGTAGGACAAGACAGCACACTGAGAAGAGTGGAAGTCGGAGCAGCAGGACCCCAGGACAGGCTTGTGCAGTGTCCCGGAGCAATGAGGAGCTTAGAAGTCTAGTCAAGTGGGGACGGGTGGGGAAGAGGTCTGGGCAGATTGGAGAAGTCTGGAGAGTGGAGTGCAGTGTGACTGGTCAGCAGAGGCCTGAGTGAACCCTGGGTTTCCTCTGGTCTTCCCATGAACGTGCTTTTGTCGCTTTAGTTGGGGGGGGGGTGATCCCACTTTCTGGAACAGGAACAGGAAATGGATTTGCTATGGAGGATTCATGTGAGGTACCTTTGGGGCAGCTAAATGTCACTTAATAGTAGACGTGTGCATGTGTCAACTTGAGCTCAGAGAGGTCTGAATGGGTAGAGCAGAGTCAAGAGACTAAGGCCCACAAGTGAGTGGAGTGGACAGTGCAGGGAAAGCAGGACTTAGCAGAGCAGTCGGCTTGGCAAAGCAAGCATGGATGGGACAAGCAGAGAAAGGAAGCGAGAAGGAAAACTCTTCAGGATTCAGATGCTACTGTAAACTCTGGATGCAGTACCATAGCTCATTGGTAACCCAAACAGAGCATGCCTCTGTTGGGGCTGCTGGAACAAAATACTTCATGGCTCATGCACGATAGTAACTTGTTTCTCACAGTTGTAGAGCCCGGGAAGGTCAAGATGAAGGCACTGAGAGCCCAAGTGTCTGGTGAGGGCCACTTCCTAGTTCACAGATAGCATCAGTTTGCTGTGTCTTTGGATTGTGGAGGGACGGGCATTGTTTCCGATGCTGTTGTTTTGGGGGTTTATTTTTCTTTCAAGGATGGAATCCACAGCTCTGAGCTTTGCAAGCAAGGACTCTACTGCTGTATTCTCAGACCCTGAGATCTCTTATGAAGATGCTACTCTCATCGGTCTGGGCTCTGACCTCAGGGCCTAATCACTCCCCAAAGGTGCCGTCTTTTGATGTTACACGGGGGATCGGGGTGGTTCAACGTGTGAATTTGGAAAGGACCCAGATACCCAGTTTATTACAGCACATCTTGTTTTCTGTGAGCAATGTTCTGTTGGAGCTAGAAGGGCCTGTGTCGCCAAGGCCTGTTCTCAGCAGCGGAGCAGGCACACTCAAGTGACCTGGGTCTGGAAGGGCCTAGTCCTACTGTAGCTAAGGGAAGACTGCCAGTGCCTCCATCTCTGCCACCCCTGCCTGGGCAGTCCTCGATGCTGGCCAAGCCTCCGGTAGTTAAGACAATCACTCTGCTTCCAGCTAAAGCTGACTGTCAGCTAGAGATTTAGAAAGGAACTGCCTGGGTTTCCAGGACTTACTCTTCTAATTAAAGAGAACTGGAGTTAATGGCTTAGTGGTTGCTCCATAATCAGGCCCTGCTACAAGTGGTTAAGGAGCTTGGCAGTGAGAACCAAAAGAGCCTTCAGGGACAGGGGTGTGGCTGTGAACAGGGCTAGGAAAAGGACTTCTGAATCCAAAGCTAAGAATGTGGCTTCCCTTGAGTCATGAATGATAGGGAGGGTTTTTGAGCTGTGGCCCATTGAGACAGAAAATTAGGCTGTTTCATCTTGTCCTGGAAGTGACTGTGGGTGGGGGTTATGGATGGGGGGATGAAAGGAACAAAAGCTCAGGAGTCAAGCTGGCTTGGAATTGGGTTTTATCATATCCTGGCTGAGCTATGTTCACCAGTGATTGCAGCCTCCCCTAGCCTCAGGTGATTTATCCATGCAGTTGTTGGACATGGTTGTTGTCAATGTTAGATGTATTCAGAGGCTCTGGCACAGAGATACATTTTAAAATGCAGTCATTCCTGCTATTCTGGTTAGCATTTGAAGGGACAGGATTGAACCCAGGGCTTTGTGCATTATGGGCAAGTGAAGTATCCTTGAGACGCATCCCCAGCCCTGATTAGAATTTTTATGACCATCATTGCCAATATTATGTTCACGTAGTTGTCTTGAATTACAAAACACTGTCCTGTTTTCCCATCACTTACACTTTGGCTCACTCCCTATGTTTTTGTCCTCTGTCCTATCAGTGTGTCTGCTAAGTACATGAGGCCCAGTACTCCCTAAAAGGGGTGTTTCCATGTATGGATGCCGAATGCTGGTATCACCCAGAGGCTTCATTCTATATAGCATGGCTTTATGCCAGAATGCCCTTTATGGAGGCTAGAGAGACAGCCCAGCAATCAAGAGCACATGTGCTCCCTCAGGACTCCCTCAGACAGCTGACAAGTGCTTTATCTCTGCCCTAGGGGACCCACGTCCTCTTCCGGACTCCATGGGCACTGCACTCGTATGTACCTACTCACATTCTCTCTCTCTCTCTCTCTCTCTCTCTCTCTCTCTCTCTCTCTCTCTCTCTCTCTCTCTCCCCTCTAATGCTAATAACATCTTTGAAAAAAGAAAACCCTTTCTCGTAAGTGGGGCTCTTGAGAACAGAGCAGGTGGCCACCTTGAGGACAGCCCTACCCCTGGGGACATGGCAAGAGCACTGTGGTGAAGCGGTTGCACCAGCTGAGAAGCTGGTTTGAAGGGATGGTTTCTAAGCCCTGGCTGTAGTCTCTTAGTATTTTACAGGAATGAAGAGGTTCTGATGCTCTCCTCAGGTCATTCAAAGGAATGTTTGTGATCCTCTGAGCTTTGTGGTCTCTGGGACGGTCATGAATGGCCTTGGGGAATTCTTTCTCTCTGTTTCACTGCTCCTCGAAACTCATGGGAGTCCCCTTTGCCCCAGTAGATAGAAAACTATTTTTTAAAGTTTTTAAGGGAAATTTTTATATTCTTTTTATAATTTATTTATTTGTATTTTATGTGCATTGGTGTTTTGCCTGCATGTATGTCTGTGTGAGGCTGTTGGATACCTTGGAACAGGAGTTACAGACAGTTGTGAGCTGCCATGTGGGTGCTGGGAATTGAACCCAGGTCCTCTGGAAGAGCAGCCAGTGCTCTTAACTGCTGAGCCATCTCTCCAGCCCCATTATATTCTTTTAATAGACATTAAGAGGGGCATTTTTAAGACATAGCACTGACAGCACACTCCATGCCTGGCCTTTGAGGTGCGTATTTTCTTTCATAGAATTAAAACTTTAGTGCCACTGTCTTGAGAGTTCTGCAAGTTCACGTTATGAAAATATATGTAATAAAATATTTATTTAGGGTTTTCATAAAAAACATCCAAAGTAGAGAATAAGAGGGTGTCTTTTGCTGGGTTAAGAGGCTCTGCAGGGAATTTAGAACGAAATTCAAGTCCCTCAAATATATTTAGATTGGCCTCCACTGTGTTTTATCTCCTGTAATGAACTCTTTGTCAGTTTGTCAATTTTCACTAAGTTCAGAAAGTTCATGTATAGTAACACAGAGCCCAAGTTTAAAATGATGGTTTATATCATGATGTAATAGTCATCTCTCTTTTCCTTGAGTCAATATTTACCTGTGAGGCACACATATTATAATCCTGACTTCAAAAGAAGACCCTCTATTTTACCTTTGTCGAGTGTTGGTTTTAAATATTTAAAATATCAGAATTTAGAAGCTGAGACATCTAAGACTTCTGCCTGTGGTTGCTTGGAGTAAAGTTCCTAGAGCATCAGCCATAACAGGCATGTTCACCCAGCACCATCGCTGTGTGTTTATCAGAGTGAGGCTGCTCAACTGGGAATCAGACTGGTTTCTCTGCGCTCCCCAGCCAGCCTTTTCCCTATGGAAGATAAGCCCATTGCGTCATCCCATAGCAGCCATCGGCTACCTTAGACTTGGCTTCTCCTTTGTAAATGCTACAAAGCTGTGCAGAAAAATCCAAAGGACACTTAATGGGAGAATCTCTGTGTGTCAGAACAATTGAAGAATAAATTCTGTGCCTTGTCTGAACTCTTCATTTGAAGCACCCCATTTTTAAAAACTCCCTAGGCAGGAGGAATAGGAAATTGGTAAAAAGCTATAAATATTTCATATAAAATATCTGATGGGCCAGTGATATGGTTCAGTGAGTAAAGGCTCCTGTCCCCAAGTCTGATGATCGGAGTTTTCGATCCCCAGGGTTCACATGGTGAAAGGAGAAAACTGATTCCCTCAAGTTTTTCTCTAACATTCACATGTATATCATGGCATGCTTACCTCCAACCCACACATATACCTACACATAAATAAGAATGTAATTTTTTTTTTTAAATTAAGAATGTCTGATGCCCTAGGATTGGTCACACAGGTCACCCAAGGAGCAAATGGGGACGTGTTAATAAGCTCCTTGATATCATATGAGGCTCTCAATGAGTCAGAACTGAAAGAGTATTCATTAGCTCAGGAATGGCCAAGTAGACAAATAGACTAGGTTCAACCTCAACTGGATCCTGGAGGTCAAATGAGGTCACCCTGGACTTTTCCGTATTTCGTAGACTTGTTATTTTCTATGTTACTTTGAGTATGTGGATGAAGGTGGTTCCTGACAACTACAAGCTATGTTATCCCTCGTTTCTGGGTTCACAGGAGAGACTCTCTTGGATGAAGTCCATGTTGGACCTGCAAACAGGCTCAGAGAAGTTCTGTTTGGGTCCTGTGCCTATGCCAAGAGTAGTCACTGTCAACAGGGATGGGAGGTAGTGGGACTGCACCACTGGGTGTGCTTAGTTTAATACACCCTGTGCCTGTATCTTCAGTGTATCTTTCTCCAAGCTAAATGCTTGTTTTATGAGCATATTCTCTGTAGATGCTGTCCATTTTGTGTATTTCCATAAACACATACATAAGTACATCCATGGATGTATCACATGTGTGTATAGCCACATGTATGTATATTTATATTCATATGGCATACCATACTTGAAAGTTGATTAATAGGACAAGTAAGAGTAAATCTTAAGTTTATAAACTACTTCTACTGTGGCCCTAAGGGACAGTTCCACCCACCTGGATACTGCCTCTTTGGTGGACATTGTAGAGGATGAGCTATGGGAAGAAAGGAAGGACAGGAGAGAGGAACAAGCAAGCTGTTGATTCTATTCAATAAATATTGAGTGCCCACTGTGTGGCACTCTTATAGGCACTGAGCATGGACAGTCAAGAAAGGCCCTATTTGCTGTGCCTGCTCTGTTACCTCCAAAGAGGTAGACAGGGAACATTTAAGCCATTGAAAATATGCTATGATACCTGGCAAGGATGAGCATTCTGGGGACAAACCACAATCAGTATCATTGGATACACAATAGGTGTTTAAGCAGACAAGTAAAGAGAGGACAGAAAAACCTCTTCTTGCTTGGAGATTCTCTTTAAGTAGACCCTTTTTAGGTAAGGAGGTTGCTGATTGCAGATCCTGCTGAGATAGTCTAAGCATAGCAAAAAAGAACCAGCCAGACAAGCTTCTGAATGGGATAAAGTAAGATGGATGCATTCAGAGTAGAAAGGTTGTCGTGGCAACTGCCTCCACAGTATGTGAAAGATGGGCTGCAAGGCTACCAATGTCAGTTGAGGCGAGACCATGTATGGACATGGACAGTGAGCTCAGAAGTGGCATCACCAAGTGCATGTTTGGAAGCATGACAGCAGAAGGGCTAAGTGAGAGGTACAGGGGCGGGATGGGCAGGCCAGTGAAGAGCAGAGCTTCCAGAAACAGTGCCTTATAGGTTAGGGAACCAACTCATTGCTTGTAACCTGGAAGAATCAACTTATTACCCACTCGGCCTGTCTTTTGCAAATGTAGTCTTGAGTTTACCCCAAGATAAGAAGCCTTTGGAGATGGGAAATAGTTTGTGAAGACGGCACTCTCATTTGTCCAGAGTAAAAACCTCTTCATCGTTCTGGTGTAGGATGAGGAAAGTGACAGGAGCACTTGTCACAGGAGCTAGAAGTAGCTGGCAGGACTAGAACAATGGTCCCTGCTTCAGGGCCTGAGCCTGTGAGAGTGACAGGCACCCTTGGAAAGGATCCCAGGAGAGATTCTGCTAACCTTCCAACCAGTCTGATGCTCTTTCTTATCTGCTTTCAGGCACCTTTGAAGTGGGCGTCCACATCGCCGATGTGAGTTACTTCGTTCCTGAGGGATCCTCTCTGGATAAGGTGGCTGCTGAGAGAGCCACAAGTGTCTACTTGGTTCAGAAGGTATCAGCTTTCAGTTTCCTAGATTTTACAAAGTGTTCCCACTTAGTATTCTTTCTTTTGTTTTTAATTTGTGAAGAACTTGTCTTTTCTGAATCTTTTCACAAATCTAGTAAGGTCTAAAATATGGGCTTGGCACTGGGAATATGCTTGCCCTCTGTTACTGCACATTTTCTTAAAAGAAGCCAAAGCTTTCATCTCAGATTCATCTTCAGAGCAACCTTGTCAAATTCCTCCAGCAGTCATCAGCTTTCAAACTGTTGCTCAAAGAAGGGCCTAAGAGACAGCTCACACCAGATGCTGGGTTTGTAGCGTTTGGGTAGCTATACAAAAAGATTGGATAGCACATCCAGTCTTTTGTGTTATGTGTGGCCACTCTCCCACGGTGGACAGAGTGGAATGACAGTTCACTGTTCAACAATAGGCCTTTGAGAAACTGTTTCAACCCTTGTGCTAAATATGGGTACCAAGCCTGTCCTGACTTGCATTTTACAGGTGGCCCACAGAGTCCCCAAGATGGACACTCCTGCTGTTAGATGTCCTTCACCTCAGCTATGAAAGGAAGAAATTATATCCCTTCTCAGGGCTGGGAGGTGATTCAATAAGTAAAACATTGGCCATTCAAGCATAAGGACATGAGTTTGAATCCTCAGCACCCACATAAAAGCAGAGTATGGTGACAAGTGTTTATAATACTAACACAAGTGGGAGCTGGGGGAGAAAGATCCCCAGAACTCACTGGTCAGCAAGTCTAGCCAATCAATGAGTTTGGGGTTCAGTGAAAGGTTCTATCTCAAAAAATAAGGTGGATAGTGATGCTCAATTTGTTGGCCTCTGGTCTTTACAGTTGTGTATGCACATTCACACACACACACACACACACACACACACACACACAGAGGCCCTGTTCCATCCTAGGTAGCTGGCACATCCCTGCAAGTAACTATGAGAATCCATCCCTTTAACAAGTAATTTCTAAGCACCAGGCATCTATAGGCATTGCAGTTGGCCCTGGAGATAGCTGTAATAAAAGAGCATGCATGGCTCGCCCCGTCCTCCGCTGTAGATCATGGGTTCTTCTAGCCTTTTTGTTCTCTGGTGGTGTGCGCTCCTCTGCCCATATGACTCATCTTATTTGGGGCTGTGTCTTGACATTCACTCAATAGCTTGAACCTTCCCTCCCCAATACTATGCTCTAGAACATGACTTTTGGTATTTGATCATTAACTGTACCAAGGTAAAACGTCTGTTCCTGCTCCTGCCAACCCATCTCAAGGCATTCTGGGAGCTAGATATTGCTTGCTTGGCCCCAGCTCTCAGGAACCAGAGACTAGCCAGGTGCCATATTTACTCTATTCTGAGAATTTCCAAACATTATCACCCAGAAAAGGGATATAGCTTCCTAGTCTCCCTCCACTACAAACTGCCTGTGTGCCCCCACTCTTGGCAGGAGGAACACCAGGCTATGAACTCTGCCTCACAGTGTGTCCTCATTGTCTGCCTGCTGCTTCTCCAGATACCTGTTTATTTTAGGTAGAAGCTGCAGAGGACCAAGAAAGAGGTCTTCCAGGACCTACGTTTTCACATAGCCTTGGGCCCAAGCATTTTGTTTGTTTGTTTGTTTGTTTTTGTTTTTGTTTTTTGAGACAGGATTTCTCTGTGTAGCTTTGCGCCTTTCCTGGATCTTACTCTGTAGACCAGGCTGGCCTTGAACTCACAAAGATCCACCTGCCTCTGCCTCCCAAGTGCTGGGATTTAAGGTGTGCGCTGCCGCCGCCGCCACCGCCGCCGCCGCCGCCGCCGCCGCCATAAGCATTTTTATTCTGTTTATAAAACAACCTCCCCTTTCTCTTAGTTCTTGCTGACTTCTCTTGCTCCCTCCACAATTTAACAAACAAGGCATTGAAAATATATGTATTCCTGGCTCTCTGAACTCCTGCTTCCTGATGCTCCCCAGAAAGGTTTAGTCCTTTGGTGCTATGTTGTCTAGATGCTATTAAGTCAGGCCACAGAGGCATACTGAACAAGAGAGACCCTGTCTCAAGCAAGTTGGAAGATGAGGACCACCACTCAAGGTTGTCCTCCGACCACCATACATGCACCATGGCATGTGCATGTCTGCATTCACATACACAAAAAATGCACTCACATGGAAGATGTGTGTATGCACCCCTATGTGCACACCCACTTTTGGGGGAGTGACCTTTATTCAATTTTGTCTCTTTAAACTCCAAAGCCTCCCTTCTTAGCTTGACCATCTGAGAATGCAATTCTGATACTTGTGCACCGACTCCGCTTCACCTCAAACTGAAGGTGTCCCATGTGTACTCCTTCCTGACAGTGGTACTGGCCAAAGCCAGCTTTTTCCTGGTCCAGACTTGCAAGAAGGAAGAGGAGCTTCCAGCTCCCTTGTGTTGTGATGGAAAGCTCCATTTTTGAAGTAATCTGCTGCACTTGAAGGCTGTTTCAAGTGAGTAAGTGTAAAACACTCTCCATTTACAGTAGTTTAACTCTGCCCTTCTGGTCTGATGAGCTGAGAACTTTAGATGCCATTAGATCCTCTTCCTCTGAGCAGGTATCTTTCTCTTGTCTTGCAGCTGCATTGTCCTTTTATAACCAGGAATTCAGTTTCAAAATTAGAAACAAAAGAATAAAATTGGATTGATAACTAGGTGTTTCATCTTCTGTTCCCTTTACTTTGGTTGTGTGGCTGTCTTCGGCAGTGCTGGGGGCCCTGCTGCTGACCTCTGAAGGTGGAAAGCTGGGGAAAGGAGGATCTGTGAGGGCTGTGAGCCTCCACTGCCCAGCCCTGCCTCCAGCTTGGCAGGAGCTTGAGGCGCCGGCCCACAGCCTTGGACAGCAGGAGCTGTGCATTCTGATGCTTTTGAACCGCGGCTCTGACCTTTCTTCCTACTCGGTTTTGTTTCTTGCAGGACTGTGTCCAGGAACTTTTCTGCTGTTTTCACTTTACTTTGCCTATAAAGGTCTTAAAAGCTGGGTGAGCTGCCTTTCCCTGTGTACATTCTCTGTTCTCTCATCTGGCCAAATCATTTTTTCCCAACTCTGTCACTCCAGGGAAGGGGGATGGGCATTCCGGTTGATTTCCCATCTATAGGAAATGTGGCTCTGACTTCTTTTCATTAGGGTGCTGACTTATAAGTGACTGATGGTCAGAGTTACAATCTGAGCTTGGTTTGGGGAGTGACCCCAGAGAGTAGAACAATATACACTGAGCCAATCTTGGGTCCAGATCCTGGCTCACTGGCTTTAAATGAAATTCTTCTTGTTGGGATTTGACTCACAGTATAAGGATTCAATGACTTTTGCTAACAAGGAAACATAGTCAAGAGGAAGATAAATTTGAATAGAGTCTGTTTAAGTTTTAAAAGTCCACCCTTTCTTTTTTGATAGAGATGGTCCTGTTAGGATGGGGACAACGGTGTATCTGAACTCGAACCTTTATTTTCAGAGGCCATGACATCTGCTCAGCTAATGTCTTCTCTGGGAAAGAAATATAATTTAATTTTAGGTTTTAAGGTAATTAGAAAAAATAAATATGTGAATTAAGTTTTAAAAGTAAAAGAAAACCTAAACAGTTGAAACCTAAACTTAAACTTTCTGTCTGCTGGCCTAGCCGTGCATGTTATTTTAGGTGTGAAACAGCTCGAATGAAAGCTCGCCCGTAAATCTCGAGGATATTTTATTGGTAGTGCTTTATAATAGAGATCAAAGATTGGAACTGGAACCTTGTCTTCATGTAGAGTCCAAAGAGTTTTAAGATGTTCCTTTCTGACACCAGCAGATTGTCAGTGTTGCTGTTTTGTTAATGTCAAACTGTGTAGCAAAGAGTTGATCAGATTCTGGTTCATGGAAGTGTTGATATGAAAAAGGAAACCCTTTAAGCAGAGATGTTGGCTGTCAAGCATATTATCTATTTCCTTTAGATTTCTTGAGTCTGTGAACAGAGAGCTAGCTGAGCATACCTTGGTCCTCAGAAAAGGAGAAAACACCAACTTGCCATGCTGCGGATCTGGGGTGCGCTGAGGATGTGAGGGAAGGTCACCTGAGGAGCCAGCCAGAAGCTTAGCTTAAGAAGACAGACCTCTCAGACAGTGGAGACCCCATTACTTGTGAATGTCTGGCCTGGTGTCACTGCTCATCTTTCCTGTCCCTCCGCACCCAGATGATTGATTCTTCCCTTCTGTGGCCCTTTCAACTGGTCACAGGGCTGTCCTGGCTCACCCACTGCTGAACTTGGCCAGCCTGCCCGCTGTGGCTTTAGCAGATGTTTCTGCTCTCTGAGGCTCATGTAAGATTTTATAGTCTTGTTGGTACCCCCACCCAGCAGTATTAGGCAGTGGTGTATTGACCTAAATGACCAGTTCCCTCAACTCTCCCAAGCTCTGGTCCAGAATGCTTAGAAAGTCAGGGTCTTGTCATGACTCCTTGTTTCTACAGCCAACCTTTAAGCTCTGGCAGGACTGAGCTTTGGGCTTAGGTCTGAAGCATTCCCTAGCTCTCTGCCTTTTTTGCTACCAATTCCTTACCACGTAGCGGTACTGAGGAATGCTGTGCCAGGTGTCAGGGATGCGAAGCTGAGAGAAACCCTGGTCCTGCAGTCCTGGTCCTGGTCAGTGTGTTCAGAGGCTGGAGCTGGCTCAGCAGTTAAGAGTTCTTACTGCTGTCAGCCGGGTGGTGGTGGTGGCGGCAGCGGCGGTGCATGCCTTTAATCCCAGCACTTGGGAGGCAGAGGCAGGCGGATCTCTGTGAGTTCGAGGCCAGCCTGGACTACCGAGTGAGTTCCAGGAAAGGCGCAAAGCTACACAGAGAAACCCTGTCTCGAAAAACAAAAACAACAACAACAAAAAGTATTAAGAGTTCTTACTGCTCTCGCAGAGGGGACCCATATTTGGTTCCCAACACCCACCTGACATCTCACTCTAGTTCCAGAAGATCTTTCCTTTCCTGGCCTCTGTGGTAGTGCAAAAAGCTCACACAGGTGTGTACACACACATGAGCAGTAAATAAACACAAGCTTTAGATTTAGAGGCAGTGTGTTTGAGGACCAGCATGTGGTGTGGACTGGCCGAGGTACAAATTACAGGGGTTGCCAAGAGGGGAAGTTGGAGAGAGGCCTGAAGTGGCAACCTAAGAAGCATGGGCTTCCTTCAGGGTTGTAGGTTATGCTGGGTTTCCAGAACAGTTGGGTGACCTTCCTTCTAAGGAGAAACTCACTTGAGCACTCTGGGTAAAGGAGAATTCAGCCAGAATCAGGGATAGCATTTCAGTACCAGGGTCCTTTCCACGTCACTGTCCCTTGAATCTTTGAGTCACTGCCCCAGAGGCAGACCCTTGTTCATCTACTTTCCAGAGGGTTTATCAGTGCTATAGTACCTAGCTGAATGGTCATCCCCAGTTCCAGCGGTCCCTATCATACAGCAAGAAGGAGGGAGAGGAAATGGGTGGGGAAGTGGAGAAGCTCTTTCTCCAGGTACTGCCACTACCCACATCAGGGTAGATGCGGAGAGCAGATCCTCCTTAGTAGCTCTTAGAACGCTTGACTCCATGTCACTGATTGTGAGGACCCAGGCCTGTTCTTTTTGTGTTTTGTTTTTATTGTTGTAGACTCGAGGTCTTACTATATAGCTCAGGATCTTCCTGCCTCTGTCTTTATCATCATATCCAACCTATGGGTCTAGTGTTTAGTGAAGACTTCTTGACCCACCCAAAAGTATCTGGACCTCCATAAGGAAACCCAGATCCAGTTGCTGGATCCAGCTCATCCAGCTCATTGAACCTATTATAAATAGTGTCCTTAAAACAAAGAATGTAGTGATTACTGGCAGATCACCTGCCTGAGCAGGATCACAGGTTGTCTCTAGATGAGGTGTAGTAAGAAAGAAGATGCATGGGCTGGAGAGATAGCTCAGTGGTCACGAGCACTTGCGATATAATCATGACCAAACTTCAGAGATCTCAGTGCCCAAGTTAACAAAACACCTGCAACTCAAGCTCCAAGGGATCTGACACCTTCTTCTGGTCTCTGCTCATGCGCAGGTGTACACAGCCACAGACACCCAGCTACATTCATTCACACACACACACACACACACACACACACACACACACACACACACACACACACACACGTCAACACTACCACCACCACTACCACTCATACTAAATAAAAATAAATAAATCTTAAAAGTAAAGAACATACACATGTCTGGAGAAAATAAGGGAGGTAATGTTTGCTTCAGCAACACACACACAAAAATTGGATGCGGAGATTTAATACTGACCTTGAATAAGGCTTACATGCAGATTTGAAAAGTGTCCCATATTTTAAAAAATAAAAACTACTGAAGTAAACTATTGTTCTCTTTTCCATTACTACCTTGAAATATCTTAAGCTGTGTATGAGGTTTATTAAATTCAGTTTTGTGTCTTGGGGTTTTGTTCATTTAGTAGTTGTTTGATTGGTTGATTTGGTTTGATTTTTTTGTTGTTGTTTGTTTGTTTGTTTTGGCTTTGAGACAAGGTATCTTGTAGCGCAGGTTGACCTTAAACTCCCCATGTAGCTGAGGGTGACCTTGAACCCCTCATCTTCTCGCCTCTACCTCCCAAGGCTGGGATTAGAGATGCATGCTGAATTTTGAAGCCTGAAAGTCCCAACAGCCTAGGGCCGTCTCTAGTGAGCCCCTCTCTGTACCCACTTGAGGCAGACAGTATAGAAATGGCAGAAGCTATGGAAAGAGAAAAGACCATGTGCAGACAGGAAGCCAGGGTGGAGGGAGGAGCCAGAACCAGAAACCGTTTTTTGAGAAACTTCAAGTGTGACCAATGAAAGGAATAGAATCTGGAGTTTAGGGCAGCTCCACTCCTGTGCCCTGCCCGAGGGGAATCAAACCAGCTGAGCAGGGAGTTCACTAGCAAGAGCTCCAGGCTGTTAGGCCAGGCTAAAGACGGAGATACAGGCATCCCTGAAAAGTTAGCGAAACTGGCTCAAGAGGATGGCTGATAGAAAATACTAGAAAGGACCTGAGTCTCTCTCCCCTGTGTAGAAGAGTGAGGAAGGCAGTAGGGTAAGCTGGGGGAGAGCCTGGGGAAGATGCTGTCAGGGCATGGCAAGAGCTGGGACTGTTTGTTCATGCACCTCCACACAGCCTAGCACGTTTCCTGCACCATCTGTGTTGAGCCAGTTGTGTCCCAGCACAAAGAAGGCAGACTCTGAGACTGAGATTTGCAGTTAGGACGATGGGATTGGGACATCGGGGAACTGTGATGGGGTCCATGCTGAGCAGGGAGCGTGATGAATGCAGGGCTGGGAGGACAACAGCAGGACCACGGAGCACAGGCACCGGCCCTGTGCGGTTGGCAGCAGGGTTTCTCTACAAAGAAACCTTCCCTGGTTATCCTTGCTGCTCTGCACCTCACTCTGGCCCAGAATCTCTCCAGATGCCGTGAAAGGACTCATGCTACATGGAATCAGGGTACCCTTCTTCTCACCTGCCTGGGCAGGCCTGTGACAAAGTGGCTTTTAAGAGAGGCCCCACCTCACCAGCCCTCTTCTACAAGGAAGCCTGCTGCACTCTGGGTTGAGCAGGAATGCATGCACAGTGACCCCTGGAGGACCAGTGGATTTATGAGATGCTGTGATGTGCCAAACCACAAATGTGATCATAACCTCTTCATTTCTTCTCCTTTGAAAGACACAGGCCTAACCACCTATTTACAAAACTGGATGAACATGGACTGTTTCCTCTGAATTCCATCTGATTTCTTCCTCAAGATCTAGTAGAAAGTTTAAATACAGTTATGCTACCACTGATTCTTCATGAAACTTGAGTTCTTTGGCATCTGACTAGTGGGAGGAGCAAAGCAGTTTTGATACCCTGGGCAGCCACAGGGTGTGCTGGTAGTGTTTTTTGTTTGTTTGTTTGTTTTGTTTTGTTTTAACAGAGGGTTTCCAAAATTCTTCCCTTTCTACTGAAAGTACTAGTTGCCGCCATGGACATTTTTGTGTAAAGATGCTGCTATCGAATTCTGACAGCAAGGATTTCATAAAGTGTGGGGTTTTTGTTTGTTTGTTTTTGGTTGTGTGTGTGTGTGTGTGTGTGTGTGTGTGTGTGTGTGTGTGTGTTACAGTAAACAGAGAAAACCCAGGTTATTGATTTTATAACAGAGGTCAGTCATCCACATACTAATAGTGCCTACTGTGTTGGGGGTATTAGATGAGGGACAAAGCCAGACCTCTCTGTGTTCTTGGGGAGGCACCTAACAAGGTATCAGGATGCGCTGTGGTTACGGCGGCATTAGAAGTGGCATGGGAGTAGGGAGGGTGGAGTGAGGAGCTTATTCTCTGGGACTGCCTCACAGCCTCTGTGAAAGATCAGGGGAAATTACAAGACAGTACATTCTCTGCCTGAGGGAGTCTGGATAAGCCATGAAAATGGCAAGGAGCAGAATCTGGAAGCATGCCAAAGTTTGCCTGCAGCAGTGTCCAGAAAGGTGTTCCAGAAAATGGGAACACCATGTGCACAAGCTGGAGCAGCAAGCAGGCGAGGCAGGTGAAGGGCTTGCAGTGGGAAGCCGTGCACGAGAACCATGGATGATAAAGGGGAGTACCTGGGCCCGAGGCTGAGTAAGGAAGGCTGAGCCAAGGGTCACAGGGACTTGGACACCTTGAGCTTACTTTTATTGAGCATTTCAGAGCGATTTCACTTTGAAGGAAACCAAGGTCCAGAATGGTCCTGGATCATCAGGAAGTGCTGGCCCAGGCTCTGACTTGAGGTCTCTGTGTCAAACCTTCCTTATTTTCTCACACCTGGTGCCAATGCATTGCTTCAGCTGCCTGATGGTCTGAAGACCTGAGCCCCAACCAGCTCTTCACAAAATTTTAGCCTCGTACTTATTGATAAAATAGATCAGGCTTAGTATGTGCAATAGGTATAAATTTATATGTAAATGTATAAAAGAAGATCAATTAATAGAAAGTGTAGCTTCTTAAAAAATAAGCTCTTCTTTTGAAATGATTTTAGACTTACAGAAAAATCACAAAGACAGAGAGGCTTCATTGCCAGCATCTTACATTGCCATGCTGTCGATCAGAGCTAAGAGACTGCCTTTGGGACACTACTGTTAACTGTACTTCATCCTTTATTTGGATTTCACCTATTTTTCTATCAGTGTTTTCTGTTTCAGGGTCCGGTCTAGGCCCACAGTACAATGACTTTTTATTTATTTATTTATTTATTTATTTATTTATTTATTTATTCATTCATTCATTCATTCATATTCGTTTTTTATTTATTTATTTATTTTTACGAACACTAAAGCATGATGGTACTGAGTTATGTTACATTATCAGATACTCAGTCTTGTGACTTAAAGTATGATATTTCCTTGAAAAATATTGTCTAATTAAAGAGAGAGATTGAGCTCTGGACTAGT
Source organism: Peromyscus leucopus (assembly GCF_004664715.2). NCBI lineage: Eukaryota > Metazoa > Chordata > Mammalia > Rodentia > Cricetidae > Peromyscus > Peromyscus leucopus. The sequence goes on from NC_051074.1 coordinate 3,562,410, forward strand.
CATTGCAGTAAGCATTCTGGTTAAGCAGCCAGTTTCCATAGACCATCTGGTGTCATCATCTGATCATGGAACTCAGAAAAGAAAGCAAGAATGCATACCCAGAAAACATAACTGAACTTCGCTCAGCCCCATGATAATGCACCACAGACTGAGTGACTTCAACAATAGACCTTTAGTTTTTCACAGTTTTAGAAGCTTGAAGTCACAGTTTCAAGTGCTAGTCTATGTGATTCTTGGTAAAAACCTCTCCTCGCTGGTACATGGCTGTGTCCTCACATGGCCTTACCTCTGCACCTGCTGGAGAGATAGACTATATATGCTTTGTCCTCTCCACCTCTAACATCTCAGTTTTCTATAACTAAGTCCCACTTTTATGATTTCATTTAACCTTAGTAACCACCCAAAGACCCCATCTCCAAATACTGTCAAACTGGAGACTGCAGCTTTAATATATAAATAGATAGGTACAATTCAGTTCATAGCATAGTTCAAATTATGTGAAATCTTTATATTCATTCACAAAACAGTATGACACAGAAACTCGATAGTGTGATGATGTAGGTGAAGTTGTAGCATTTGTTTTTTAAATGTAATTTATTTATTTTTATTTCATGCACATTGCATGTATGTCTATGTGAGGGTATCAGATCACCTGAAACTGGAGTTACAGGCAGTTATGAGCTTGCCATGTGGGTGCTGGGAATTGAACCCGGGTCCTCTGGAAGAGCAGCCAGTGTTCTTAACCGCTGAGCCATCTCTCCAGCCCACAGTTGCAGCATTTTATAAAATACTTGACACACACAAGAGAATGTCATATATTTAGAGAACATTTTTAAAATAACTTATTTATTTTTGTTTTATATACATTGGTGTTTTGCCTGTAAGTATGTATGCAGGAACCAGATTCCCTGGAACTAGAGTAACAGACAGCTGTGAGTTGTCATGTGGATGCTGAGAACTGAACCTGGGTCGTCTCAAAGAGCAACCAGTCCTCTTAACCACTGAGCTATCTATCTCTCCAGCCCCTTAGAACACATTTTAACTTTACTACTAATAAAGCTGGTGGGGGCACTGAGGATGTAGCTTGCCTAACATGCACAAAGCCCTGGGTTAAATCCCCAGCACAGCAAGCATAAACCAGGTATGGCCATCCATGCACACCTGTAATCCCAATACTCAGAAGGTGGAGCCAGGAGAATCAGAAGTTCAAAGTCATCCTTAGCAAAGCCATCCTTTGAGACAAGCCTGGGCAACACAGGACTTGTCTCAAAGCAAATAAAACAAAAAACAAGATAGCAAATAGTGTGTCATTTGGGCTGATGGTATAAAAAACAGACAACAAGAAGAGAAACTTCAGTAACACTTTCATATAGAAGCTGTTACCAGAAGTTTTCAAGTAGTCATTGGATTTTGCCTAGGTTTAAAACCTCTAGAATACTGCTATAGAGTATATTGACAACTATTCATTTTTTGTTACTGATATAGGCCATGGGTTCTTGAATTTCCTCTTCCATACTAAGGACATGTTCTCTATGGAAATAGTACAGTACAGAAACTTCACATGGGGAAAGAAACCGCTGAGCTTTGTTTTGATTTTACTAATAAAGAAATTTGCTAAATTTATGTAAATATAGTGTAACAGCTCTCCCTTTCCAATGAATTAGCACAGAATTCAACAGCGTATGTTAAATTAGTACACAGTAAATGTGGGAAAGAAATGGCTTATAATGCAATTTGAGTTTGGGATAGTGAATGATAATATTATAATCAAGAAAAAATATGGGAGAAGGAATTGATCTGAAGGCAGGAGGAAGAAAAGGCCAAATATCTTGGTGGGGGAAGCAGGGAGAGATACTAATTTTGTTTCTGGAAACAATATTATGGAAAATACAAATAATTTCAGTGACAGCTGTCATCATTTCAAAGTATATTAAAGACAGATTATTCTGTTACAGTATGATCAGTTGTAGGGTTTTGTTGTTGCTGTTGTTTGTTTTTGATTGTTTATATAACCCTGGCTGGCCTGGAACTCTTTATGTAGACCAGGCTAGCCCCAAACTCACAGAGATCCTCCTGCCTTTTCTTCTGCCTCCTAAGTATTGGTATTAAAGGTGTGTGCTACCATAACCAGCAAGATCCATTTATTGTGAGATTAAAAGATAGTAAGTAAGAGAAATCATCAGGCTTAAAAACCTACAAAGTGAGGCTGGTAAGTTGACTCTGGAAAACGTGCTTGCTGCTTAGCCTGATGATCTGAGTTCAGTCCCTAGTACCTACATGGTAGAGAGAATTAATTCCCCCAGATTGTCCCCTGACCTCCACATATGCACCATGGTATGTACCCCACACAAATGCAAAACTAAATAAATAGTGTATTTTTTGGAAATATTGCAAAATGGGTGATTGGTTGGCCAGTGTTCATCTATGAACCTGAATTTATGAACTTCAGTTGTCATAGTTATACTTTATTATTCTGTTTATACTCCAGTATAATTTTGTAATTTATGATATGCTCAATTACTAAATTAAATAACTGATGATTTTACTTTGATAAGACTCTGAGGAGTTTATATTACCTTTGAGTTCTTAAGTACATTGTTCAATCAGAATAGTAATACCCCAAAACCTCCCCTAAACATTTTTAGTATTTATTTTTATCTTATGTATATGTATATATGTATGCCATGTGCATGCTTGGTGCCCATAGGGGCCAGAAGAGAGCATCAGATCTCCTAGAACTGAAGTGAGTCACTATGTGGATGCTGGGAACCAGACCTAGTTCCTCTACAAGAGCAGCACGTTCCCATAGCTGCTGAGCCATCTCTCCAGCTCCCTCCTCCCATAGACTCCAAATCACCTCCAGATAACTCATAAACAGTATCATATTCTATTACTTAGGGAATAATGACAGGAAAGAGTGTATATATGTATTCCCTACAGATGCAATTCTAAAAATGAAAAAACCTTTCCAGCCTTGGCAGAACCTAGCGATTTAGAGGTTGAACTGTAACCACAATCTTGATACCTACTCTTCCTGCTTCCCAGTTCACATTCCCTCAACACGAGAACCTTTGGCAGAGCCTGAGATAGTGTGCTCTTTCTGCAGAGGCTTCTAGAAGTGAAGCTCTGTCACCTTCAGCTTACTCTGGAAGCTCAAGCTGATCACCAAAACTCTACCTCTGGGCTGCCTAAGACAGACTCCTGCAGGTTGGACAAGGATGCTCAGAAACTCTGCTCTGTTTACAGGTGGTCCCTATGCTTCCCAGACTTCTGTGTGAGGAACTGTGCAGCCTCAACCCCATGACTGACAAGCTGACCTTCTCTGTGATCTGGAAGCTGACCCCTGAAGGCAAGGTAACAAACTGTACTTTGTCATTCACTCTCCGCTTACTACTGTCCCACCCTGTGTTAGCACCCATTGCGTGCCTGCACTAGCCTGGAGTCTTCTGGTGGACAGATGCAGAAGGACTAGGGTAGGTAGCTGTTGTAGCAAGAAGTCTTAGGGCTCTAGCCTGACTGACTCTAGGCAAGACTGACCCTGCTTACTGCCAGTACTCACCAGCCAATGGAGAGTACCAGTTGTGGGGGTGAGAGCTTAGGGTAGGAGATGGTTCGGTGAGGATGGATGTGCATCTGCAGAACAGGATGGGAAGCCAGGCTTAAATGAACCGTGGTAGTCCGTGTTCCTCTAATGTGTCCTGAGGAAGATGGCTAATGAAGATTAGGAGAGGAACACTTCAGTCCTAGCACGAGGTAAGGAAAACACTGATAATAGAGGGTGTCAGCAAGCACTCCCTATACACAAGGAGGAAAGAAGATGAGTAAAGATGACACCTGAAAACCAGTTCCCTCTCCATAGTGAGCAGCTGTAAACATCACAACAGGGTCATGCTTGAGGACATGGGGCTTACTCAGTGCAGACTTCTGCAAAGCTGGTTACAGACACCATGAAAGAACATGGGAAATGTATATGCTGTAATAATAAATGAAAGTGGAAAAAAAGATGCTTAATTATAAAGTGGTTCCAAATAAAGATGGAAAATTAAATAACCACATTGATTTTTATTCCATCCCAAAACCTCACTAAAATAACAGTAAAGAGGTTTTTTTTAAAAAAAGAAAGAAAAAAGGAAAAGAAAAAAGACAAACCCACAAGGACAAAGAGAGTGGGAGAGGAGACAACAGCAACAAAACCCTGGAGCAGGAGCAGATGGATAAGTGGTAACTGACTGAGCAGTCCTGAGAAAGCCTAATCCTCAGCCAGGAACCGAGGAAGCCAAGAAACAAAAACTCAGAGGTTGACAGCACCAGATAACTCTGGAAGTGGGGGAGGGTGGGGGAAGTGAGGCCGACATCAATATTGGTTCATTGAAAAGATTGCCCCTCCTGGTCTTAGCAAAAAACCTAGAGATTTATTTTTCTATAGAAATGCAATGAAGGTGTATCTGAAACAGGGACACCACTCTGGATAGTACAGTTCCTCAGGGGCATTGGAGTAAGTCTTGGCATCCAAATGCAAAGAACTCAACTCCAGAATTCTAGGGGCCAGGCCTATATTCTGTGAGTCAGGAGGTGGGAACACCTTTCTCTGAGGAATCTGAGTAATGAAGAATAAACACTCAGCATCCTTAAGGACCTTCCAGCCAGCCACCTGGCCCTGTCTGGTACAGTACAGTAAAGCTTAGATGCATTTCAGATTTCTCCTTCTCCCTCTCCCTATCCCTCTCTCCCCTAGATAGGGTCTCACTATGTAACCGTGGTTAGCCTGAAACTTGCTATGTAGACCATGCTGGCTTGGAACTCACAAGATCACAGAGACCTACCTGTCTCGGTCTTACACCTGCCCCTTGTCACCATGCCCAACTAAGGTGTTTCACCTTCGTGCATGAAGAGACAGCCAGTGGAAAGTGTCTTTGCTGAAATGAATACAGCAAAACACACTTACAAGGAGAAGAAGCTGTCCTTGAATTTTAAACAGAAGCTACCTATGCTTCATTAGCTACCTTAAAAGGGCTGGGGTTTTTTGGTTTTTTGGTTTTTGTTTTTTTTTTGGGGGGGGCAGGACTTTTAGAAATTAAAAGCAGGATAGAAGAAATAATTCTGGTTTGAAATGAAGTTGACTATTCCAAGCAAAGAAAAGAAAATTAGAGGACCAATCTGAGACACCCAGAATCTGGTTTGTGACGGTTCCAGAAACCAAAGCAGAGAAAATGAGAAGAAATGCTGAAGAAAACCATTCATTCCTAAAGGACTTTCCAGGTGCAAAAAGCTCATCACAACCCCAATGGTGGAGGCTTGTCATCCCTAACATATAAATCATCATAGAGCTTCAGGATCTAGGAGACAAGAAAAAGACCCAGAAGGCTTCTAAAAACGGCCAAGAGAAAGCCATACACAATAGATCAGAAGGCAGAGCAAGTTCAGACTCTTTCACTACAACCTTAGAAGCTTTGTGATACTTCAGGGAAAACTTCTCCGTCTAGAAGGCTAGGATCCCTGTAAAATATACACGCTAAGCTATCAGTAAACTGAAAGTCCAAACGCATATCTTCAGGGGCTGGAGAGATGGCTCAGTGGTTAAGAGCACTGACTGATCTTCCAGAGGACTGTGGTTCAATTCCCAGCCCACATGGCAGCTCACAACTGTCTGTAACTCCAGATCCTGGGGACCCGACAACCCTTACACAGACATACACACAGGCAAAACACCAGTGCACATAATAATCGATGGGTGGGTGGGTGGATGGATGGATGGATGGATGGATGGATGGATGGATGGATGGATGGATGGATGGATAGATAGATAGATAGATAGATAGATAGATAGATAGATAGATAGATAGATAGATAGAAAGGCCCCTTTTTAGGAAGCTTCATAATGTCTTGTTGTTGGGTCTGTAATTATAGAAGCTGAGGCAGGAATCTTGTGAGTTGAAGGACAGACTGGGATACTTAGAGAAAATGTCTCAAAAATGAGAGAGTGAGAAGAGAAGGGAAGAAGAAAGGGGGGGAAAGGAAGAGATGGCAAAGAAAAGAGAAAACAGGAGAATAGGAAGAGGAAGAAAGCTGCTGGGTTGAGGAGACGGTTCTGCAGTTAGAGTACTTGCCATTGCAGACATGAGGACTTGAATTCAAGTCCCAGAAGCCATGTGACCCGTCAGCAGTGAGTGTCCATTACCCCAGTGCTCCGACTGAGTGTGGGGCAGAACAGAGTATCTCTGCAAGCTCTGGGCCCACTGTCTCAGTCTCTCCTAAGAGGTCGGAACTGACTTTTGAGGTTGTCCTCTGGCCACTGTATGTGCACTGTGACAGGAGTGTCCCCCACACACACACAGATGTACACAATGCACACACGAGCATCTGCACACTCTGTGAGGGACAGTGGTCCAGTAAAGGGCATGCCCGTTTAAAAGGGACACAGCAGAAAGCTTGCTGCCGCTCCTCTGACGTGTGGACGACACTTCATGAAAGCAGCTGCTGTGTTGGGGTCATGAAGACAGCCCTCGCCAGGCACTGCACTGGCTGGCACTTGATCTGGAACTTCTGACCTTCAGAACTATGGGAAATAAATTTCTATGGCTTAAGCCACTTGGTTTGTGGTATTTTGTTATAGCAGCCTGAACAGACTAACACAGTATCAGATGTACTTTGTTAATCAGGTTACATAAAAATCTACTGGGAATAGACCTTTTACCCAGGCATGACTTTTTAACATATATCGGCCATGTAGAAAGTACTGACTTAATATGCTAATCTCTACTGTGGGCACATTCATTGTGTAGTATTTTTACAACCACATTGCTAGTGCCATTGCTTTCTTTCACTCCAACCTTTTCATTGTTAGGAAACCCACAAGCTCATAGAGTAGATGCAGGGCTTCTAAAGTTCTAATTTTATGAAAGTTCCACTTGTATCACCAGTGATAAGCAATGTCAGTTGTTTCCTTGAAGGACTAAATACCCTAGTCTAAACAGCCATGGTTTCCGTGTCAGCTGTTCTTCATAGAAAAATGGTGTGTTTGGAATAATGCTCCTAGTTAGCTCACAGATAGCTATGTGCATGTTTTTCCCCCAAAGGTCATCCTCCCCCCTCCTGAAGTGTAAGTGACAAAGACAAATACTTGGAGTTGAGACATAGAAAAGTAATGAATTTTACTTGTGCAGTGAGAATATTCTAAATGGAGCTAGCTCTTTTTTCACTGCCAGTGTGTGGTAGGGGGAGTAGTGTGACTGTTCTGTCCTGTGCAGATGAAATATTTTACCTTCCAAGGCTTCTAGACCATTGCTGCAAATGGCAATGTAGTCAGTTTGTGTAAATGCCCTGGACTATGACTAAAAACAGTTTGGACCATGTAGGCCCCTGAATGTTACTAAAAGGCCCGCAAGAGTCCATGAACCGTACTTTGAAGATGAAGACTACTGTTTGATCAAGCAGACTAAAACAGAACAGGTATGAATCTGATGAAAGGAGAAGCTGCACAGGAAAGACAGTGACACTGTGTGTGAGTTCTAATCGTTCTGAGACAGCTGTGGCGTGGTCTGCATAGGAAGTGCTAGGTCAGTCAAGGCCACATAGCCAGACCCTGCCTCGAAATAAGTAAATAAGTAAATAAAACAACAAAAAGATAGTGTTAGAATGACATATACCTTAGTCAGAAAAAATAATTTCAACTATAGATCACATAAGAAAAACATCCCAATGAGCCCTCATCCCGTATCCCAGACTTAGTACTGTCAAGTCTTTGTTCTTTAAGACTACAGTATTTTAAAACAAACCACAGACATGTCACCTCACTCCTGTGTGTTTTGATATGTGACTAAAAATCTGGGCATTTTCTTTTTTCTTTCTTTCTTTTTTTAATTTGCATTTTCTTATATAACCACAATGTCCTCAGCATACCTAACGATGAATGCTAGTGTCAGGATGCCATCCAAACCTAGTCCCTAATACATTTCCTTGGTTTTCTCCAATTGATTGGTCCAAATTGTGATCAGTAAAATTACACACATGACATTTGGTTTTTGTAGCGTTTAACTGTCTGGTAAAAAGTTCCTATCGAAGCTCTGAGAAGCAAGCAACATCTGAACATCAGAGAGGGAACTGTGAACACAGTGTGCCAGCAGCTGTATCTGGTGGACGTGGGGGCAAGCTTGGGCAGTGAATGGAGAAAGACCAGAAGGAAGGGAAACAGAATGACAGTAGTAGTTGTATTTGGATAGTAAAACTGTGAGTGATTTTTTTCTATTTTCTAATGGCTTTTTTAAATGTGAATAACATCTCTATTTTTATAAATACTTTTAAAATGTGTAACTAAATAGAAAACAAAAGCCCATAGAAGCATCCTAACTTGAGTCAAGAAAAGAACACTGTGTTTGAATTACGCTGCCTGGGCAGACCTGAGAAACTGAAGCTGCCTGGTGTGATGCCCTGCTAGAATATGGGGTCATATGGTGGGGGACACAGAAAAATGTAAACTCTAACACTCACTGGCCTTTGGGGTTTCTTTTGAAAGCAGCGTATGGAACCCAGGCCTTCTGCTTCATGAGGGCTGGAAGACAGGTGTAAGAGAGGCACAGGTCTCCAAGGGTGCTGGGCCTCCCTCCAAACCACACCAGATAGGAAGTATGAGGGTTGGAATTGAGGACAGGGTTGTGGGGCAAGGCCTACTAACCACAATCTTCGTTCTGTGGTTACCCAAATACCCTCTCCAGACCCAGTGACCACATGAGAGGTAGGCCAGTTGGTAAACCTGGGGATATGGTGACATCTCTCGTCCACAGTCCAGATGCCCATAATGAAAGGTTCAGTACCACATTCCAGACCCAAGGACTGCCAGTCCAAGATACTGTAAAGGAAAGCCTGAGCTACGCTTGAGACCAGATGGGAAGTTAGGGTGCCATGGAGGACCCTGGAGACCAAGACAGCCCCTCTTCAAGAGCCCAGGTGAAGGAAGAGGAACAAGTTCAAAGCCTGTGTGACTGAAGCCCCAGGCTGAGTTTGAGGGTTGGGGGTGGGGTGGGGCTTCTCTTGGTACAGAGGGTTAGGGTAGAAGGGGTAGGGTGGGGCCAGCAGCAGGCCACACTGCTCTATAGCCACCAGTCTCTCCTGGTGATGAAAGAGAAAAAGCTTTGCAATCTTCCTCAGGCTGTTGCAATATTCTGCTTTCTAAGGCAAACATGGTCTGCTATCAGAGCTGCTCCAGCATTTTTTTAAATATGGCTTTTTTTCAGCACCTGCACGGAAATCTCTGCTTTCATGAAGCCAGTGCTGGTGGCGTTCCTCTTCCGCTTCAGTATCCTCTCTGCCTTTCCCCATCCTTCCCTGCTCCTCATTCTCTAAAAATGCCCCCATTGCAACCTGGAAAAACAAAAAACAAAAAACAAACAAAAAAAAAAAAGAAGAAAAACAACGTGTTTTCTGGATCTGTTGATGGCCACGCTCTCAGACCTTGGATCTCTAGCCTCCTTCACATCTGCTGCATTGAGCAGGTCTGAGCTGCTGTACCTTTGCACCTGTGCCTCTTCAGTCCTCTTTCTCCTACCATGGTGACAACCTTAGTCCCACCCACATTGTCTTCGTCTGGGAACTTTTTGTCTGCTTCCCCATTAGAAGCTGAGTGTAAATCCTGATTAGCCCCCAGAGTCCAATATTTGAAGCATGGCTTACAGAGACCAGCCATCTCCTTACATGACCATCTGTCACCAGCCCCCACCAGGCCCTCCTCTTCTGTCTTGCTACTCAGGGGTTCATTGAGTTTATCAGGGAATTGTCACACTGAGACTCTATACATGCTTCTGTCCCTTCCTTGAAGGCTCTTCCTCTCAGTTCTGCCATCAAGAAACCTGCTTAGCCCTTGTGATCCAGCTAAAACGCCATTTCTTCCAGGATTCAGTCCAGGGCCTCCGACTAAAACCCAGGCCTCATGACAGTCTTAGCAGTTACTCGTTCACTTAGTGAATATAGCACGGTGTTTGTTGTGCTCACATACCATACAAGGTATTGAAGATCCCAGATTAAGTCCCCATCAAAAAAGAAACCATTCTCTCCTGGTGGTAGATTTGTTTGTTCTCTTTTCCCTACCTGTATGTTTTAAATTTCCTACAGTGGAGGCACATTACAACTTAAAAGTAAAAGTCATTTGAGAATTTTTTTTCATATGTTTTTTAATAAGCAGATGAGAGCCATTGTAGTGTATCTGTAGGCTGAGTGGGAGATAGCCAGACAAGATGAGGAAGAAGCGACATTTTTGGAGCCTGGTTAAGAAGGTGGTGGTAGGCTCAGGACTCACAGCCTGTGTGGAAGATGAGCTACCACAGGACAAGGACCACCATCTCCCCTCCCTTGAATAGAATAAAGGTAGGGTTTATCAGAGCATGGGAAGGTGTTTAGATGAGTCGCAGTCAGACTTTCCCAATGGTGAACGTCGTCTGCCCTGAACTTCAGGGCTATTTCTACTCCATTTTGTTTTCCTGCACATCCTTAAGCCTACACCTGAGTTTTACTTCTACCCTGTAGTTCAATGCCCTGTACCCAGAGAGTCTTAGGAACCATTTCACCGTGGTTTTCACATCTGTTTCTACTCTTATCTCAGCTGCCTCGTTAGAAGGTAAGCCCCCCCTCCCCCCGCCCCCAGGGAAGCAAATGCATCTTCAGTGGCCTCTCCAGCCCTATGAAGTTGCCTGCTGAGAGTGGAACATTGTCTCAGGCAGCCCTGCCCTGCTTCCTCACAGCCCTTCTCTTCACTTCCTTAAAGACCCCTGTGGACTGTCATGCCTTGCCACTGGCCTGCCAGATACCACCACTGAAAATCTTGAAAGCAACTGCTGTCTCTTCCCATGGTCCACAGCGAGCTCATGGTGCCATGTAGTTTAGGGCTTCTGCTAGAAGCGGTGTTGTGTGTTGCATTTCATGCCCAAGCACCCTACTAGATACCTTCCTTGCCTGAGCATCTCCAGGGGGACAATAGCTTCTCAGACTGGCTCTGAGAATCAGAGAGGGCTCCTAGAATCTCTCCTCTTAATCATTACCAGGGGCAGAGCCCAGCTGTTTTATTTCAGACATGTAGAGGCACCTCTGTAGCAAGGGAGGGATGGAAGCAACTGCCATGTCCCATGTCCCTCGTGCCTGCTTTCCTGCTGAAGGCACCAGCCAGCTAGATGGCTTACCAAAGGTCACGTCAGAGGGACAGCAGAACCTAGTTATGAACACTGATTTTGCTGTGAATCTTGGGGATGGAAATCAGAATTCAAAATGAAACGTTTTCAAGAAATGAAATAAGACCTTCACCCACTGTCACAGCAACAAACTTTCTGTCTCCTGGCCACACCACAACAGCTCGAGTCTCATTTCCCTCTAGTGCAGTGGTTCTCAATCTTCCTAATGCTGAGATCCTTTCATAGTTTCTCATGTTGTGGTGACCCCCAACCATAAAATTATTTCATTGCTACTTCATAACTGTAAATTTTCTACTTTTATGAACTGTAATGTAAATATCTGGTGTGCAGAAAATCTGATATGTGACCCCCTCACTAAGGGGGTCGAGACCAATAGGTTGAGAAACACTGCTCTAGTGTATGTGACAAAGACTTGGTTTCCTCTGCTTTCTTGTCTTTAGTTTAGAAGTTCCTACACCTGCCAACAGATCAAGATGGGAAAGGAGGTAATGATCTCTCTGGGGACTGGAAGATAAGCCGGAGGAGTGCTGAGATTGGATAGTTAACTCCAGCTTCTTTTCTATGCAGATTCTAGCCTGAAAACAAACTGACTTAGAACCCAACAAGGTCTGCAGACTTGGAAGCAGCCCTGTGCTTCCAGGCTCTGGGGCGCAGTCCTTAGCGGCTCTGTCCTGTCCCCGCCCCACTTGCTTCAACAGCAAGAGCAGGTCTGTGGGATAAGTGGAGCTGCTGCTGGGGTGGCAGCCTTGTGACAATTTGATTCTACCCTTCTGTCTTTCTCCTGTTAGAAGACAAAATCTGAGCCCCAGTCAGTACTGCAGGCCTCACCTGAGGGAGGGCCTAGTGAAGGAGCCGGCACCCCCCCTCCGCACCCCTCCTCTCCCCACCTCTCTGCCCCCCTCCATGCTCACCCTGAAGCCACCCCACAGTTGGGGCCCGTTGGTCCAGACCTTCCTGTAGAGTCAGCCTTCCTTCCAGTCGCG